>NC_066877.1:15252917-15610587 GCF_022985175.1 Labeo rohita
GTCTTGGTGGAATAGATGCTACGCTGTCGCGTCTGAGTGAGTACCGAAACATGCTGCTGCACATATAACGTATATAAAAAATAACCCCGCCTATATAACATACATGAAATCACCCTGTACAGGTCTATACAGGTGGAGCTGGGGAAGGTGATGGGTTTCTGAATCACATTGCAACTCCTACAGGAAACACTAGCCAAGTATTTTAATGTTGAGCAGAAGAAAAAAAAATGAACCAAGTGATGTCATTATGTCAGACTGAGTTAGACCTATCAGACTGCACCGTCTAGAGTTTTATGACAGAACTTTAGATTTATCACAAATTGCGAATCTCTCTATTTCTCTTACACAAACACATTTTGAGCACTGTGGCTATTATCTGATTAAATTTGCTTTTACTGTAACAATAATTCATTATATTTAGTTATCCATTTTAGAAATTGCAAACCAGTTCTACAGAATCTATATCTCTAGAAATGCGTGAAACGAACAGACATTAGTCTGAATAAGGAGAGATGCAAATGAAAAATTTGATGGTAATAGCATTATAAAAAGGCAGTTGCTGTGAATGAAATGTTTACATGGATAAAACACTTATTTTGTGTCGTGAAAAGGATACTTTCTGATTTTGTGTTGTGTAATGCGGTTTAAAACACTGAAATCAAAAGTAAATTTTGAGGATCAGTTTTGAGGTTAATACTAGGAATTTTTAAAATGTACAACTTGTGGAATACAGATAAAATCAAAAGACAATAAAAAACTGTAAAAGCACAAAATGTGCATTACTATGGGCCTTTCAATTCAAATGAACTGTTTATATAGTGCTTTATACAATAAAGATTGTTTTAAGGCAGCTTCACAGTATTAAATGGGAAAATAACTGAATCAGTTATCCAAACTACATCTCATAGGGCTGCAATATTATGACAAAAATCATTATTGTAGATCACTGCTCTTTATTTTGTTTCGTACTGGGCACGTCACATTTTAGCTTTATAAAAAAAAAAAACGTGTCGGTCCATGACATTCGCTAAGTCTAGTACAAGTTGTGTAAAACCTCTATTACAATCACTACAGCGCTGCACTGTGCTGTTTATGAGGAGGGAATTCGCACGCAACTCTAGCGATTTCAGCGCTGATTAATCTAAACGCCTCTGATTGGCCAATGCATTCCTAAAAAGTTCAACAGAAACGCGTTTGATTGGTTCAGGTTCAGCGCTGCAGTGCGTAACAGTGCGTAAAAGCTGATGCAGTGTGAGCGAATCTAAGTGCAATTCCGCGAATTGACATTTTTGTCCGTTTGTCCTGAATTTATGGGGCATATTTGTTCATTTTGCTGGCATTTGTTTCACAAGCCGTCGTTAATTCTAAACCCTGGTTCAGTGTTGAGTCAGTTTATCAATTATGAATTATGCTATGACTACCCTGGTGAAAAAAACAGCATATGCTGGTAGGCAGGTTTTGATGCTGGGATGCTGGTTAGGTATGTTTTGATGCTGGTTTAAGCTGGTCCTTTGCTGGTTTATGTTGGTCATGTTGCTGGTCAAGGACCAGCACCAGCTTAAACCAGCACCAAAACATACCTAACCAACATCCCAGCATCAAAACACACCTACCTACATATGCTGTTTTTTTTTTACCAGGGTATGCTATGATTATCAATTATGCTATGACATCACATAGCAATGGATAAAAACAACAGTTTCTTCAGGAAACAACAGTGAGACATGTAACAAAGTCAGTAAGACTAGAAGACAACAGCAGAATCTGAATATAATAGTTCCACAATTTACACAGAATAACAAAATTGACCATTTCAACATTAGACTAACAGACGTAGATCATGCGATCAGTATCTCTGCTTAATGACATGCAGACAGACGTGATATGCAACATGTAATTAATCCTTCAAGAATTCAGTTACACATTTAGTCATGTACATTTGGACAGACAAAGACTGAAGCTCAAGTAAAAAAACTAGAACTTTCAAACATACTTATAATCTTCTTAACAACATGTCAGCACAGCAGGGAATGACACAGCCACCCTTCTGTAAGCCGACCAGAAAATCTGACTTAATACTGCAACTAGGTGACAGAAACCCTTGATCTAAGACAGCCGTGCACCTGGAGTGGGCGAGGGGCTTAATGGGCTAAAGTTTGCTTAGTACCGTTTATTTGTCATATTCTCCTGTGGCTCCTGTGAAGGCAGCTTGATTTAAGCTTCAAAGGTGTGTATGTGGTGCAGAAGGGCTTTTTTACCTGCAGCGAGGAAGATTGGGAGTATAAATCAGCCATTGTGAGTGTGTGTTTGGTGATGTGTCAAAGGTCTCAGGTTCAGTTACAGAGAGCAGCTGTGTTTGCGATGGGGAAAGTGCACACGCCTTCTGAACATAGTTGAAAACCGTGCTGCTTTACTGTGCTTTAACCACGTGAGACTATGTCTCTAAGACATCTTACAGAGTATTTTAGCAGGTCTGGTGGGTGGTCTGTTATCAGTCCAATCAAACGCATGCATTACATTTTCAGTTTTTCCATGCATGCAGAAGTTTTTTGCTGTGAAAGTTTGCGTGTTAAATTTAAACCCTTCTCTAAATCAGATATTACCACTATGTGATCACACTGCCACTATTTCCTTGCTCTCTTGCCACACAACACAGGCTGACATTTTGAGATGAGACTTAAGGTTTGCATGTAGAAACGCAAATATGTGCAAGGAACTCCAGTGGTTCTTCCCAGTTGGGATGTCAGCCCTGTGGTTTGCTCGTAAATCACACGTTCCCAGAGTTCGATGAACTAAAATGCTGTTTTCCTCCAGAGCTGTGAGCCAGGATCAACAGCCAGAACATTCAGACAGAAGTGAAGTCAAGTACACAGCTCTGAATACAGGAAGGGAAAGTAGGTTTGTGTGTTAGGTGTAATGTCTGATTTGAGTCATTAGGCACTGAACAGCAACTGTGAAGCCCTGATCTTCTGCCCTGTCACGAAATCTCTCCTTTTCACTTAATTTATTCCTCATTTCTGTCAAATAAACAGGCAGTCTTAGGAATTTTAACATTTTTAAGCACAAGTTATGAAGCAAAATAGATTCTGAACTATTTTAGGTCACTAAATAAATTAGTCAGTGACAGTGATGACATTATTTGTTTATACAGGCAGTAAAGCACAATTCTCTTTGGATCAAAAAAATGTTTTTTTGCACAACCACTTTTCTATTTATAGGGTTTTCTATTGAAATATATTTTAAAATGTAATTTATCCCTGCCATGCAAAGATATATAGAATGTTTTAACAACGCGTCATCAATTGGTGGCACTGAATGTAAACAGTGCCACTGAACCAAATGAAACTTGCATATTTTGCTGATTATTGCTGCTGAAAATGGTCAATTATTGTCATGTTTTGAGCTGTAGTAATTGGTCGGACCTGGAAAAACATTTGGAGTACTAAAGACTGCCAAAAGTTCAAGGAGTGCAGTGCAAAAAACTTTCTGAGGAGCAAAAGGCGCTTGTGGTTGGTCAAACTCAACCTGGATTTCCAAGGCAAGAATCTTGACAACATTCGTGTTTATTCTTATAATACCCAGTCAGGTAGGTGAAATATTAGGCTAATATCTTAATAATACTGTTTGTACATATCTTTACCACCTATTAACTTTAGTTTGTCAAAATATTGCACCCTTTCCTGCTTACTAAATCCTTCTCTATGTGATTTAGCAGCTTCCACACATTTTTTCCATGGTTCAGACAGCATAAATTAGCAGAACAACATATTCAGTGGTACATTAACCGTGCAATCCACCAATATGGCCACGTATCCGGGTAACTGACCAAATCGTGACACAAGGGTAAACCCTCTACTATAACTAAACAGAGGCGATATGCGTCATGCCAAATGTGTCTTTTTTAGGAGCAGTGTCCTTCATTTCCAGGGAGACTTGATAACTGTGAATGTTGAGCCTTACTGGAATGCAAGGTATGTCCGGCAGGACTGTTACCCAGACTTACTCTATCCTGCTTCATTTATCTGGTCTTACTCACCTAATGAGTCTGTGTCTCTGACTGATTGACTGACTGTGTTCAGAGATGGAATATAAAGTTAGTGTATAGAGCTTTGGCCAAAGCATTAAGCTTTTTTTATTATCATCAAATGCTGATTGTGATGCACAGTGCCCATATTAACATTCACACATAGGCTTTTTTGTCAACCTTGGAGACAGTAACAATCCACCTTATTTTCTCCTGTAGGAGTGGGTGCCAGGTTTGCAAGGTTTTCACAACAAAATGCACCCAATTGCTACTCAAAAATAGTCCAATGGGGATGGGTCCCCCATTAAAAATGGCGTTCTGGGGGATAAAATAGATGTTTTTTTTGTCGGCAACAGTGTTAAAGTAACAGTGCGAAAAAAACGCGGACTTGGCAACACTGGCGGGCACAGCCATTATGGGTGTGGCTTCGGCTTTCATTCGCATCAAGCTATTTTTATCTGTACAAAACCTTGTTTTGCTGCTTGATATTGCAAATTAATGTGTCTTATTATTTTAATGTATTATCTTAATTATGAACACAGTTGTTTGTAGTGCAAACAGTTTTACCGTTTACTGCACGTTGTTAATTCTTCTCGTTATTTTCCTATAACGGCTAATGAACCGGAAGTCTCGCCCATAGGCTTATGTACTGTTGAGAATTAAGGTGGATAGCTGCATTTGTTCAGCTCTGCTGGTGAATCATTTGTGATGCAAATGTTTTTGTAAACTGGGGTCTACTGTACAGGAGAGTTTTATACGGGTGGCAGAGTACAGTATGTTTATCCATAAACAATCATGTGTATAATTATGAGTCTGTTATTTAGGCTCGAGCGTCTGATCTTTGTCAGTAACATTTCTTTTTCACAAGACCACCCTTTGTATGCCGGTATTCTTTCATTATCATATGCAGAACCCAAGAAGGCATGCTGCTATGTACTGTATGTCCTGCAAACATTATTTACTTTGTAACGTTGAATGATCACACAGGTACTAACATCAAGTGTCCAGATTTTTTTAAATTCTGGAGTTTGTTTTGGACTTTAAAAAATGAACCAGACTGATCAAAGTCTAGTTGACTTCACGTCGATATATAGACAGTTTTGATAATACTTCCATCTTTTGGACATAAATAATTGCAGTAACCAGTGATACTACGTTTGTAACTTAAACGAATAAAAGAACCCTTTTTAAAAAACAAGACAGAAAAGCAATTTCCTAGGGAACAGATTATTATCCTATGCAGTAATTTATTTTGTTTATGAAGGTAAATATCTAAGAAATGTGCGCCACGGACACAGTGCTCTGTCCTGTAGCACCATCTACTGGATGAAGTTGATCGTGCATGTTCACACACATCCAGTGTCATTATGCTGGTATTAGTGCTCCAAGTGTGGTAGGATTTATTTAAATAAATAAATACAAAAATAACATAAAATACAATAAGAGTAGTCAATATAATTAATGTTCTGTATTGCAGATTTTCTGAAGACATACACTGCCGTTCAAATGTTTGGAATCAGTAAGTCCTATGTTTCTTATGCTCATCAAGGCTGCACTCATTTGATTAAAAATACAGAAAAAACAGTAATGTTGCAAAATGATGCAAAGCTGAATTTTCATCAGCGATTACTCCAGTCATAAGTGTCACATGAACCTTCAGAAATCATTCTAATATGCTGACTTTTTTCAGGATTCTTTGATGAATAAAAAGTTAAAAAGAACAGCATTTATTTAAAATATAAATATTTTCTAACAGTATAAGTCTTTGCTATCACAAATTTAACACAACCTTACCGAATAAAAGTAATTATTTCTTTCAAATTAACCCTTGTGCAACCTTTTGGACATTTTTGTCCTTTTCAGACTTGTTTTTTGTGATCATTTCACGTGTTATTGTCAGCTGCATACATTTTGCCACATGTGTATATTTTTATTGGAATTTTACTATTTCACCTCCATTTCCTTTAATAAATCTATTTTGCACTAAATTGTTACACTCAGCACCTTTTGGACAAAAATGTCCCCATTGAAAGCCATTAAAACTGCTATTTTTAATCACAGTGCCATTCAACTGTAAAATGATGCTATTTTTGTTAACAGACATTCATTCTGTTGGCAAGGCTTCAAAATTATTTTTTTTTTTACCAGATGGTACTAGATTTTTTTCAGGTTTGGCCAATAAAGCAAATACTCGCTTTATTCCTGTTTTCTGCTTCTGCAAATTCTAGAGCCAATTGGATAAATAATGCAGCTATAATTGTGTGGGTGTGTTGGTATGGATGTCAGAGTGTGGTTTGTATGTGTGTCATAAAAAAAAATGTGTGTGTGTTCTTGTAATATTTGAGAGAGAAAAATTCTACTGCAAATCACAAATCCATGTGTGCACCAGCTGAGTTTTGCTAGCATCCTATGGGGAAAATTTGGTACTGCGTCCAAACAAAATCTTCCTGAAAGCTAATTTTTTGAGATATCAAAATTTGGAACATAGCTTTTTTAGATTCATGGCTTTATTTTCTAGCAGGTTTAGAGTTCAACATGTTTCATAAAATATATATTTTATATAAAATATTGTTCAAAAAGAATTTTCATAAACTTAAACCTCTATAACTTTTTTTTTTTTTTTTTTTTTTGTTTGTTTGTTTCAATTTTTAAACTTTTTTTACTTCAACAATAATCTGCCATGGGTCTTCTTTAAAATGAGACCAAACTTAACTCCCAAGCTCCCAAGCTTCAAATTTATATGCACTAGGTACAAAAAATAGTTCCTCTCAGCACCTTTTGGACAAAAATGTCCCCAATGAAACCCACTAAAACTGCTATTTTTAATCGCAGTGCCATTTAACTGTAAAATTATGCAGTTTTTCTTAGGAGGCTTTCATTCTGTTGGCAAGGCTTTAAAATTTAATTTTTTACTATTTTTTCCTAGATGGTGCCATTTTTTTCAGGTTTGGCCTATAAAGCAAATTCTTGCTTTATTCCTGTTTTTTGCTTCTGCAAATTATAGAGCCAATTAATAATTCAGCTATAATTGTGTGGGTGTGTTGGTATGGATGTCAGAGTGTGGTTTGTATATGTGTCATAAAAAAAACTGTGTGTGTGTTCTTGTAATATTTGTGAGAGAAAAACTCTACTGCAAATCACAAATCCAACCACTGTGTGCACCAGCTGAGTTTTGCTGGCATCTTATAGGGAAAAAAAAGTACTGCGTCCAAACAAAATCTTTCTGAAAACTCATTTTTTGAGATATCAACCTCAAATTTGGAACAAAACTTGTTTAGACTTATGGCTTTGATCTTCTAGCAGGTTTAGAGTTCAACATGTTTTATAAAATATATATTTTATATAAAATATAAAATACGCTTTATATAAAAGTATTTTCATAAACTTAAACCTCTGTAACTTTTTTTATTCTACTTCATCAGTAATGGGTCCTCTTTAAAATGACATCAAACTTAAGTCTGTGCTCCCAAGCTTCACATTTTTATGACATTTTTATGACATGGACATTTTAGTCCACTACAGACCTATGTGTAACTTTTTTTGATGCACAAGGGTTAAGAAAGAATAAAAAATTGACTGACCCCAGACTTTTAAACAGTAGAGTATATTGTTAGAAAAGATTTTTATTTTATATAAATGCTGATCTTTTTAATATTTTATTTATCAAAGAATCCTGAAAAAAAGTATCACAGGTTCCAACAAAATATCAAGCAGCAAAACTGTTTTCAACACTGAAAATAAATCAGCATTAGAATGATTCTGAAGAATCATGTGACACTGAAGACTGGAATAATGATGCTGAAAATTCAGACTTGATCACATTAGATTTTAATGTATATTAAAATAGAAAAGCGTTATTTTACATCGTAATAATATTTCACAATATAAAATTGCTTTCTCTATTTTTGATCAAATAAACGCAGCCTTGATGAGCATAAGAAACTTCTTTTAAAAAAAAAAATCTTACTGATCCCAAACTAACTTTTAAACTGCAGCGTATATTAACTTCATGTTTAGAACATTATGACAGATTTTTCATTTTGGGTGAACTATTCCTTTAATCAGCAGAGGAACAAGAAAGAGTCCTAAGTGACTCATATAATTGAAGTGTGTGTGTGAGGAGAAAGAATCTAGGTTTGGGTGTATTGGTTGGTATGTCTCTGTGGTTTATACCACCTCAGTATGGTGTAGACTCAGGCAGAATGTGAAGTCATGGAATTATATGTCACTGTATGAAATTCTGCTTCTCTATTCCAGAATACAAGGTTGAGCAAGTCAAAGGCACAATGACTAAATGTGAACTGGAGACTGAGACCAGCTCTCGACATATGTTTGTTTGTGTGTCATAGCTGTGTTGTTCACAAACAAGCAGATGGTAGTGTTTAAGTCATATCCTGTATATTTTGACACAGTTCAACTGCTACTCTAAGGAAAGAGTTACAACCTCGCTAGATGCACGTAGTAAATCCCAGCCCTGGAAACTGTTAATCTGGGAGTAATAAAGTAGGGCAGGTTAAATGTGATGCACACTCTGTTCACAATGAAATCATCTAATGGAGTGATCTAATAATTGCTTTATTTTAAGTTCTTTAACAAAGTATGCCGTATATGCCAAAATCCATATTATAAATTATATTTACTACACAATAAGACAGATAAATGTCTCAAAAGTTCTTGGATGAACTTTTCTTTGGCAGTTTTCACAATGTGTCTTCCAGGGTGTGTAAGCACATCATAGATTTACAGACTAGAAAGTGACTGTATAAAACCACAGAGTGAGCTGGACATTGTTAGAGGTTAGTGTATGGCATGAAATCATGAGAGGGGTGATGAAAATAAACGTTTTTTTAATTCATGTAGTAGGCAGGACTGTTTAACTGAGTGGGTGACTCAACACCTCTTAAATTTACATCAGAGCACCAAAGATCGGATGTTATTTTGGTGAAATCTGCTAGCAATTATTCTGGACTGTCTATGTTGCAAAAATAAGTTCCAATTTAAAAATGAATGAATGCAGTTAAAGAATACAGTTATAGTTCAAGTCAGTTAGTTTCTGCTAAGATTGATTTGTTTTTATGCTTGGGGTCCCAGAGATCTTAATTACGTATTTTTAAATGTAACATCTTATTTTTAAAATGGTTAATTATTTTTGAATAGTCATATTGTAATTTGATCACCTTTTTGAGATCATTGATCAGTTTGTAGCTTTATATAAAGGTGCATCTCAATAAATTAGAATGTCGTGGAAAAGTTCATTTATTTCAGTAATTCAACTCAAATTGTGAAACTGGTGTATTAAATAAATTCAGTGCACACAGACTAAAGTAGTTTAAGTCTTTGGTTCTTTTAATTGTGATGATTTTGGCACATTTAACAAAAACCCACCAATTCACTCAACAAATTAGAATATGGTGACATGCCAATCAGCTAATCAACTCAAAACACCTGCAAAGCCTTCAAAATGGTGTCTCAGTTTGGTTCACTAGGCTACACCATCATGGGGAAGACTGCTGCTCTGACAGTTGTCCAGAAGACAATCATTGACACCCTTCACAAGGAGGGTAAGCCACAAACATTCATTGCCAAAGAAGCTGGCTGTTCACAGAGTGCTGCATCCAAGCATGTTAACAGAAAGTTGAGTGGTAGAAAAAGATGCACAACCAACCGAGAGAACCGCAGCCTTGAGAGGCTTGTCAAGCAAATTCGATTCAAGAATTTGGGTGGACTTCACAAAGAATGGACTGAGGCTGGGGTCAAGGCTTCAAGAGCCACCACACACAAGGATTTTGACTACAGTTGTTGTATTCCTCTTGTTAAGCCACTCCTGAACCACAGACAACGTCAGAGGCGTCTTACCTGGGCTAAGGAGATGAAGAAGTGGACTGTAGTCCTCTTTTCAGATGAGAGCAAGTTTTCTATTTCATTTGGAAACCAAGGTCCTTGAGTCTGGAGGAAGGGTGGAGAAGCTCATAGCCCAAGTTGCTTGAAGTCCAGTGTTATGTTTCCACAGTCTGTGATGATTTGGGGTGCAATGTCATCTGCTGGTGTTGGTCCACTGTGTTTTTTGAAGTCACTGCACCCATTTACCAAGAAATTTTAAAGCACTTCATGCTTCCTTCTGCTGACCAGCTTTTTAAAGATGTTGATTTCATTTTCCTGCCAAAAGCACCAAAAGTTGGTTAAATGACCATGGTGTTGGTGCGCTTGACTGGCCAGCAAACTCACCAGACCTGAACCCCATAGAGAATCTATGGGGTACTGTCAAGAGGAAAATGAGAAACAAGTGACCAAAAAATGCAGATGAGCCGAAGGCCACTGTCAAAGAAACCTGGGCTTCCATACAACCTCAGCAGTGCCACAGACTGATCACCTCCATGCCACGCCGAATTGAGGCAGTAATTAAAGCAAAAAGAGCCCCTGCCAAGTACTGAGTATATATGCAGTAAATGAACATACTTTCCAGAAGGCCAACAATTCACTAAAATTGTTTTTTTATTGGTCTTATGAAGTATTCTAACTTTAGATAGTGAATTGGTGGGTTTTTATTAAATGTTAGCCAAAATCATCACAATTAAAAGAACCAAAGACTCTAATTTATTGAGATGCACCTGTATATTATTATCCATCTATTAAAATAAACAAAAATGCTTTTCTTCACATTCATTCAAGAGGAAAGCTCATAAACACTCTGACATCATTTACTCACCCTTATGTCGTTCAAAACCTGTATGACTTTGTTTCATGTGTGGAATATTAAAGAATAGCCTATATTTTGATAACAAAAAACTGTTTGTTACTAACATTCTTCAAAATATCATTTGTTATATATATATATATATATATATAGATTATACTTCACAGAAGAAAGAAATTAATAGGCTGTAGAGTTAGAACGAAATAAGGGTATGGAAGCAAAAAAAAATTGAAAAAAGGTAATTGCGATCTCATAATCCTGACCTTTTTTTCTCAGAATTGCGTGATACAAAGTCACAATTATGACTTTTGTCTTAGAATTGTAAAATATAAACTTGCAAGTTCTAAAGTCAGAATTGTGAGAAATGAAGTCAGCGTGATATGAACTCGAAATTGCAAATTACAAAGTCAAAATTGCGAGATATAAACTCGCAAATCTGCCTTTTTTTCTCAGAATTGCGTGATATAGACATAAAGTCTTCTTACATAAAGTAAGAAGAGATATAAACTCACAATTCTGAGATAAACCTTTTTAAAGGGATAAGATAAAGGCCTTTTTCTCAGAACTAGGGGTTTACATCTCACAATTCTGACTCTATAACACGCAATATAGTCTTTTCGTGACATCATCATCAATCAGCCATATTGGCGGCACTGAACGTAAACAATGCCACTGAACTGAACAAAACTCACATATTTTGCTGATTTCTGTTGCTGAAAATGATCAATCATTGTCATGTTTGGGGTTTTAGTATTCAGTCAGACCAGGAAAAACATTTGGAGTACTATAGACTACTAAAAGTTATAACAAAGGGAGAAGAGTGCAAAAACTGTCTGAGGAACAAAAGGCGTCTGTGGTTGGCCAAACTGAACCAGGATTTCCAGGGCAACAATCTTGACAATATTCGTGTTTGTTCTTATCATTGCTGGCCAGGTAGGTGAAATATTAGGCTAACATCCTAATTAATACTGCTTGTATATATCTTTAATACCTATTAACCTTAGTTTGCCAAAATATTGCGCCCTTCCTGCTTATTAAGTCCTTCTCTATATGATTTGGCAGGTTCCACACGGTTTTTTTTCTGTGGTTTAGAGCAGAACAGTGCATTCAGTAGTACATTAACTGTGCAATCAATGCTGTTGTTTACCTTCGAGTATCAATATGGCTGCGCATCTGGGTAACTGACCAAATCGTGACGTAAGTGCAAACCCTCTATTGCAACTAATTAAATTACAATTGTGAGATGTAAACTCGCTGAGAACATATCAGTCTTTTCCCCTCAAAAGTAGACGTTGCGATTTTTTTTTTTTTTTTGCGATCTCACAATTCTGAGGAAAAAAAAGTCAGAATTGCGAGTTTGTAAGTTTGTATCACGCAGTCCCGAGAAAAAAGACAGAACTGTGAGATAAAAAGTCGCAATTATCTTTTTTTTAAAAAATGATTTAGTGGCGGAAACGGAATTCCATACGGGGGTGAGCATAAATGACGACAGAATTTTAATTTTGGGTGAACTATCCCTTTAAGCAGATGTAAATCTGTTTTTTTCAGACTCAAATCAATATTTCGTGTCTATTAATTTATTCATTTGGTAAGTAGTATCCGCATAATAAGCTTACCTTATAGCAGTACACGGCACTGGGGTCTTCCCCGATCCAACCCTTTTGCACAATCGTCATCATTTACTGAAATCACACGTCAGACCACACGTAACAGAGTCTAGTAGGCAGGAAAATCATTTAAACTTGGCTTGCGCATGATGTGCACAGTTCATTGCGTGACAGCTGCGCTAACATCTGCATGAACTACCGAGTGAGAGAAATGCGGGTGTTAACTGTAGTATTCGCCGTTATTTTTGTGCTGAAGGAGGCTGAAGCTTGGGGTTACAAGAATGGAATACTGCACAACTCCATCTGGCTGGGTAATTATTTCAGTTATTCTCACTAGTGTGTTGATCCAAACCACTGTATTAGTAGAATTATTTATACATGACTATTACATGGACTAGAATATTTTAAAATTACTAATTTATGTTTTTGTTGTTGTTTATTTTGGATTTTTTTCCTCCTTGTACAATGGTTTTAAAAAGCACAGTCTTTAATTTACTATTCAACAGGGTTTACATGTTATAGTCTACTATTATGTTGGATTGTCATAACTGAATATGTGTGTTTTGTGCATTTCACTTTGGACCCACAGACAAGAGAGGCATATTTATTGCTTTGTGAAGTCTGACAGTGCAGCTGGTCTAAAGGGACCTTGTAAACACAGGGAAATTACTTCATTCTGTTACGGTGTACTGCAACTTACCCCACGGCACCCCACTACACTTTCAGCATGGTCCAAGAAACCCACTGCCATTTCTCTGTAGATTTGGGTTGTTTGATAATAACAGGACACATGAAAGATTAGATATATAAGCATTTAACTATTTCCCACTATAAAAACCCATGTTTTCCAGTGTTTTAGTTGTAGCTTTCTGTGGTTCCCTTTAAACTTTTAAATAAATTAAATGAAAAATTAGTGTGAATGATAGAGCAAAATAGTACGAGTTGAATGCCACAAAGAAAGTCAAAACAATATGTGACCCTGGACCACAAAACCAGTCATAAGGGTCAATTTTTCAAAATTGAGATTAATACATCATCTGAAAGCTGAGTAAATAAGCTTTCCATTGATTGTATAGTTTGTAATGATAGGAAAATATTTGGTCAAGATACAACTATTTGAATATCTGGAATCTGAGGGTGCAAAAAAATCTAAATATTGAGAAAATTGCCTTTAAGTTGTCCAAATGAAGTTCATAACAATGCATATTACTAATTAGAAATTAAGTTTTGATATATTTACAGTAGGAAATTTACAAAATATCTTCATGGAACATGATCTTTACTTAATGTCCTCATGATTTTTGGCATAAAATAAAAATCAATAATTTTGACCCATACAATGTATTTTTGGCTATTGCTACAAATATACCCCAGTGACTTAAGACTGGTTTTGTGGTCCAGGGTCACATATGTCATTGTGTGGTCCAGGGTCACATATGTCAGTACATTTAGTTTTCAGCAGAGTCTTCAAACATTTCAGTAATTATAGAACTTTTATTAGAAATAAATTTTCTAATTTCTCTAATTTCAGTTCAGTTTATCATAAATGTACATACACTACCAGTCAAAAGATTTTGAACAGTGAGATTTTAATGTTTTTTAAAGAATTCACTTCTTCTCTTGAAACCTGCATTTATTTGATCCAAAATACATAATATAAGAAAAATTTAGCAAGGATGCTTTAAATTGATCAAAAATGATGATAAAGACATTTATAATATTATGAAAGATTTCTATTTCAGATAAATGTTGTTCTTCTAAACTTTCTATTTGTCAGAGAAACCTGAAAAAATTCTACTCAGCTGTTTTTAGCATAATAACAATAATAATAATAAATGTAGCGAATTAGTGAATCAGAATATTATAATGATTTCTGAAGGATCATGTGACTGGAATAATGATGCTAAAAAAATCAGCTTTGGAATCACAGGAATGAATTACATTTTAAAATATATGCAGATAGAAAACAGTTATTTTAAATAGAATAATATTTCTGAATGTTACTGTTTTTGCTGTACTTTGGATCAAATAAATGCAGGCTTGGTGCGCAGAAGAGACTTCTTTTAAAAAAAACATAAAAAAAAACTGTTGACTGGTAGTGTGCAAGTAACAAATGTAGTTTATCTAAAAAACATAAGTAACTGACGTTTTGAAAATTAACCTTTTATTTAGGCCTACTGTACATAGAGCCTAAAATGTATTGGATATGTAAAGGTACTTTAAAAAAAAACCTTACTGTATCCCCCTGAAAGTCCCTGTATATTTGCCATACTGTAAACAACTTGATTTATTTACTTATGGTGGCATAGTGGCTTGACCAGCACTACACATCTGAAAACACTTAAATAAGCTCCAGTGTTTAGCTACATTCATGCTTCAAATGACTCTCTCATTTAGAGCTGTTCTCAGAGACATGTTTGGAGCTCACTAATGGTTGCAGTGTTCTGATGTTCGAAGCCAACACAGTAAAAACATTGGCTTATAACTCATTTGAGACAGGATCCGACTTCTTGAAGGTTATGCATGCGTGCTTGAAAACAACTGCAAAGCAGCATGATGTTCTGTGAGCAGCAGAAAGCACTCAAAACAGGCAAGATCTGGTTTAGTGATTTTACCAGCAGCAACTGAATGTACATTGTATTTGTCCCTTTTGTGTTCAATGGCCTGCACAGTAAAACATGTATGTTGGGTAATACCCTCTAAAATAAATTTCCTGTTTTAGGTCTGACGTAATTTGAGTAGAGTTGTTGTTCTGAGACACTGAACAGACCCAGATAACTCCACGTGAGTCCTCGAAGCTGATAGTGTTGCCAAATTCTCTTTCCTCACAGAGCAAGCAGCTGGAGTTTACCACCGTGAATCTCGCAAGGGAAGATATCAACTGACGTACAAGGAAGCCAAGGCTGTGTGCAAATACGAGGGGGGTACTCTTGCTACATATGATCAACTGGAGACTGCTCGCCGAATTGGTTTGTATCACACAAATCTCACTTCGATCAGTTGCCATTTGAAACAGTAATGGAGGGTCTGGCTAATACAGCATACTGTAAGTGCTGAAAGCTGAACAGCTGCAACTTGGATCATAATTAATAGCCTTTGTTGTATTACAATAAACAATCAGAAACAATTTTAAACTACATCTGAATCAATCAGCAAGCAGAATGATGATCAGCGTTCTCACAAATATATTTGCGCACATCATATAAACAAAAGTTATAAACCTTCCTCAGTGCCACCCAGTGTTATGTTTAAACTGTAAAAGTCATTGTCATGTGTTGCCTGAGAAGTAACACCTGTTTTCTTGTAAAATTACTTCTTTTCTTTGCAGTAAGAGTGAATTTGTTCCAGACATGAGCTCTGATGTGTTAGTGGCTAGTTCAGGCTTGTGGCACTCTATGTTGGAGGTCCGCTTGGCTTTCATGTTTCATCTGTTTGCAGCTTTTAAATGGTGCCCATGGCTCCTCAGAGCACAAGAGCCCTTTATTCCTTATCCCTTTATTCCTTATTCCTTAAAGACAGATTTCCTTCAATTATTAGTTTTTTTTCATGGAGAACATTTGATATTCAGTCAAAACAGAACCTGTTTGTGAAATACTGTGAATATAGTAATATGAACCCTGAGAACAAAGAAATGAGCTACTTTTTTATAATTAAATAGCTAACAAAATTCATATTAGAATAGTGATGAAATTTATGGTAAAATACGAACAGCTGTGGTTGCCAGAACTTCACCGTAAAAAAAATATGGTAGTAACATTTTAGGTTTTACACGCCGAACTTAAATTCACAATTAAAAAACGTATTTCATTAACTGATATAATTTCTACATTCTACAGAACTGGGTAAAAGTCAGAGTTGGAAACGTCTTTAAAAAACATTTTCAGCAAATTTTGTATGTATGCAAATTGTATAATATCCAAGGTACACATTTATAGTAATTGTGCAGTTAATTCTCATTATTAATAAGTTTTCAGAGAGAAAAAAAAATAAAAACAGTTACAGTTTTAACAATACTTCAAGTGTGATTTTTGAGATTTGTCGTATTTTGAATTCGTAAAAAGCAAAACGTTGATCATACTGATTTCAAATTTAAGGATTCATTAGTTTGAATATTCACTGAAACAAACACTATCATAACAGCTTAGCTGATAATTCAGTATACTTTCTTTTTGACAAAACATCCCATTTTTTGGTCGTGACATCACATTTTCGGTAATGACAGTAATGCTTGGTAGCAATCACATCACATCACCAAATTTTAACTCACATACTAAAGCACTCCTAAAACATACTAAAATACTACAAATTGCATAACTGTATTAAAAGTTTATTTATTTCCCCCAAGTAAAGCATTATGTGTTTCCTTTTGTCACTACTGAAACAATGTTTTGGTATGACTGTTTCAGTCATGACTGTTATGGTAGTGGCAAATTTATGGAATAACACACAAAAAAAGAAACTTGAACAAATATTTCGGTTGTGACTGTTTCAGCAGTGACAAATTTAGATACTTTTGAACCTATAGCTCAAAGGTGCTAATCAGCACATGGTTAGCTTGCACAGTTCTGAACAGTTATACACATATAAAAACTAAATGTTATGGAAAAACTCCCAAAAGATTGTTTAATTATAGAAAAATGTTGTTCGGTAGTGACGCTCTTTAAAGTTACACACAGATTTTTTATACTTTTGAACACATTTATCTTAAAACATGTAGCTGTTAGAGAGAGACACACATAAATATTTCCTGATCATAAATGTAGGGGTGTAGTTAAAATCAGTCTCAGCCAATGAACTAAAACGTACAGTGTTTCGGTAGTGACATGAAAATGCGGGACACATTTTTTACATAAAGTTTCTTGATTTACAATTTTTTTTTTTTTTAACTTCACTTTTTTAAAAAATGAAAAAGATTTTTAGTTTTTAAGAACAACAATGAAATAAAATGCAAGAATTATTTCAAAATTATTTTCATAAGTTGAAATTTAGTGGTTAGGGTTTGGGACAGCCACTTCCCAATTGCAAATACCCAATAAATGATGAGGGGAGCGGCCTCTGTGGGTGTGACGCCACACCGACAGGCATCTGAGAACGGCTCAGTTTGAAAAAGGGGATAGTATTTTTACAGATTAATTAAAAACCACTGCATGGATTTTTATTATTATAGGGTAGATTTGTACATACACTGCCAAAACACATTAATGTTCAAACAACATGAAAAAGTGAACTTAGCATCCGATGACCCCTTTAAAGGTGCACACAATGTCATTCACACAAATACTAAACACCATAACGGTAACACACATGATAAAATGATAAAATAATGTGATAAACATTCATTTAACAACATTAGATGTAAGATAAAATGTACACAAGTGATAAAAAAAAACTATGAAGAAACAGTTATTTCAATGAAAAAAAAAAACATAAAATATGAAGTGTGTCACTGTAAATTATACAATGACTTTTTCCACTTCCAAAAATGTAATTTTAACAGTATTGTACTGTAAATTTACGTTAAGTGTAATACAGTTATTTACCAAATATAGTATGGAAACTTACTGTTGACCAATTAACAGGTTTTCACTGTAGCATTTTTACAGTCTTTTACTGTTAAAATCACATTTTTACTGGGTATTTTAAACATTATTGGTCATTAAGTTAAAATAGTATTTTATGAATGATGCTTCTTCATAATACCAGATATTCCACAATATCACAGTAATTGTCATTCTCCCACAGGGTTTCATGTGTGTGCGGCTGGATGGTTTGACAAAGGACGTGTGGGCTATCCGATTGTTAAAGCTGGCGCCAACTGCGGCTTTGGAAAGATTGGAATCATTGATTACGGATACCGGCTCAACAAAAGTGAGAGATGGGATGTCTACTGCTACAACCCTGAGGGTGAGTTTGAGAAATGGCAGTTAAGCAATCCTGGGTGGATTTTAGTCATCCGTTGAAAGATTTGGAAAATGTAGACAAAGTAGTTGCACAATTGATAGGTTTGTAAAATTTCCTTTAAACGCTCTCCAGAGTGAGTTGCCTCAAACGAAGGAATTAGCATTGTAGTAAATGATATATCTCCACAGGTTAAAGGCAGTTATTGTATATTGTAATTCAGGCACTCATCGGTCTCTAAAATATAAGGGTGGGATAACTTGTGGTCTGGATAAGGACAACCATGACTAAATGTTGGAGAAAAAAGTGACGGGTGTTTTATTACACACAATGACAGATGGGCAGTAAAAGAGGACAGTGAATCTCAGCATAGGACATTAATCATAATAAGTTGCATGTAGAAAAAATTTACATTTCTTGGAAAATGTCTGCTTGTTTTCTCTGGCTGTTCTTTTCTATGAATATGGAAGAGTCTAATAAAGTGAATAATCTAAACGAAGCCCCGTGAAAGTTTTACAAGGTGTGGTAATGCATTACCAGAGACCCAGCTGAGTTTGTGACCGACTTTTTTCCCCTGATTTGTAATGACCTACTGAAAGAAATTTTCCCTGTGGAGAACTTGAGTCAACAGTGATCTCAAAGAGAAGTCAAAGAGTAAATGATGACCACAGTGTTTCATGTTGACATTTCTGAACACACTTTTGTATTCTACTTCTAAATAAGAGATGTGGTGCACAAAGTAAGCTCATAATTACATATAAGGAGTCATTATGACCTGACCATCATCTCATCTGATGAAACTCTTAATAGTTTATTTTGAATATTAGTTAAACAAAGCCTTGCCTCAAAGTTTAATTTTGAGATTGCAATAGATAGATATTTGGTGCAATACAGTGCAAAGGAGGTGGGTTGTCGTTCTTAATAAAAAAAAAAAGTCTAAATGTAGTTTTCTATATAGTATCCAGTCACTACCTCATTCAGGGCAGGGCACCAGATGTTTCTGTCACTGAGTACCCACTCAAACCACAGGATTTGTTATTGTCTGCATAAGCATAGTGCTCATATCCCTCTGACTCACTTTTATCCTTCTGGTACACATGAAGACATGAAACATGATTCAAACTAATGTATGGTGTAGTCAGACTGACCCCCTTATTTTGTGCATGCATTAATTTGTACACCTTTTGTACTGTCTTTTCAGCAAAGGAGTGTGGAGGAGTGCACACAGATCAGGAGAAGGTTTTAGATTCTCCTGGTTATCCAGAGGACTACCAGGATGAGCAAATTTGCCACTGGCACATTCGTGTGCGCTACGGCCAACGAATCCGCCTGCACTTTCTAGACTTTGACATTGAGGAGGACACAGCTTGCCTCAGTGATTACCTAGAGATCTATGACAGCTATGATGATATTTCAGGCTTTGTTGGGAGGTAAATAACAGACGTTTTGTTGTATTCACCAATGTACTTTACGTTCCGTTTTTTATTGCTTCTGAGAGTTCTGACATTTTTTTGAATTTGCTTCAAAAATAATTCAGTAAATCTGTGTCTGTTCTGGATAGATTCTGTGGTGATGAACTTCCAGAGGACTTTATAAGTACAGGTATGTTGCTGCAGAAATTTTAATTTCAAAAGATTCTTTTTCTTGGACAAGACATTGATTTAATGTATTTGAATGTGTTCTTAAAGGGATATTACACCTAAAAATGAAAATTCTGTCATTAATTACTCACCCTCATGTCGTTTCAAACCCGTAAGACCATTCATCTTCAGAACACAAATTAAGATATTTTTGATGAAATTCGAGAGCTTTCTCACCCTGCATAGACAGCAACACAACTACCAAGGCACGGTTCAAGGCACAGAAAGGTAGTAAGGACATCATTAAAATAGTCCATGTGACATCAGTGGTTCAACTGTAGTTTAATGAAGCTACAAAAATACTTTTTTGCGCTAGGAAAAAAAAAATACTTTATTCAACAATTTCTTCACTCCCGGGACAGTCCGCCGCCATTATTGAGAGTACCTCTCTGATTTCATCAAAAATATGTTAATTTGTGTTCTGAAGATGAACAAAGGTCTTACTGATTTGGAAAGACATGAGAGTGAGTAATTAAAGACAGAGTTTTCATTTTTGGGTGAATTATCCCTTTAAATAGATTTTTAGAAGATCTCTCTCTGTTTTTATATTATCTCTTGCACAGGCAACGTCATGACTTTGAAGTTTCTTTCTGATTCCTCTGTGACGGGCGGAGGTTTTCGGCTGCAGTACATTGCTGTGAACTCCTCTCAGCTCTTTGACAATCACACTGATGCTTTCTTTTGACCAATGTTTAAGGCACCAAACTCACTTCTTTAATACACCCAAACCCACAACTGTGTAATTTTTTAATGTTTTTTTATTTCTTTAATCAATATTAAAGCTATTAATAATCACAAATTTAGGTGTATAGGCCTGTGAACATTTAAAAAATAAACTCATAAAACAGTTTTCACACTCTCACTAGTTTTTCTATTAAATAATGTCCAACCGTGGATTAAATGTATCGCAGTGTTTTAATGCAACTATCATACAACTAAAAAAAATAAGATGAAATCTGTTAATAAAGCTAAACCCCTGGGATATAAAAGTGCCTGATGTTAAAGAAACACATGTATACTTGATCCTACAACTCTCTTCAACTGAAACATAACATGAAGTTTTTGACCATGGCAGTGAAAAAAGACAAATGTGTCTGAAGATTGTTTAACAGTGCATGTAAAATTATTCAAAGCAAGAAATATGATGTATGTTACAGCTATGCATTTTTAGCAGATTTAGCATTTTAATTATTAAGGCTCTGTGGCCCCCTAGTGGGTCCCAGGCCTTAGTTGAGAACTGCTTCAGTTTTTTTTGTACTATTTATTCTTTGCATATATTTGTAAATTTACAAATACATGCAAAGAATAAATACTTTTAATATATGCTTTGCTGTTTAGCTTTGCAGTCTGCAAAGAATGTACATAAATGCCTTTATTCTTTGCATACATTTGTAAATGTTAGTTAATAAAAATGCAATTGTTTATTGTTTGTACAGAGTTGAGTAGTAACTGATTACATGTAATCTGGATTATGTAATCAGATTTTAAAAATTAAGTGCTTGTAATTAGATCAGACTAGAGTTTTTGTGGATTACATGATTACGTATTATTTACACCTAATTCGTCTTTTTCATCTTTTAAATGTTCTTTTCTAAAATAGCCTACCACTTATATACAGTAAGAAAGTCTTCCAGTTTTGTGGACGTTCACACAGAAGTCACTAGTCAGGTGGCGACACAGCATTTGACCACTGGATTTACAGAAATCATTTCAAGTGTTTCAATATTGTAGCAGTGTTGGGGAGTAACTAGTTACATGTAACGGAATTACGTAATTTAATTACAAAATAAATGTAATTGTAATTAGTTACAGTTACTGAAAAAAAAAAAAAAAAAAAAAGTAATTAAATTACAGTTACTTTTGAAAAATGTCAGTGATTACAAAGGGGATTACATCTGAATTTTCACACACCCACCCCCACTTACAGATTTAACTGACTTCTTTTAAATTGCATTGGCTGCTCTAAAATGAGACACCATGTAACGTGGACGCTGAGGCGGTGTTAGAATCCAGTTGCAGAAGTTTATTAAAAACAACAGCAAACATACACGATGAAACGGGCAGAGGGTCAGTAACCAGAAAATCAGTCCAAAACATAAACGTAATCCAAACAGCAGAGTGAAAACACAGGCAGTGGGTCGAATACCGAGAAGACAGTCCAATACAGCAACCAAATCTGACAGGGGTAATCCGTAAACTCAAGAACCAGAAACAAAGCAAGACAGCAACAGGTAATCCAACAGAGTAATTGACAACGCTCGGTAAGGCAGGTTCAACTGGCAATACTTCGCAAAGTATAGAGCACATGGTCAGTCTTTATATAGTCCCAAACAGGAAGCAGCAGTAGAAGCAGCAGAGGGAGCGTGCAGGCAGTCCTAGGGTGAGAGCTCCCTCTGCTGGCTTGGCGTTACAGAATCCCCCCCCCCCCCTAGGAGCGACTCCTGGCGCTCAAAACAACAACAACAGTCCAGGTGGGTGGGGGAACAGAGGCAAAACAGGGGGTGGGATGGAGGGCCAGGTCCATGTAGAGCAGGTGGGCCTGGATCGTGGAGCAGGGACAGACAGTGAAGCACTGGAGGACCTGGACCGTAGAGCTGTGGCAGACAGTGGAACCTCAGAGGACCTGGGCCGTGGAGCTGTGGCAGACCGTGAGACACTGGAGGGCCTGGGCCATGGCGCAATAGCAGGCAGTGGAACCTTGGAGGACCAGGACCATGGAGCTGTGACAGACAGTGGAACCTTGGAGGACCTTGGCCGTGGAGCAGTAGTAGACTGTGAAGTACTGGAGGGCCTGGGCCGTGGAGCAATGGCAGAGTAGGGGACCATGGTGGGGCAGGCAGAACAGGTAGAGCAGGGAGCCATGGCGAGGCAGGCAGAGCAGGCAGAACAAGAAGCCATGGCGAGGCAGGCAGAGCAGGCAGAACAAGGAGCCATTGCAGGGCAGGTAGAGCACACAGGAGTAGAGTTATCCATAGTGGGCCTAATGACATGCATAGCAGAGCGGTGTGCACCCAAACAATCTCCTTGGCCGTGGCATGACAGGCAGAGAGTTCATCTTGGGACGCCGCCCCCATAAGAGGATCTACAGCTTGCGCTGACACCTCTGGGGGCATGGGCGCAGATGCTTGGGCAGGTGTGGCAGGGAAATTATCAATGGCCTTCATGGCCGTGACAGGACAGGCAGAGAGTCCGTGGGGAAACGCCGCCCCTTTAGGAGGTTCTGCAGCCGGAGCTGCCACTTCTGGGGGCATTGGCGCAGACCCTTTGACAGAAGAGGCCCCTGGCGTAGACTCGTGGACAGGCGAGGCCTCTGGAGCACAGTGTGCAGCCCACACACTGAAAATGGCGATGGCCATTACAGGTAGCACAGTAGGTAGTGGGATGTCTGTTGACCTCGAGGGTGTGGATGTTATGGACTTGTGGCATGGGAATGTGGACACTGCGTGGTTTGGGAGCGTGGGCTCTGCGTGGCTTGGGAGCGTGGGCTCTGCGACGTCAGCTGATATATGAGGTGGTTTGAGAAGGTCAAAGGGGATCTGGTGAGGTTTTGATAGAACAACGGTTTCTTGACTTGATTCATGGAGGTCTGCCGTGACTTGACTTGACTCAGGGAGGCCTGCCGTGGCCTGACTTGACACAGGGAGTTCTGCCGTGGCTTGACCTGGTTCATGAAGATCAACTGTGGCTTGGTTTGGCTCAGGAACAACAGCAGCAACTTGACTTGGCTCATGAAGAACAACCGTGGCTTGGCTTGGCTCATGGACGACAGCAGCAACTTGACTTGGCTCATGGAGATCAACTGTGACGTGGCTTGGCACAGGGAAGACAGCAGCAATTTGACTTGACTTGTGAAGATCTGCTGCGACATGGCTCGACTCAGGAACGACATGGCTCGACTCAGGAACGACATGGCTCGACTCAGGAACGACATGGCAGGAACGACATGGACTCAGGAACGACATGGCTCGACTCAGGAACGACATGGCTCGACTCAGGAACGACATGGCTCGACTCAGGACATGACATGGCTCGACTCAGGAACGACATGGCTCGACTCAGGAACGACATGGCTCGACTCAGGAACGACATGGCTCGACTCAGGAACGACATGGCTCGACTCAGGAACGACATGGCTCGACTCAGGAACGACATGGCTCGACTCAGGAACGACATGGCTCGACTCAGGAACGACATGGCTCGACTCAGGAACGACATGGCTCGACTCAGGAACGACATGGCTCGACTCAGGAACGACATGGCTCGACTCAGGAACGACATGGCTCGACTCAGGAACGACATGGCTCGACTCAGGAACGACATGGCTCGACTCAGGAACGACATGGCTCGACTCAGGAACGACATGGCTCGACTCAGGAACGACATGGCTCGACTCAGGAACGACATGGCTCGACTCAGGAACGACATGGCTCGACTCAGAACGACATGGCTCGACTCAGGAACGACATGGCTCGACTCAGGAACGACATGGCTCGACTCAGGAACGACATGGCTCGAGTCGTGGAGAACAGTAGCTTTGGCTTGACTTGACTCGGTTGCTTGACTTGACTCGGTTGCTTGACTTGACCCTGGAACTGGACTTGACTTGGAAGCCTGACTGGACTTGGAAACTTGACTTGACCCTGAAACTCGACTGGACTTGGAAGCTTTTGACCCTGGAGCAGCAGCTGTAGCTTGACTTGACACAGGAGACACAGCTGCAACTTGACCTGACTCTGAAGATGGCTCTGCAGCTGGACTTGGCTCTGCAGCTTGACTTGGCTCTGCAGTTTGACTTGAATCAGGGTTAGCTGCCGTGACATGAGGGAGCGCCATCTTAGCTGCCCATACAGCCATTAGGGATGAGTCCAGCACGTGGGTCATCATGTAGCGTGACTTGGAGACAGCGACCATCTTGTGGAGAGGCTCTGGGATGGCGGCCATCTTGTGGACTGGCTCTGGGATGGCGGCCATGACAGGTGCAGACTCTGGACGGGCGGCCATGACAGGTGCAGACTCTGGACGGGCGGCCATGACAGGTGCAGACTCTGGACGGGCGGCCATGACAGGTGCAGACTCTGGACGGGCGGCCATGACAGGTGCAGACTCTGGACGGGCGGCCATGACAGGTGCAGACTCTGGACGGGCGGCCATGACAGGTGCAGACTCTGGAATGGCATGAGAAGGCCCTGGAGCGGCAGGCATGGCGTGAGCAGGCCCTGGAGCGGCAGGCATGGCGTGAGCAGGCCCTGGAGCGGCAGGCATGGCGTGAGCAGGCCCTGGAGCGGCAGGCATGGCGTGAGCAGGCCCTGGAGCGGCAGGCATGGCGTGAGCAGGCCCTGGAGCGGCAGGCATGGCGTGAGCAGGCCCTGGAGCGGCAGGCATGGCGTGAGCAGGCCCTGGAGCGGCAGGCATGGCGTGAGCAGGCCCTGGAGCGGCAGGCATGGCGTGAGCAGGCCCTGGAGCGGCAGGCATGGCGTGAGCAGGCCCTGGAGCGGCAGGCGTGGCGTGATCAGACTGTGGCTTGGCAGACGTGACGTTAGCAGACCTTGACTTGGTGGATGTGACTGGAACTGGCTTTGACTTGGTGGACGTGGCCTGAGCAGGCTTTGGCTTGGCAGGCATGACGTGAACAGGCTTTGGCTTGGTGGACGTGACTTGAGCTGGCTGTGGTGTGGTGGTTACTGCGGGATTGCGGGGTCCCTCGTCCGCAATCCCAACAGTGAAAGATGAACCGCTTAACCGGAGTGCAAGATCTATGTAATTTTCAAGAGTCCAATGTGGGGTATTGCGTGGCATCAAATATGAAATGTCCTTGCATAAACCAAAACGGAAAAGATCTTTAAGAGATGTGTCATTGAAGTTCACCTGATAGCACAGTTCACAGAAGTCGGACACGTAGTCCTCGATTGGACGGTTACCTTGTCGGAGATGGATAAGACGATCTGCTGGGTCCATAGTTGAACGTGTATTAGCAACTTCCGCTGGATTCATGGGAGGCGGAGTATTCTGTAACGTGGACGCTGAGGCGGTGTTAGAATCCAGTTGCAGAAGTTTATTAAAAACAACAGCAAACATACACGATGAAACGGGCAGAGGGTCAGTAACCAGAAAATCAGTCCAAAACATAAACGTAATCCAAACAGCAGAGTGAAAACACAGGCAGTGGGTCGAATACCGAGAAGACAGTCCAATACAGCAACCAAATCCGACAGGGGTAATCCGTAAACTCAAGAACCAGAAACAAAGCAAGACAGCAACAGGTAATCCAACAGAGTAATTGACAACACTCGGTAAGGCAGGTTCAACTGGCAATACTTCGCAAAGTATAGAGCACATGGTCAGTCTTTATATAGTCCCAAACAGGAAGCAGCAGTAGAAGCAGCAGAGGGAGCGTGCAGGCAGTCCTAGGGTGAGAGCTCCCTCTGCTGGCTTGGCGTTACACACCAATGTTTCAGGAGTTCAGGACACAGAATAGGACACATGCTTATTTGATAACTGTTTTATTTCCTATTTGGGTTTATGCATAAACTTTATTTTTTAAGATTGTTTTTTTCCAAGGCAGTGTTAGATGCTAGTGTTTTCTGTCATAACTATGCAAACATTTGATTTCAAACCCAGTATCATAGCTATTTCTTGTTATGATGTTATTTATATTATGATCTTGTTATGACATATAGCACAACTGCGCTCACGGTGACCCGAGTTCGAATCCCGTTCGAGATCCTTTGCCGATCCCGCTCCCCTCTCTCCTCCCAGCTCTTTCCTGTCATCTCTCTACTGTCCTATCACAATAAAAGGCATAAAAAGCCCAAAAATATAAGTAAAAAAAAGTCAGTGCCATATGCTTGATAATTTTTCTTGTCGGAAGCTTTGCGTTTTGTTAGCTAATAAAATATTAAAGCTTAATTCAGTATTATGTGTACAGTTTCTTAATTCTGTCATCCTGGTATCGTGGACTTGCTCTATTGTTTCACACAAACGCAGCTGCTGGCATATATATATATTTTTTTTGTACATTGTAATGGATTATAAGATAACTAACAAACTAGTACTACTACTTAATTATTTATGTGGTGAAATGTTGTGTAAGAAAACTGGTATGACTGCACTGTATCCCTAAAATGTCTAGTTTGAACTTGCCATTTGCTAGCAACTGATTTCTTCATAAAAGCTTTGTCCAAATATTTCAACTCAAATCAGTGTTTCATGTCTAATAATAAAGTAATTGAAAAGTTACACTACTTATTACATTTTAAATCAAGTAATTTGTAATCTGTAACCTATTACTTTTCCAAATTAACCTTCCCAACACTGTATTGTAGCAACTACTGATGAACACACTGATTTTACTTGAATTAATGGTTAACCATGTTTCTATATTTCTATGTTTCTAAGTCCAAATGATACAAAATTATTCAATTTAAATCAATGTGATAAACAAGATAGGTCATAAGTAATCTAAAAGTAATGTAGAAGTAGTCTGATTATATTAACTAAAATGTGTAATTTAAAGGATTGCGTTACTAACTACAATTTTTGTCATGCGATTTGGAATCAGTAACGAATTACAGTTTGTTAGTAATCTATCCAGCTCTGTCTGTATGTTAGTTCAAAGTGTATTAACAAATGTTACCAGATATGACATCTGATTTTAAAACGTTTTTAATATGAATAAACTATAATATAGCTCGTAGTTCATGTTAACTAATGTATTAAACAAAATAAGACCTTAATGTAACATTTCACTGACAAAACAAATGACGAAGGTTTCCTAATAATTAGCTCGATTTTATTCAAGTTGTCTT
Source organism: Labeo rohita (assembly GCF_022985175.1). NCBI lineage: Eukaryota > Metazoa > Chordata > Actinopteri > Cypriniformes > Cyprinidae > Labeo > Labeo rohita. The sequence goes on from NC_066877.1 coordinate 15,280,586, forward strand.
AATTCACTTAATAAATAATTTATGAGAGGGCGGAGTTGACGTGGGGTTGAAGGTGACGTTTTCAACGCGTCATGTTTGGCGCCAGCATTTTCGCGGGGAGCGAGGAGTGGACAGACGTAGCGTAGCCTTGATCATTTACAAACATTGTTGTATAACTCCCCCGATTCCTCTGATATAGGTCGTGTGTCGATGAAATCGCCTTCAGTGGTCGATAGCGTGTCCTCAGGCGCGAGGTGAGACATCTTGAGTTGTGTCTGTTGATTGGGTGGGTAACATGATGAGGGTAACTAGCTCGCTAACTCTGCAGCCTTTGTAGGGAAAGTTCCTCTTGGATTAGATTGATTCGAGCAAAAGCATACACGACGGTTTAAAGGGTTCAATAAACGACACATTTTGATCTTTGTGTTTGCTGCAAGCGAGGTGCCCACAAGTTGTAGGCTCAACGCACATGATTACACAATAGCTTTAAGGTACAGACGACAATATGGGCTAATATGCATCTCGGGCAGCTCAACACACTAGGGCACACCCACCAGTAACAAAAATAGTATTTAAAAGAAAATACGTTATGATATTTGGCAGAGAGCTTTGATAATAACCGATGGCGTATTGTTATTAGCCTCTCGTGCACCTGGCTAGCTAAACATCACATGCAAGATGCGTGTGAGGTTTTATTCTTACCAAACGTGTCAGTAATGAGATAAAAACGACGCAATTTACGTCCATTAGTTTTGATTTTAAGACATTATTGCTATTTGATGATTAGAGATATCATGTGCATCGACAGAACACGATGTCCTGCATGCGTTGATTAACTCCAGCTTATAACAAATGTGTTAAATCGTTGAAATGATCATTTTTCACACGTTCACATTTATGCATAGCATTTAGTTATCAAATATGATTTACAGATTATCAAATACATGAGGCACAACTCTCAGCCAGGGCGGTGAAAGGTGGGAGTCTTTCTAGGGTCCCACAGGTCCAAAAGACAGAGTTTAAAAATGTTTTTAAAAGGTTATTTGAAGTTAAAAAGCTTTAAAAGCCATGCTCTAAATAAACAACTGAACTAGAACTCCTTTAAAAATGAGTTTTTACATTTTATTACTTTGTTTTGTCTTCCTTGTAGTTAGTGCTCTATGCATCACTTTAATGTGCTTTCATGTCTTTCAGGTTGTGAGGATGATGGCAGCGGTGCCTCTATCTAGTGCCAGCCTCCTTCCTCTTCTGGAGTGTCTGGAAGATGAAGCAGCCGGGTTGTCAGAGAAGACAGATGCCTACATCACCATTGCAAAGTAAGTGTTCACCTACGGTTCTGGTGTCTGTCTGTGTAGTAGGTTTTAGTCAAATGCATGTCTCCTTCATGATGTGTGCTTTTTTTAAAGTTTTAAAATTGGCATTCAGAAGCAATTTTTGTTTAAAGTGATGTTCACCCCAAAGAAAATTGTCATTTACTCAAAAATGAAGATATTTTTAATGAAACCTGAGAGGTTTCTGTTCCTTCGTTAAAAGTTCATTCCTCCACAATTTTTACACTTTTTAAAGTTCCTAAAGGGATCATGAAAGAAATCCATATGAATTAATTAGTTTAATCAAATTCTCAGATGCAATAGTTTTAAACGATGAACATTTAACTTAGGCTTTTCTTCACATAAGTATCGCTCTTTTGTGACTAACTTTCTCAGTCGCAGGAGCACATAAATTGGTTGCAATTTTCTTTTTTTAAGTTACAACATCGGATTAATCAATGCATGCTGATGAACTTTTATCATAGTTTATAGTTATATGGTAACATTCAACTAACATTTTTTTCATCACTAGTATTATTTATGATTTGAATTTTTGAACGGGAGTTACTCTCTTGCTATTTTAAGCCGGGCTTCAGATGCTTTCAAGATCTTGCGATCTTGGTGTCACGTTTTACGAGAAAAGATAATTATCTGTTTTGCTTACATCCATACATCCTTCACCTTTTAAGACTAAAACAAATGTTTGAACGATGGATTCGTTGTTATTAAAAAAAAACACTAATAAATCAGTAGGCTACATTGACAAACTAGCTTGCCTAACGTTTATGAACGAAAACGAATAAGACAAGCATGGCATACACCACGTGCTATGTTATATACCGACTAATACATTGCAGAACATTTAGCAAACTCTGAGGAATCAATTAAATCAAAGAAATTCAAAAGAAAGCCTCTAGCATAATGGGAGGTAAACGGCAAAGAGAACTTTTCAAAATGAAAACAAAAAGAAAAGTAAAACTAAACTGGTTGTCTGTATGTTTTTTCCCTTAAGAATACCAACATGTTTACCTTCTCTGGTTTAAGAAGCAGTCTTTCCCTTGCTTCCCATGCTGACATGGAAAGTATAAACCAGGCTCTCCACCTAAGGCGCTCGCACTGAAAGTGCCTCTCTTCACGTGATCAGTGAAATTTGACTCTTGCTAAAATGTGTCATGGCTCTGCAGCTTGCGCTGTATAGATCAGAGCAGTCGCATTGGAGCAACGCAGACCATGCCGTTGCATAAATGCGACCATGTCAAATTTTTATTCGCACATTTAAAAAAAATTGTTGCAGTCTAGAGCCCTGTATATAGAGTGCATTGTATATGGTAAGTGAAAGCTCAAATGTACTTGCGCACTGCATTAAAATAAACCTCATTGGCTCTCATGTGTCTAGTGAGCAAGTTTTAAAGGAAGTTATAGATTAATCATGGGACTTTTGTTCTTTTTCTTTCTTAGTCGCCTGAATGGAGAGGAAGGACGACAGTTTCTCCCTGTGGTTGTAAAGCATTTTGCACGTCTAAGTAAAGTCCTTTTGGTAAGTTTGTGTCCTCTGTGCATTACGAAACTCACTGGAATGTTTTGAATGTAATTGAGTATGTATAGTATAAATAAGAAAAAGTTATTCTTTCAGAAAGCTATGTCTTGGCTGTGTCATCAGCCCTGCAGATTAATTTTTTTTTTTTTTTTTTCAGGTTCATATCTCCAGTGAGAATGAGGAGTTGTGTCAGGCTGCATTGCAGGCTTTGGGATTCTGTGTCTTCCACTCACACATCGTTTCAGTCATACCAGGTATAGTAGTTGAATTCTTTAAAATATACTTTTTATATACTTTTTTTTTTTTTTTTTTTTTTTTAACTTTGTGTGAGAAGTTGCATCTGTAATCTTTATTTATTCATTTTTTTTGCAGCAAATATTTCAGAAGATATACTGTCTACGCTCTGTAATGTTGTGGTGAAATCAAAAGAGAAGTTTACCTGTACTCGAGCATTATGGGTCATTTCAAAACAGAATTTCCCATCAGAGGTGGCATCCAAAAAGGTTTGTTTACCATGCATAAACCATATTTTTTATCATTCTTTCCCCCTCCATTTAGCTTTTTTTTTTTTTTGGTCTAAAATGTTGCTTTTTACGTTTCAGGCCCCAGAGATTCTGAAGAGTCTGGAGGCCATGCAGACCAGAGAGGTTCAGTCCATCCTTATTGAACACGAATCACTCAATGTCATAATAAGGTTTGTTGGAATTCCCCATATTTTTCTCTTTCTTGGTAGTGCTGTTCATACTGGAGATGCTACGGAGATGCTAAGTTTTGATTTTGTGGCAAACATCAGGTTGCTGGAGCAGGCTCCATCTCAGATGGCTGCTGGAGCCGTGTGCTGGGCCAAGCTGGTTATTCCTCTGGTGGTTCACTCAGCCAATAAAGTGCGTTTGCGTGCAGCAGCAGCCCTGGAGCTGGGCATGCCTCTTCTTCTGGAGAAACAGCAGGAAGTGGCAGCCATTGTAGAACCAATGATGTCTTCTGTAAGTGTATTCAACAGTTTTCTTTGTTGTGATTAAATAAGTCTATAAATAACCATAATGCTTCTCTAATGCTCTGCTGCATCTAGATGCTCATCCCTGAAATGCAGAAGCTGTTTGCCTCTAAAAATGAGACTAATATGCTGAAGCTGTGGCCTCTGTTTGTGAAACTTCTGGGGAAGGTAAGATACTTGGTCACCAAACAGGTCTCACTATTTCAGTTCTGTGTTTGTCATTTTGGATAAGTATGTGTTTCTATTGTATGCGTCTCTTTTCAGTTGCTCCACAAAGGCGGCGCTTTCATTAATTCCTTGCTGTATTTAGAGGAGTTGGGTTTCCGCAACTCTTCTCCTAATATTAAGAAGATTGCCTTCATAGCTTGGAAGAGCCTCATTGACAATTTCGCCCTTAATCCAGGCAAGTTTGTTCTTTCTTTAAGTATATTCTTTGTATGTAGGTGTAATAGCCAGTTGCAGAAAATTGCACAATTTTGCTTTGTAGAAAGGCATGAAAGTTTTTAAATTTCTCTAGGTTTGCTTTAGCATTGGTTGAAATTGCATTTGAGTGAATGTTAAATAATGATTATTCAGTAACCTCAAATTCATTGGTGAAAAGATGTGGGAATCTTTTAGACCCAGATTGCAACCATTCATGGGTTTATTATTTTTTTTTTAAGCTTCTTCCTTTTTCTCAGCGGTTGTTTTCTAAGCTGTAATGGTTTCTTTTAAGCAGATATCCTGTGCAGCAGCAAGCGCCTGAAGCTCCTCATGCAGCCACTCAGTTCTATCCAAGTCAGGACTGAAGCTCTTCTGCTCACCAAGCTGGAGGTGTGGTGGTACCTTGTAGTCAAGCTTGGACCCAACTTGTCTGCCAACTTTGAGCAGGTAAAATTTACTGTGCTTACATTGATGAATAATGCTTTTTGGTCCTTGCATATAGTTGTATGGCCATGGTGATATTAGTTACTGAGAGCATTGTATCTTTATCCCTTCTTTCCATCACTTTCTCTTAAAGGTTGGCGTGCCACTGCTGCACAGCACACTTCCTTCTGATTCTCCACTGCCGTCCCCGACTACACCTGCTCGAACCCCTAACCCAAGCAATGGCACCCCTAACACCCCTAAATCAGGTACAGCTAAATTTCTCTCATTCTATCTTAGTTTACCGAAATCAATTTTCTGAACTGACGGACTTTTCTCTGGTAACATTTTGCTGGACGACTTCATTCATCCAGTCAGCTTAAATTCTTCCCCTCCACATTTAACTGCAGGCTCAGATCTGCCTCCATCCAATCAAAACCCCACCCTACCTATATGTATTATTATTATTATTATTATTATTATTATTATTATTATTATTATTTTTTTTTTTATGCTTAATCTTTCTGTTCTTCAGGCATTCCTTCCTGCAGTACACCAAGCACTACTCCTCGCATAAATCTAAACAGCAGTATGCAGGCGGCTCAGTCCTACCGCTCCATTCAGCTTCTGGGACTAGAGATGCTCCTGCACTGGCTTGTGGGTCCAGAGATTACAGTCACAGCAGCTAGAGAAAATCTTCAGCTCAGTCTGGGTAAGCATGCGTGTATGTGGGGTATGTGTATAAGGGTCAGTGTTGTGGTTTGTTGTTTTATAACTTGTACGTAATCTGAAAGCTGAATAAACTTTCCATTGATGTATGGTTTGTTAGGTTAGGACAATATTTGGCCGAGATACAACTATTTAAAATCTGCAATCTGAGGGTGGAAAAAAAATCAAACGTTTGAGAAAATAACCTTTAAAGTTGTCCAAATTAAGTTCTTAGCAATGCATGTGATTTTTTTTTTTTTTTTTTTTTTTTTTTTTTTTTGAGATATTTAGGGTAGGAAACTTACAAAATATCTTCATGGAACATGATTTTTACTTAACATCCTAATGATTTTTGGCGTGAAAGAAAAATCGATAATTTTGACCCATACAATGTATTTTTGGCTATTATTGCATATATACCTGTTCTGCTTAAGACTGGTTTTGTGGTCCAGGGTCATATATATTGTCTGAGCTTTTAGAGTAGTTTTCTGTCAGTGATTTATTTTGTGTTAAAGTGGATCCAACTTGGATACAGCCTGGTATACTGAACCTCATTATTGCAGTTTTTGAATGCTCACAGTGTCAGTGTGCCATTTGTTTGTTTTCAGAGCCCCTGACGCACCCGCTCTTTACCAGCCCTTCCTCCTTCGGTAGACATGCCTCCACCCTCATATCAGCCAGCAAAGAAGGCTTTATTACCGTGGGAAAACATGCTCCAGGTATTCAACATAATATGCAGAATTTAGCCAATGGGTCATGATACCAATTTAAATTTTGTCTTGGCTGTTTCTCTTACTGGCCTGCTTGAAAGCAAAGGTCTATTATTGAGATCATCAGGAAATAAATGAAATGCTGATGCTGTCCATGTCCATCACCTGAAATGAGTATTTATTCTTTACAGAAGCGCTTGTTAATCTCATTTGGAGCAACCTGATCTCTTCTGTCAGCACAACTATAGAAGCCGGTATGTTAACGTTTACACTCTCTAAGAAAGTGAGAGAGAACTTAGACTGTTATATTGTATTGTGGATACTGGCTCATAGTAATTTAGAAAGTTTCTGTTAACAACAGGTAATAAGAAGGAACGACAGGGATCAGAGGTCCTCACGCTGCTTCTACAGGCTTTGCAATCTATCCTGTCCTCAGATGGTCTGCCTGCCGAACGGGCCCTGGTAAGATGGCACATCATAGTGAAAATGACCCGCTAAATGATTTGGATGCTGAAAGTGTTACACAACCCAGCTGCAGTCTTGCATGCTGAACATATACTATGTATACTAAAGCTGAAAATTCTGCCTTGCCATCACAGGAATAAATGACTTTTTAAAACGTATTGAAATAAAAAAAAAAAAAAAAAAATTTAAATCATAAACATTTCACTATTACTGTTTTTACTGCATTTTAATCATAAATGCTGCTTTGGTGAGCATAAGACTTCAAAAGCCTCAGTTTAAATGTCAAGGATTAGTTTTTTTAGTGTATTCAGTTAAAAAATGTGGGTAGTTGGTTTAACCCTGCTGTTTGAACACATTTTCATTAATTTCTGTAGATTTTGTTGGAAGCCACTGTTAAGGGAATACCTCAGAAGGTGCTTGGTTCTGCCGCTTATCAAGTGGCAAACATGGATGTGTTGAATGTAAGTGCTTTTTTTTTTTTTTTTTTTTTTCTTTTTTTTAACCCCTTATTGTAAAGCCTTGCTGAATTTATCAACATTTTTGTATAGTTTTCACCCTTTAAATTCATGCATGTCTACATATCATGACTGTAAAAAAAAAAAAAAAAAAAAAAAAAAAAAAGATTTTCCACATCTTTTTTAGGGTACGCCTGCACTTTTCCTAATACTGATTTTCTACAAGAGTAACCAGCTCTCATCCTTTCTTGAAGATGAGAGGTAAGCATAAATCCTTTAAGTCTTTTAATACCGAATATTGTAACCCAAACTTTTGTTTTGAGTTTTTTTTTTTTTTTTTTTTTTTTTGCAATAGAACTTGTAAAAGAGGAATAGTACTTGTTTCTGTTCCCATTGGTTAACTGGGGCAACTTTTTCTTGCGTCTGACAGGTTTTTTTCTAGCCTGGAGACTCTTGTGAGCTGTGGGTTTTGTGGACCTACGTCGCCCCTGGCGTTTGGAGAGGCTGTTTTAGGAGCAATTAGTGGGAGTGTAGAGGCTGTTAAGAACAAAACACAGCTCTGGAGGATGTGGAGCGTGGTGGTGAACCCTCTGACGGACACCATCACTCAGGTACTAAATCATATCATCGGTACTGTAGAATGAATGTGTGTTTCTGTGCCAGACGAACCTTGTATTGACTAAGAAATGACAAATTGTTTCAACACAGACCAATGAAGTGAATCAAGGAGATGCTCTGGAGCATAACTTCAGTGCCATTTACAGTGCCTTGATGTTCCCAGTTATTCACCTGCTGCCTGGTTCGCCACTGCCCCAAGTAAGAGATCATTTTATCTTTCATGCAGATGCTTTCTGCAGTATAATACAAATACTTCATACACCCTTATTTGACATTGACTTTTTTTTTTTTTTTTTTTTTTTTTTTTTTTTTTTTTAAATAGACCACTCAGAAGGCAATGATCAACACGTGGTCCAGGCTTTACAAGGCGTTTGCACGCTGCTCAGCTTTGGTAGCCACAGCGGAGGAGAACATATGCTGTGAAGAGCTGTGTGCCAAGATCTCTGGCTCTCTTGACAGCGAGGCTCTGAAAGTATGGCCTTTGCAAGTGTGTAATAAATGTGGAAGATTTATTCAATTGTGCACCTAATTGTTTCTTTTTTTCTTTTTAGAATCTGTCTATGCTAGATGCAATAGCAAATATTTTGCAGATCATCATTGAGAGTATGGACTTCTCACCTTACACCCCACAGTTCCAGCAGAAGTTGAAATGTAAGACTTTTGCTTCAGTTTCAAATATGCAAAGTTGTGTGTTGGCGCTGTGTCACCATGTTTTCATGTTAATCCATAGCTCCTCATACACCATTAAGTTGGGTACGCAAGAGAAGCAAAGCCTTGGGGAACCTCTCAACCTTCCACACTCTCCTGGTACAGACTCTAGATGCGTTCCTTTCTGTGGACCCCTCAGAAGCATCTGTAGAGTCCAACGGTGGAGTTTTAAATGCAGTTGGCTTGACGTTGCTCTCTAACTTGTCAGCTCTTTTCACTAATATCACACTGCCTACGTTCATACAAGAAGTGCTGACCACCCTCACCAAACCCCTCGCACACCTTTTTGAACAGTGCTCCAGGTGTGTGACGTTTTCTCATCCTTCATATTTTAAACGTCGTAATTCATTGTCTAACGCTGCTTTTCTTTTATAAAAGTCATGATGAACCATCAAAGCTCAGTGCAACACTAGGACCCAAGGTAAGAAATTACCCAGCTGTGAATTTGAAATCAAAACCACAGGTCTGATGTTTAGTCATATGTATATGGTTAGGTTGACTGATTTATATGCTGTTTATCTTGCAGTTGGAGAAACTGGCCACGGACCTGCTTGGCTGCCTTCAGACACAGTCAACTCTGCATGACGATGAGATGCTTGCCGTGTTGTCGCCTTTGCTCTGTGTGCTTTTTCCACACAAGAGCAAGCAAATTCGCACTGTGGTCACACAGTTCTGGAACGCCACCTTTGGAAATGCACTCGCCTTGACTTACCCTGAGCCACTCAAGTACGCTTTCATGCCATTTTGGGGAATTTTGTGTAAATTATGCACATTTTCAGATCTGTAAGTATGCTTGTCCTAAAATTTGTTGTTTTAACTGTGTCTGTGTGTATGTATTTCTTTTTCCTCAGGTCTGTTTTAAGTCAGGCAAAGCAAAAGACTCCATTGATTTTACCTGGTTTTGAAGCAGTTGATGCACCAGATGATTGCAGTGGCCAGTATTCGGTACGGTTCAGTGTTTCATCCAGTGCAAATGATTGTTCTTCAGAGCTGTAAACAGTAAAGTGTTCATTCTAAATATGCTGTGTTCTCTAATAAGGGTGAGAGTTCTCAGCTGGACCCTCAAGTCAGTGGGGTGAAGATGACCTCTGTAGGAAAGAGGGACTCTCTTCTGTCGAGGGCAGAAGAGCTTAAAGGAAGAGCCTCTGTAACTCTAACAAAACCAGTGTCTGTAAGTATGATTGTGTAAAATGCAACTTGAACATTTCAATTGTGACACTGAATTAGCAACAAGGTCCCTCAACAAATGACCTGTTGCCTCTCTAGGTAAAGCTGGATTTTGGATCACCCAAACCACTGAAGCGAGATGCTATTGAGGAGGAGGCATCAGTTGATTTTGTTTTTATTCCACCTGAGACAAAGGAGAGAGTGCTAACAGAGCACCAGAAAGAGGTCAAAAGGACTAAACGGTACGTTTGGCTTTAAGGTGTTGTTTTTTTTTTTTTTTTTTTTTTTTCCCCTTTCATTTCATGAAAAAGTTAAGCTTAGTGATGATGTGCCTGTGGTCAAAGTCTGGTAGTTTAGATGTCGCCATTAAGATTCTTTAAAGGGGACATCAGGCACCCATTTTCCACAAGTTGGTATAGTTCTTTAGGGTCTTCATGTGAACGTACTTTGGTTCAAATTCCTCAATGGTAATGTAAAACAACATTGACCCATTTTGGTGCATGGCTCTTAAAATGATAATGAGCTACTGCTCTCTCACCTCTCTATCGTTTTGTGGTGTATTTAATGTGTTACCATCTAAAAACACAGCTAGTTCACTGCATCCTCAGTGGCTCTCATGTTGGGAGAAAATGAAGACTTTTATGTTCACTTTTACATCCAACTGCAAAACACCTGCATTGGTTAAGAGACATTACTGCTGGTTAACTGAAACCGTTTAGGTTTTTTGGGGATAAAAAAAAAAATTGTCAGTCGGTGGATAATTGTAGGGTTGTTGTGTAAACACACTAATACACATTTATATGCAAACACCATGTAGTGAATTCAAGTGAATTTTGCAAAATAAGAAATTAAGACCAATGTTTTACTGATGTCTTGACTAATTTCTGCTTTGATTTTGTTTGCGTAAGGGTTGACATTCCTGCGCTGTATAATAACCTGGATGCCTCCCTTGACACCACAGTCTTTTCACAGTATTCTCAGAGTCAAGAGGAGTCCATGTATGTATTGGAACTATGGCTTAGTTCTTTTCACTGAAGTATTTATTTATTTATTATTTATTTACCCACTGTTAACAATGTTTCTTTTTAGGGACAAATTGGTAAACACTGAAAAGGATCAACCAGAGGAAGAGGCTTATATTGAGCTAAATGTAAAACATCTTTTTTTTTAAACAATGGCACTGCTGTTTTGATTATGTGGAGGATATGAGTGCATGCTTTCTGTTAAGGGTATTAATTGGTTCTAATGTTGTTTCCTGCCCCCAAGGAGGTTGACACAAGTGAGGAACCAACCACAGATGTTACAGTAACCCAAGAAGGCACCAAATCAGTCGTAGAAACGCCAGAGAAAGCTACGCAAAATAAAGATCAAACTTCAGAAAAGAATCAGTCACCATCCAGTGACATCTCAGTTGATGTGAGTGGGCATGAGAAAAGTGGACTTGAGGGGACCAGCCCAAATGTTTCTGGTTCATCTGATATGGTATCAGGCACACCACCTAAAACCAATAGCAGGCGTCAGTCATTCATAACCTTAGAGAAATATGTTGAAGGGCAGTCACCAAGCCCTGCAAGAGTTGCATTTACTGGTCCACACACCCGCAAATCGAGTAGACTGAGTTCTTTAAAGGCATTGGAGGCTTCTCAAAGTGACTCACAAATTCAGACTACAAAAGAGGACACTGAGGAATCTCGAAAGAGGAGCAGCACTGAACCATCCTCTCAAAATGAGTCAGCAAAAGATAAGATGTCAACAGAAGGTCGTCGTAGTGAAGTTACAGATGAGGAAGAGGATGATGTGGTCCCAGATACCCAGACTCAATTATCTGGAGAACCATCAGGTGTTAAGACCAGTCCTGTGTCTAAAGCCAGTGTAGAGGAACAAGACTCTCCTGAAAAAGATTCGCAGAGTCTGGCTGATTCTCAAGCTAGTCAAGAACCAAGAAGGTCAGGCAGACGGCGAAGTAGACCTGTACGCCCAGGGGAAGATCCAGGAGAGCCGAAAAGCAAAGAACCAGTTGCAGACTCTGCGGTGACAAATACACAGAAGCCCACTCTTTCTCCACCAAGTAGCACTTTGACTGGAAGAAGGAGAAGTAGGGCTATTGAGGACAGTAAAGTTGAAGGAGACCAGCTGAACAATAAAGTAATAAAAGGAGACCTTAGCCAAAACAATTCACAGATTTCCTCTGCAGAGTCTTCACAGGCACTTCCACAGGCAGTAATTATGCTTGGAAATAAAGAGGCAAGCCAGACTGGGTCCCCTTCCAAGAGTTCTCCTGTAACTCAATCAGGTAGCCCAAGCAAAGACAGATTGCCAGCCCTCAGTGAGTCTGGGAGTCTGTCACCAGGTAGACCTACAAGGAAGACCAGAGCACACCTTGAGGAATCAACAGACAAGGAAGCACATGAAAACTCACAAAATGATCCTCAAAATGCTGCATCCAGTTTGAGAAAGAAACTTTCACAGACACCTGTTTCCAATTCTGAGGCTGATAGCCAACAAAGAACACGAAGGACAAGGAGATCTGAATCCCAATTACTGGAGATGTCTAGTTCGCAGACCAAAGACGAGAGTCAGGCGGACTCTCAAACACTGACAACGGTGAAGGGTAGAGCTATGAGGAGGAGAACTGCAGAAGAAGAGACTGACTCTACTAGAGATGCCACATCAACTGTAATTGTAGAGGAGTTAAGTGCAAGCCAGGATTCCTCCGAAGGTCATGGTAGATACAGAACTCGACGATCTAAAGGTTTACTGGCCCCTACTGAGAATACAGAGTCTGAAAACTCTGATAGCCGTGATGATGGACCTAGGCCTAAAAAGAGACCTCGGAAACCATTATCCACAGAGGTGCTACCAGTTGCCGCAGAACCCAAAGTTGAAATGGTGCCAGATAAGGAGGAGGTTGATGTTTCAATGGAGATGTCACAGGATGAGGCAGAATCTGAAACTAGTTTGAATATTTTAGTCATTGAGACCAAAGAACTTGAGGACAAAGAAGAGGTCCTTGCCCCTGATAGTGTACAACATGAACAGATTACCTCTGACAAAGGAGCAGATGATATCAAAATTGAGACAAAATTAAAGACTGAAACTGATACGGATGAGAAGGGGTCCATTAGTGAGAAATCAGAGGGTGAAGAATTAAATTTATCTTCACAGATTGGGTTGGAAGATTTAAATGAAAAGCCTGACATTTCACGTAAATGCCCCCATACCAGACGGGGACGTGGACGTAGACGATCTAGAAGCTGCAATTGCTTCTCAAACAACCGTGACGTGTTCTCACAGGACAGTGACTTCCAAGAATCGCAGGATCTGAAAAATGAGGAGGTTCCGCTTGTCACCGATGCCTTGAATTCTCAACCTGAGCTGTCAACATCTGTATCAGAAGAAAGCAAGAGCTCAGCAATTGCAGATGTCTCGGATGCTGATGTTCAGCCATTTTCAGCCTTGCCCGAACAACTCCCATCTGAGGCTTTGCCTTCTGAAAGTCCCATTGCAAAGCTTGGGGTAATTGTTTCTCAGCTGACTGAAAAAGAGGAAGAAGCACAACTTGAATTATCCAAACTGACAGATGAAGCAAAGGAGCATCTAGAGATACCGGTGGCAGAGACAGATGAGTTGGAGAGTTCTGGGTGCACAGGTAGTCAAAAGCACAAAGAAGATGATGGATTAGAAAACACTTCAGTAAGTGCAGAACCTCTCCAGAGTTCAACACCTCAAGACACATCTCCAAGTCAAGGTCGCCCAGTGGAAGATGCACCTATTTGCCAGGAGCAACTAGAGTCTTCCCATGTCCAGCAGGAGGATGCTATTAACCCAGCAGTGAAGGAAAGTGAAGACCTTGCTGTTTCAGAGCCGAGTGGAGAAAACATTATGTTGTCAGAAGAGTCAAACAACAAAGAATTGCTTGATGAGGATGTTGATCTTGTCGAGAAGGATGAAGATACTCAGCTGGACAACCGGGATCCTCCTGAGGACGCACAAGAAGAGCCACCTCAAAGTAGTACCTCTGGAGCCTGCTTGGATTCTCCACCCAAGCCTAAACCTTTGGACGCTCTCAGTGGTGAACTAGAGCCTGGCCAGAGTCCAAGCAGAACCCGATCTCGTGCCTGGTCACCATCTGCTTCTCCATCTACCAGTATTCTGAAGAAGGGACAGAAGAGAACATGTGAAGAGGATACACCCTCCCCCCTTCATAAGGTATTTGACAATACACTTCAATATTTAGGAAATTGGACATCACCCTCATGTCGCTCTAAACCTGGAAGATCTCTTAATTTGTGTTCTGAAAATGATTGATGGTCTTATGGGTTTGGAATGACATGAGCATGACAATTAATGACAATTTTCATTTTTTCAGGTGAGCTATCCCTTTAACAAATTGAAACAAATGTAATGTAAGCATATTTCTCGCTTCCTGTGAAACATTATACATCTTTTTTGTTTTGTTTTGCAGTCTCGTCGAGTGTCTTTTGCAACTCCAATTTATCATCAAGAACTGGCTGATGATATTGATCGACGTAGTCCAGTTATTCGCACAAGCTCACCTCGGTCAAAAGTCTTGAGTGGACAGTCGAAGGTGTGCAATATGAGTTAACTGATCATTACATCTTGGATTTAAAATTGTGATTCAGTTTCCACTATTCATGGCCGATTGTTAAATGTCTTTCATTTTATTACAGTATATTACTACACCCACAAAAGGCTATACAAGTCTAAGTCCACGTAACCTCCGTAGCCCTGGATCCAAAAGCTCCAAAAAATGCCTGGTAATTATTTTCTTGCCTTCCACTTAAATTGCTAATTTTTTTCCCTGTTTATATAACTTTGATATATTTTGCTTGTTAATAACGTAAGTTTTTAGGGGTTCAAGCACATAGCGTTGAAACCCTGTTGTAATTGTTAGAGTAGCCAAGGATCAGCAATCTCCACGTAAAACTGATTGTGCAGACCAAACCATAAGTCATAGAGACTTGAAACTTGAAGGGATGGTAGTACTCCCACCGCTCACAATGTCACCAAGGCTCGCCCCAGTCGCCCTGACGGGGGCGCTACAGTGATCAAAAGTACGAAATTGCTAGAAACTCTTTAACTGTCAGTCGTAGACTCAAGTGTCTTATGTCGTTGGAATCCTTGGCTCACGGTGGACAAAACTCGCTCCTCAGATTCGATCATGAGCCTGGTGAAGGAAGAAAAAAAATTTGAAATGAACCAGAATGGGCCAGTCCAAATTTATCTAAAAGCCTAAAAAAAACTCAAAACTTCACAAAACCTGCTGAGCTCATGTGACAGGTGATTCTAAACAAGCATGCAAAGTTTTAAGAAGATCAGACCACAGCTAGCACTATAACAATCATAAACATTAAACTTAATATTTCTATGGTAAATTAACTGGAAAATGCGTTAAATCATGATTTGGGTGGATGAAGTCTTGCTACATAACATTTTTTCAAATTAAAGCGCTTGAACCCCGGTAATTGCTGCTTGCAGCTGTATTTTTTATTACTTCTGAAAAATGAACACTGCTAAAGTTGGTAATGTTTAATACTTGTCATGTTATTAAGTTAAATCAGACTTCAGTTTATTCGAACAGAAGCTCTAAGTGGAAATGGTGTTAAAATGTTCCTTTTATTTATTTATTTTTTTAAATCATAGATTTCAGAGATGAGCCAGGAGCCACGTCCTATTGCTAAAGATTGTGTTTATCCAGCACTTGTTGGCTGCTCTACACCTGTAGAGGCTGTTTTACCACAGATATCCTCCAACATGTGGTAAGCCAGATCACCCATTTTCCCCATCCAATACAGCTTGGGTTCAGTTCATTAAGTTCATGCCTCAATTTAAATTTTATATCCTTGTGAACTCCAAATACATTCAAGTATTGTTTGAGTGGTGCAGCTGACAGACCTCTCAATGGCAGTACACATACCATTTCTTCTTCACCCAAACAGTACAAGCTATTTCTTCTCATCAGTAGATTTGATCATAGATCTGAAGGTTGTTTTCTGGGGTGTTAATGTTAAGAATGTAACTAATTGGCATATATGTTTATTCCTCTTTGTGTTTAGGCCTCGTGGCTTTGGTCAGCTTGTTAGAGCCAGAAACATTAAAACGGTTGGAGATCTGAGTGCACTTACCCCAAGTGAAATCAAGTCTCTTCCTATTCGTTCACCTAAGCTGTCCAATGTGAGGAAAGCACTTAAAACCTATCATGAGCAGCAGGTAATGTGCATCATCTTTACATTAGTATCTTCCCCTTTATTATGGAAGATTGTTCTGACATCTCACATTTGGCCGTACAGAGAAAAGGCCGTTCTGATGACCTGAAGAGTTTTGACGAAATGGAGAAAATGACATCTGAGCCCGAAGAGATGGAGCTTCCTCAAAACCAAGATGAAGAAACTCCAGGAGAGGTTCAAGGTTAGATATTTCATTTCTTGTCAAATCCATGATTGGTGACACATTCAACATAATGGTAATTTAACTTATGACTCAACTTTTTGCAGAAGACAAACCATCAGAAGTGGGAGTAGATTCTGAACAGATGGCTGAGGAGAACAAATCACAAGATGAATCTAGTGATTTGCTCTCAGATGTGGTAGCCCTTAGTGGACGCCTGACTTCAGAGGAACTTGGTCGCTGTTCACCCAACCATCTGGGCCTGATGCACGAACATCTGAGCGGAATGATGAGAAACATTGTGACCCACATGCAGTCCCGCTTGCTCTGTAATCTTGATGATAGCTTGCCATGAGGACATTTGCTGAGATATTTTCCTGACATCAGAATTCACTTTTAACTTGAAGATTAACAGAGGACTGCTCATTTCTCAAGTTTTAGTTTGAATTTTAGAGTAGATGAATTTCTAATTATGCTCTTTCAGAGAATAGACTTAAATGGCCAAAAGCCATTTTCCACTGCTACTTAAGTGTCAATTTTATTTTATGGAGTGATTTTTAAGACTGTAAAATTGTGCTGAGATGCCAAGGAAACGTTTTTTTAAAAATAAAGTTATAGTATTAATAAAATTCCATTTATCTGTTTTCATTCAATGTTTGGGGCATTTTTTTCAATGCCTCTTTGTACAAACCACAAAATTACAAATACAAAGATGGCTTTTTTTATTCCTGCGAAGGCCTATTGTTAAAGGAATAGTTCATCTAAAAATAAAATTTATTAATTACTCGCCCTCATATTGTGCCAAACCCTTAAGATCTTCGTTCATCTTCAAGACAAAAATTAAGATGTTTTTGATGACATCCAAGAGGTTTCTGACCCTGTGTAGACAGCAATGCAACTGACATGTTCAAGGCCCAGAAAGGTAGTAAGGACATAAAATGGTCCATGTGACATCAATCATTCAACCCTAATTTTATGAGAAAATCTACGAGAATACTTTCTGTGTGAAAAGAAAACAAACGACTGAAAAAAAAAAAAAAAGTTATCAAATGAGACCTTAGTTGACTAGTGAACCATGTAATATCAAACAAGAAGTACTCTTTGCAAAAACCAATATGGCTTTCATCAAAGAAATATTCTGAGTAAATACTATTATAGGGATAGATCACTGATAATTAATGTTGGTCATCTCTAAAATTAAGATACTTTTTTATAATTAGATCTCTCATTATTGTTCACTCAAGCAAACTTCATGCTTCAAAAAGTTCGAAAATATGATAGAAACTTGTTTAATACAAGTGTTATGACAAGACTTGATTGATTTATGTGATTACCAGAAAACAGCTTACTTCCGCACTGATAAATAAGGTGGATACAGGTAGGCCAAAATTATAAATAAATTTTGCTTTTATGCTGAAAATTATTAGGATCTTAAGTAAGGCTCATGAAGATACTCTGTAAATTTCTAACCGTAAATATACCAAAACTTAATTTTTGATTAGCAGTACTCATTGTTAAGAACTTCATTTGGACAACTTTAAAGGCGATTTTCTCAATAGTGTTATTTTTTTTTTTTTTTTTTTTTTTTGCACCCTCAGATTACAGATTTTCAAATATTGTTTCTCGGCCAAACATTGTCCTAACAAACCATACATCAGTGGAAAGCTTCCGGTCTCATCCACTTCCAGCTATTTTTAGCTGCACAAAAAGCTCATTTTGCTGCTTGGTATTGCAAACTGGTGTGTCTTACCATATTATTTTAATGTATTATCTTAATTATGAACACACTGGTTTGTAGTGCAAACTGTTTTACCGTTTACTGCACTTCGATATTCTTCTCGTTATTTCCCTATGGTGGATTATGAACCGGACGTCTAACCCATTACCAGAAAACAGCTTACTTCCGCACTGAAAAATAAGGTGGATAGAAACAGTCAGTGTCCTAAAACGCGCGTTCAGAACTGGCATGCTCATTGGCTGATCTCGCCTGAAAAATAAGCTTTTTTTTAATGCTACTGGAGGATAAGGAACAATATTTATGCGGTAGTTGTCAGATTTCATTGGTGATTTCAAATATGAAATTTAATCGTGAGCTTGGTGAACAGTTTTGGGGAATTTGATGTTTCCCCGTTCAAATAGGAGCTGCATTTGCATGCCTGAGAGTTCAAGTCAAGTTCAAGTTAATTTATTTATAGGGCACATTTAAAAACAGCCACAAGGCTGACCAAAGCTGTATATAAAAAAAAAAATCTAATCCTATAATCTCACATAAAACATAAATTTAAAGACCAAAGGAATGACAGACAAGCATTCTGAAAACAGTAATAATCACAGCCATACTATAATGCCGTGAAAAGGCCAGATCAAACAAGTGTTTTTAAAAGGGACTTGAAAATGGAAATGGATGGTGCAACTCTAATCTCTAGCGGCAGATTGTTCCATAGCCGAGGCCCAACCACAAAAAAAAAAAGGACCTCGATCCCCTTTACATTTAAGTCTGGACTGAGGGACTAAAATGAGATACTGATGACTGGATCTTAGACTTCTAGTGGGACTTTAAAAATGCAGTAAATCTCAATTTACAAAAAACTGACCTTTATGGCTGGTTTTGTGGTTGAGAGTCACATATGTGACCCTGCATCACAAAACCAGTCATAAGGGTCAAAATTGAGATTAAAGCTGAATAAATTCATGAAAGCTGAATAAATAAGCTTTTCATTGATGTATGGTTTGTTAGGATAGCACAATATTTGGCCGAGATACAACTATTTAAAAATCATGAATCTGAGGGTGCAAAAAAATCAAAATATTGAGAAAATCACCTTTAA
Source organism: Labeo rohita (assembly GCF_022985175.1). NCBI lineage: Eukaryota > Metazoa > Chordata > Actinopteri > Cypriniformes > Cyprinidae > Labeo > Labeo rohita. The sequence goes on from NC_066877.1 coordinate 15,299,319, forward strand.
AGTTCTTCAAATAATGTTCTTAATGCATATTACTAATCAAAAATTAGGTTTTCATACATTTACAGTAGGAATTTTACAAAATATCTTAATGGAACATGATCTTTACTTAATTTCCTAATGATTTTTGCCATAAAAGAAAAATCAATAATTTTGACCCATACAATGTATTTTTGGCTATAGCTACAAATAAACCCCAGCGACTTAAGACTGGTTTTGTGGTCCAGGGTCACATATGGTAAATGGAAGTCCAAATGTGTTTAATGCTTAATTCATATAAATTATTTTATTATATTTTTGTACTTCATAAAGTGTGAAAATTTTGGTCAAGGGGACTTCCAACGGGGAGACAAAAATGCTCTTCATTTTGTGTTTGGAAGACGAATGAAAGTCAGAAGTTTATAATGACATGAGGGTGAGTATTTCAAACTTAAAAAGAAACTTTGACTTTGTTGTTGAGCAATTAAGTAATAGAAACTTCAAATCGATGACAGGAAACAGATAAACTGCAGAAGCGTGGTGTGCTTTATTAGCTACTGATTCAAGGTATACATCTTCCTCTAACCCCACACCTACGGAATCAAAGAAACAAAACACACATGCAAATAGTGGCCAGCCTTCAGCAAGGGAGGGAGGAGGCTTGTGTTTAACATCAATACATTTTCACTTTAGAGGAACTGATGGCCTGTCCTCAGCATTTTCCTCAAGTTTTTTTCTTTTTCATTTTCACGTGGCAGCATTAGTGCCGCTGTTCGGTTTTTATAAAACACTGAATTTCTGATTTCCTTTTCACATATAAAGTGAACCATGAGCCCATCTCTCGTTCTGCAAACGTCTCAGGATGGCCTTTGAATGTAGTGTGATTGCAATATACAAAAATAATGGGCTCCAGTTACTTAACTGCTAGAATAGAACAACAAAGATAAATACAATTGTCTGTGACTTAAATAGGTATGTATAGTGTCAGTTTCTCATGCCACAACCACAATAGACTTCGTGACATGGGCACAAACGAAATTTTCTAACAGTAATGAGGACAAACAGTAGCGTAACTACTTTGACTAACATTAGTACACATAAAATAGTTTTTTCTGTCTGAGTGGATATCAAACTCCCTCATCCACAGGGAGTTTGAGAGGGCAGTTGTTGTATTTAGATGGCTTCCACGTAGTTGGCAGGGAGCATACCGGTCTTTCCAGTACGCTGCACAGTGCCATACATCCAACCCTCATCGATGGACTGCACGTTCACAATGACGTCGCCGTCCTTGAAGGACACCTCATCGTTGTCGGCAGCAGCGTAGTCATACATGGCACGGACGGTTTTCTGTTGAAGAGAAAGAGGAGAATACTCAACAACCAACTTCACCGTATAATATAATTACTACTATATTGTATGTAGAGAATATGTGTAAACATATGATATTAGCATATGTGACCCTGGACCACAAAACCATTCATAAGTAGCACGGGTATATTTGTAGCAATAGTATGGGTCAAAATTAAAGATTTTCTTTTATGCCAAAAATCATTAGGATATTAAGAAAAGGTCATGTTCCATTAACATATTTTGTACATTTCCTACCATAAATATTTCAAAACTTAATTTTTGATTAGTAATATGCATTGCTAAGAACTTCATTTGGACAACTTTAAAGGCGATTTTCTCAATATTCCAGATATTCAAATAGTTGTATCTCGCCAAATTTTGTCCTATCCTAACAAACCATACATCAATTGAAAGCTTATTTATTCAGCTTTCAGATGATATATAAATCTCTATTTTAAAAAATTGATCCTTATGTGGTCCATGGTCACATATTATACTACTATGATTGAAATCTCTCTGTACTTACTCCAGTGGTTGAAGGATGTGAGGGGACAGAAGAAACGGTGGTCTGTTGTGTTGCCACAGAGGAAGATCTCTGCTGAACCTCAATTGTCTTGGTCTGTGTATAACCTATATGAAACAACAGCACAAGTTTAATTGTTTAAATTTCTCTGACACTTGTTAGCATTCAGATTTGGCCCTTTTTTAAATTCCTACAAGCAGTCTTCAATCATTAAGAAGTGTATAACAGCGGGAGTCCACATCTCTCTCGCCTCCCCTGAACCCACTGAGTTTTGCAAGGCAATGCCTCCATCGCAATATGATTGGATATGACTATGACTGGTTCATGCGATAATCCTGCCACTTGTGTTTGTGCGCGTTTTCAGTCAGTCTGAATGAACAATACAATGGTGTAATGGGAAGACCAATTAAAAAAAGTAAGCAAACAACTCACATACTTCTATATAAACACTTAGTTAAATCAAAATAAGATTCAAAATGGCCTGAAAACATGATCTGTGGGAGTTTTTAGGGAGTAATTGGCTTAGTGAAATTTACAGTAAATCTGTGTCTGACCAAAATTTACTGAGCTTTGAGAACTGATGATCCAAAAAATTAAAAAATAGTTAAAAGTCAAGTATTAAAAAGAATAGCTGAACATAAGTCCAAAAATGAAATACAGAGTTTAAATTGTTACTGGCTCAAGTTAATATTTTCTAATAAATATAAAACACAAAAACAAAACTTGATAAGATTCATACTTGGCTTTAGTACATTGATGTAAAAATGTAAAATAGATTTTTTTTTTTCTATTCCTGATAGTGTAAGTAATGCTTATGTAACCAAGAAAATGTGACTGGGACATGAATTTTTATATATATATATATATATATATATATATATATATATATATAGATATATAGATATATATATATACACATTGTTTATACATTTGATCTTTCATTCAGAAATTTCATATTCATTTGCTAGACACTACTGGAACTGCAAACAGGACTGAGTTCTATGGTCAGATTAAACTAAAAAAATGAGCTTTTTAGCCGCAAACACTCAAGATGGGTTTGGTGCACACAGGGTCAAAAAAGAACCCAATGTGTACAATGAAAAATACTGCTGCATCTTTAATGTTGTGGGCCTATTTTTCTGCCAGAGATCCTGGATATCTTGTTCAGACAGATGACATCATGGATTCTAACAAATACCAACAGATAAAAAATTTAAAACCCACTGTCCCTGCTAGAAACTTATAATGGGACGTGGTTGGATCCTCCAACAGGACAACGATCCACAAACAAACATCAAAAGAAAAATGGGTCACTGAGAACAAAACCAAGCTTCTGCCATGGCCAACCCAGTTCCCTGACCTGAACCCTATAGAAAATGAGTGGGGTGAACTGAAGAGGAGAAGCACCAGCATGGACTTGGAAATCTGAAGGGTCTGAAGAGATTCTGTATAAAGGAATGGTCTCTGATCTCTTATCAGATGTTCTCTAAACTAGTCAGGCATTATAGGTGAAGACTCAGAAGTGTTATCTTGTTTTAATGTTTTAATATATATAATATATATACAAATATATAACAAGCTGAATTATTCCATTAACATATATATATATATATATATATATATATATATATATATAAACTTATTTTTCTTTAATGTTGCCATGAAAATGAAGTAGTGACAAATTCTTTCTCTTCCATATTGTGGCATACATCTGAATGAAATGAAGTATTGAAAAAGAAAAAAAATGTAGGATGGGTTCTAAATTCTACCCATTGGTTGTTGATTGGATTTTGAGATGTGAGCATTTCACTCAATAATAAATGTAACCTTGCAGTCAACTGCAAAAAAGGGGTGGAGTGTAAGTTGACCTAATGATTAGAGAAGTCCAGCATTTCAATGAAAGATCCAGTCATAAAATTTCAACACTTTAAAAAATAGAACACATGGATGAATAATTTATAATGCATTCAGAAAATAAATTGCTGACTTTGAAGCTATACCTAGTTTCAAGACAAATCAAACACTTTAAACATGTACCGTGTAAAGCGGAGACACCAAAGCCATTGCTGTAGAGGGATGCGTGGTGGTCCACGTTCTCAGACACCTCTGACTTCTCATCGCCCACACCACTCATTGCGCTGGTGGAGCGGGAGTGCTCCTTACTGCGGCGCTGGGCTTGGACTGAACAATGGGACAAACATATTAACATTACCTCTTCTTTGATTAAATGTCTTCAGTCAAGGAAGGTGGCAGATAAGTACACATCCACAGTACAGGGTGTAAGTGATAATGTACAGTCGGCAGTTTGGCGGTCAATAAGCAAATGACTTCAAGCAAATGAAGTGCAGATTAAACACAAATGTCACAACTGCCCTATCAGAATCAACTATTCCTAAGAGCTGTTCTAATAAGGCCTTTCTAGTCCAGTAACAGCAGAGGAGTGGCCTACCTGACATCATGTGAAGACTTCTGGATTGAATGTTGTCCTCTGCAGGGTCATAGTCAAAGACAGAGCCTGGGTTTGTGCGCCACACACGCAGGTCTTTGAGAAAAAGGAAACTTAGTTTTAGTGAATGTCTCTATTGACTCATAGTATAGTAAAAGAAATCTGTTTCTAAACTCAGATGTGTTTAGTGTGTATAGGACACAGTATGGGTCAGCTGACCAGTGATGGTCTCCTGATCGTGCTCCTCTGCACGTCTCCTCTCCATTTCCACCACACGTCTCTGGATGCCGCGGTAGCTGATGTCACTGAAGTCCTGGGTGTTTCTCTTCACACGCTCAGTGACGGGGTCAGAGATGGTGGGGGTGAAACTGCCCTTACTCTTCTCAAAGTCCTGGTGGTATCTGACCTGATAGGACCAACAGACAGCAAAACATGAGGCAGGAGACACAAAATAACTGCTACAGTAAATAGGACTGGACTTGATTTTGTCCACTGGGAACTGACTTATTGTTTGCTATCTGCTATACTCTCATGAGAGTGACACGTTGCTGGAGAGGCAAGATTATTATCCCGCTCTAATGACAGGGGCACTGAAGAAATTACAAAGGCAAGATGAAGTTGATGTTTTGGATTAAAGATTAGAGAGCACACGAGTTTAAAAAAAAGGTGTACGCATAAATATAATAAACTCTGCAGTTTTTCATAAAAAAATAAGAATTGTCAGTCAAGTTTTATTTCATGGTGACATTAAGGCTGAAATAAACTACAGGATATTCGTCCAGATTTTTGTCCTGATTTGCCATTTGAAGGAGTCAAGACTAGTTGCCAAAAATTAATGCCAGCCTGCAGAATTCGGGCAGTCCGGTTTGATAGATTTCACAGAAAAATTACATAGTGTATGATGGGTACAGACTCAGACTATGCTTTTAACCATCTGGAGGAGATTAAAGATGTTTGATATTTTGAGATCATTTTAGAACATATACTGTTTTCGTTTGTCATGAGTCTCCTAGCAACAAGGCTCACGTTTCTGTTGTGTTCAGAATGACTTGAAAATCTGGTGGTGTTTGATCCTCAGTTGTTAGCAAACACCGGGTTTTAAGACTCGTATGACTTAATGTAACGTAAATGATGTCTCTCACTGAAATGTGTTAGAAAACCCATGAAAGATTTAGTTTATTTAAAAAATCATTTTATACATATTTTGGACTGTGAGGGTCGCCATTTTTTCGATGAAGTGAAATGGTTGCATTCGTTGAGCTACTAGCTCTACCTGTTGCTATTTTTACCACAACACAACTTGGAATACAAAATACTGATACGATGCCACATTGTGCAGTTTTAGGTTGTAATTTACAGTCGAAGGGCAACAAGAGAAGTGATGTAAGTCTTCACTGCCTTTTCTAGCGATAAGAAGAAGAGAAAAGAATGGGAAGATGTCTTACAACGAATAAAACTTCCTAAAGACCTGCGTCTTTGTTCTCTCCACTTGCCTGATGCCTTTGAAGCTTTTAGTAGACCACAGCTACTGAAAGAGCTTACAAACGGCAGAGACAAGAAACGCTAGATGCCATCCCGGCAGGATGTAAACATGCTGACTCTTGTCATGGTGCTGCAGCCACTGAAGGAGTTTCTCAGTGTGGATTTCACTCGATATCCAGGGGCGTTTAGATTCCTTGTGAGGAAAATCGATGGTACAGCATTTGGTTTAAAGGGGTCATTGGATGCAAAGTTCACTTTTACATTATGTTTGTACATTAATGTGTGTTGGCAGTGTATGTACATCTACCCTATAATGATAAAAATCCATGCAGTGGTTTTTAATTAATCTGTGAAAATAATATCTCCTTTTTCAAATCGAGTCATTCTCCTCAGATGCCTGTCAGTGTGGCGTCACACCGACAGAGGCCGCTCCCCCGCCTTACATCAGCTGTAACAGTACAACCTCCAGTGTTTCGATGCTGGAGCCGGGATATAAGCTAGACAAGAATATCTCCGATTGAGTAATTGAGGTGTTGTGTTGCTGGATGTAATAATGAACATAGTGGTCGTCATTTACTCCCGACATCTGAGCCACTGAAGATGCAGTGGATTACGTTTGTTTGTGAAGGGAAGGCGCCTCCTGATCTACATAAATGCGTCTATGTTCACGCAAATCATTCGTGATCCAGCTTCACCTACAGCAGAAGTGAGTATAAGGGTTTTTTATGAAAAGTTTTGCGGCTAAACGCGCTAAAAGCGGCTGAAGGAAACAATCTCCCAGCGCACAGCTCATCATGCCACAGAGAGAAGAGAGGGGCGGGGCGAGGAGAGCTCATTTGCATTTAAAGGAAAAATCCATCAGAATGGGTTGATTTTTGCAGAGCTTATTTTGACAAGGTAAAAGGGTGTTATTTTACACTACCATTGAGAATTTTTAGCCAAAGTATATTATAGACTTTTCATTAAGACCCTGAAGAATCATATCTTGTGGAAAATGGGCATCTGATGACCCCTTTAAGCTTATATCCATCAGCACCTGTAAGCTCTTTCATTGTGTAAGCTCTTTCACCTGTAAGCTCTTTTGCTGTGGTCATCGTATCAGTATTTTATTTTCTGAGTTGTGTTGCGGTAAACATAGCAACAGGTAGTGCCAAAAGCTCACAGAGTGCAACCATTTTACGTCATCAAAATAATGGTGCCCCCTATAGTATATGTATAAAACTATGTGGATTTTTAAAATAACGGAAATCTTTAATGGGTTTTGTAAAAATAAATAAATAAAAACAATAAATAAAATGTATGGTTTGGTATCTAACTATTACATGAAAGTGTCAGTTGCTATTTATTAGCCTACATCTAAATAAAAACCAGCAAAAACAGGATTTTGTCACATGAGCTAGATGAGAGTTACAATTTGTTATAAATGATGGATTTGATGCAGTGACTTATTTCTAGGGTCACTAGAGGGACTAGTATAAACAGATGGAGGCTAAAAGAGATGAGGAAAAGGGAATGTTTTATGGGTGGGATAGAGGGTCACACCGTAGTGTACCATGCTAATATTCTGTTGATTGCGTTTAACTCTCTCCATCTCTGGGGTTTCTGAAATAGCTGTTCCTACTCCCAAATCTTCCTTGTATTGGATCTTTAAGCACGTCGAGACAATGGGGCAAAAAATGGTAAATATGTTAATAATCTTCGAATATTAACATGTAAACACAAGACAAAACTTTGTTGAAATAAAACACAAAACACCAGAAAATCAGAAAAGTGAAGAAAATGTAAAATGTAAGAAAAGAACATGGATCTCTAGCAAGAAAAAACATATATGGTATGAGATTTTTGAACACTACCATTCAAAAGTTTGGAGCCTGGTAGCAGTTACCTAATACTTGCAGCAAGAATGCATTAAATCGATCAAAAGTTTCAGTAAGGGCATTTATAATACTATAAAACATACTATAAATTTCAAATTAATGCTATTCCTTTGAACTTTCTATTTATTAAAAAAATCATTAAAATATATTGCAATTAACTCCTATAAGATTTTGGCATGGTAATGGATATGACAATGTTAATGCATTTGGTATTGGTGGAATAAATCTGCTATGCTGCTGAATTGCTGCTGCTGTTGGTTATTGCTGCTACTGCTGCTGCACAGGAAGTACAAGAATTTGCTACCGCCAATACATACGCCGATACAGTGCTGTGAGTATTTAAGACATACTGCTGCTGAACAAGTAGCATATATAATAACCAATCACAGATATATACAGGTTGAGAATTTTTGTTCTTCAAGACTACTGTCAGTCGATGATATTGCATAACATAGTAACAACAACATTTGCTACCAGTTTTTTTGTAAGATTCAATTCCCAGTCATTTTTGAATGCAACAGGTTGACTTTCATATAATATAGAAAAATCAGTTCACTGAAATATACTGATAAAGGTCAAAATGTAAAACTCATCTTACTCCAGAGATGATACGCTGGGTTTCTTTAACACGTCTCATCTCAGGGGTGTCCAGCACAAAGGCGGCCTTGCCCTGCACTTGCTTACGGAAGCTGTCCGAGTACAGAACCTGGACAAAAGACAACACAGCACATTCATATATTAGAAAACATATCATTCTAGATTATGAACATGTAATCAAAACCCTGTGGGGACACGCCGGGAAATCAGGACATTAGACAGACAAAGCACATGTATATGACATCCCTCAGCACAACCTTGGGTGTTATTGTGATTTCAGACAGATGAATTAGAAGGATCTTCAAAGGGCTGGATTAAAAGTAGATGGGTCCCGGGATGAAGGTTTGTAGTGATGATGATCGCTTACAGCATTAAATTCAGCATATGAAGGAGTACAGTTAATATTATTAGCCTCCTAAGTGAAATGAAGGTATTAGAGCGGTTACATTCACAAGTGACACAAACACACACTCATGTCCTGTGGCTGTGAGTACCGAGCTAATCTGCAATTGGTTCCGTTTGACCCGCTCCATCTCTGGAGTGAACACCACAGGCGTTCCCTTCGCAGACAGGTCCTTATACAAAACCTAGAGTAGAAAAGAACAGCGCCCCCCAGAGGCCAGTCAGACACGAAACACCATGACAGACACAAGAGTTTTTGGAGAGCACAGTCACATCAAACGTCACACACAACACACAATGAGCTTATATCCCAGATTTAAAACTAGCAACCTGGTTGGGAGGGGAAAGCGACAAACGTGGGATACAAGAGCTCATCTGGTGTTGGATTAGCAACACTGCCTAGAGTTGAATAATCCTGTAAGTTTGAACTCACAGCAGAAAGGGGACCTAACTAGGGTGGGATATGATGTGGTCAATTACATTAGATGAAATGGGGTTACGGCATTACATTTCATACGCTTCAATTGTTTTGCACCAGTGATAGGATTGTATAAGTTGGAAGTGAACACGTATACTGGAAGCGTTAATGGGATCAGAGCCACTCTCAAGTAAACCCTGTGAGCTTTCACTACCGAGCTGATGTGCTTCTGATTCTCTTTGACCCGCTTCATCTCGGGGAGGTCCGGTATGGATGTGCCTTGACCCAGCGAATCCTTGTATTTTATCTACCCAAGGATTAATTTCAACATATCAAATAAACAAGACATGAACCACAACAGTGAATGAATGAACATCCACAAAGATGACATACACAACAATATTAGCTTTGTTCCATAACCATAGATACCTACATAGGCAGCTACCTTGTATAATTTCATTATAAGTGCCCATACAGCTGAGGTCAAAAGTTTACATACACCTTGTAGAATCTGCAAAATGTTCATTATTTTACCAAAATAAGGGAGATTATACAAAATGCATGTTATTTTTTTATTTAGTACTGACCAGAATTAGTTATTTCACAATAAGGTGTTTACATATAGTACACAAGATAACATACATACATACGCTTGATTCTTAATGCGGTGATGTTACTTGAATGATCCACAGCTGTGTTTGTTGTTTAGTGATTGTTGTTGTTTCATAAATCCCTTGATTGTCCTGAACAGTAAAACTGCCTGCTGTTCTTCAGAAAAATCTTTCAGGTCCCACAAATTCTTTGGTTTTTCAGCATTTTTGTGTATTTGAACCCTTTCCCAAAATGACTGTATGATCTTGAGATCCATTTTTTCAAACCGAGGACAACTGAGGGACTCATATGCAACTATTACAGAAGGTTCAAACGCTCACTGATGCTCCAGAAGGAAACGTAATGCATTAGGAAGTCGGGGGTGAAAACTTTTGATCAGAATGGAAATGTGTACATTTTTCTTATTTTTCCTAAATATCATTTTTTTTTTTTCATTTAGTACTGCCCTTCAGAAGCTACAGAATATGCCTACACGTTTCCCTGAAGAAAAAAAAAATATTTTTTACCCTGATCTTCAAATTCAAATGTTTTCACCCCCTGGCTAATGGGGGGTTTTCACCCCCTTCCTAATGCATTGTGTTTCCCTCTAGAGCATCAGTGAGCGTTTGAACCTTCTGTAATAGTTGCATATGAGTCCCTCAGTTGTCCTCAGTGTGCAAAGATGGATCTCAAAATCATGCAGTCATTGTTGGAAAGGGTTTAAATACACAAAAATGCTGAAAAACAAAGAATTTGTGGGACTTAAAGGATTTTTCTGAAGAACAGCAGGCAGTTTAACTGTTCAGGACAAACAAGGGACTACCACTATCACTAAACAAAAAACACAAACAAACAAACAAACAAACAAAAAAACAGCTGTGGATCATTCAGGTAACAACACAGTATTAAGAATCAAGTGTATGTAAACTTTTGAACGTCATTTCAACTATTATTTTCTCTTGTGGACTATATGTAAACATTTTTAATGTAAAATATCTTATTCTGGTCAGTACTAAATAAAAAATAACATGCATTTTGCATGATCCCTTTTATTTTGGTAAAATAATTAACATTTTGCAGATTCTGCAAGGTGTATGTAAACTTTTGACCTCAACTGGAAGTGTACTTTTCTACATAGGCATCAGCTTCATGTTCTAAACAAACAGTGTAAAATTAAACAAAGTTTCCATAAGAGCTTTTGGGTGAGGAGTGTGCTGATGATGCTTTAAAATGCTTCCTGCATAGGCAGCTCACTAGGTTTTGGAGCAAAGCTATTGTGTTTGTTAAGAAATCGTTGTTGATAACACAAAATTGAAACTACCAACGCTATCTTATGACCAATTCGTACGTGTTTTACAAGGTGGCTATCAATCATATGATTTTGTACGATTTGTCTAGACCCCAGTGACAGTTAGGTTTGGGGGTGGGGTTAGGGACAGGTCATTTGCACAAATTCATATGAATTAGGGAACTTAACGATTTTAACAAAAATCGTACAAATTCGTATGACCTCACTTGTAAAATATATACGAACTGCCATGAGATCGGGTTGAAACTAGATGTTACTTGCAAGGCTTTGTAAAATAAAAATAACAATTAAAGTTTATGGTTTGGTACCTAATTACTACAGGAAACAATCAGTTGCTAATTATTAGCCTACATCTAAATAAAAACCAACGAAAACAGGATTTTGTCACATGAGCTAGATGAGAGTTACACATATTGTTATAAATGATGGATCTGATGCAGTGACTTATTCTTGGGGTCACTAGAGGGACGAGTATAGTCAGATGGAGGCTAAAGGGTTTTTAGATGATGGAGAGACAAGGAACAGGGAATGTTTTATGGGTGGGATAGAGGGTCACACCGTAGTGTACCATGCTAATATTCTGTTGATTGCGTTTAACTCTCTCCATCTCTGGGGTTTCTGAAATAGTTGTTCCTACTCCCAAATCTTCCTTGTATTGGATCTTTAAGCACGTCGAGGCAATAGGGCAAAAAAAGATAAAAATGTCAATAATCTTTGAATATTAATGTGTAAAAACAAGACAAAACTTTGTTGAAATAAAACACAAAACACCAGAAAACCAGAAAAGTGAAGAAAATGTAAAACGTAAGAAAAAGAACATGGATCTTCAGCAAGAAAAAAAAAAGTATTATTTATGGTATGAGATATGAACACTACTGTTCAAATGCGTAGAGTCTAGTAACATTTTTTAATGTTTTCATTCAGCAAGAATGCATTAAATTGGTCAAAATCCTTTTATAATGTTACAAGATTTGAATTTCAAATAAATTCTGTTCATTTGAATGTTCTATTCATAAAAAAAAAAAAAAAAAAAATTACTATAGAAAACAGTTATATATAATAATAATAATAATTACTGGTTTTACTGTATTTTTCACAAATGCAAACAAATGCAGTCTTGGTGAATATAAGAGACCGCTTACAAAAACATTTTAAACAGTAGTGTATGAACATAAAAGAAAATCAGATAGTGGAGGGGAATATTTGGGTTATTTAGGGATGTTTATCCTTGAAAAACAACTGAAAAAGGGTAAAATGACACTTTAAAGAACATTCAAGAGTGAGAATATTAATTTGTCTAAACAAGGAGTCTTCTTCAAAGAGAAAAAAACACTACCGAGCTGATGTTCTTCTGAGTTTCCCGCACACGCTTCACCTCAGGAAGGTCGGATATAGATATGCCTTGACTTAGTGAATCCTTGTATTTAATCTAATACACGTTTCAGTCCATTAGTTGCATGGAACAGTTGAAAAGATAAAATAAGTGATAAAGACAGAGCATTGACATGTATGCAGAAGATTGAGAAGAAAAGAGAGGTTGAGTGTTTTAAACAGTGCAACACTAGTCAAGTCTTGGGACCAGTGTCAAATGAAGATGGATAAATGTATGGGCCATGTTATTTTATGGTATTTAAAATGATGAGAGGAAGTGGTTATTAATTTTAAACTCAGCGATAATATAATTTGATATTAATGGTATATATTAAAATGTATGTTTGCATTTGATATTAAATTTTTTAGGATGCTGATAGAATTTTGATTAAAATCAGGAGGCATTTTGGGGTCACTCCAACAGGAAGCAGGGTGAATGATGGAGTCACACCGCAGTGTACCGTGCTAATAGCCTCCTGATTGCGTTTAACCCTCTCCATCTCAGGGGTTTCAGATATGGCTGTTCCTTGCCCAAGCTCCTCTTTGTACTGGATCTTTGGGATTGTACAAGCATAAGGAGGCATTAACATTTGTTTTCGTTATCTCTCGGGATAAGTAGTTTTCAATTGTTTTGTCTGGGGACGCTTCAGAATGTGCCCTTGCAACATGAAAACAGACTAAACATTTGAACAGACAAAGAAACAAAAACATTTCAAACACACATCATTGAAGACAAACACAAACCAGCAACACAAGTAAGATGTAAAATATGTAAATATTAAGCTTGTAAAATGGTTAGACATATTGTTTAGGATGAAGAAAGGTCAACAGCGTCAAATTTGATGATTACCGTTAGTGGCTTTGCTAGTTTATGACTACAAGTTAATGACTACATTAGACTAAGGTCTGTTTAGGATATCTATATTTAGATGATATAAAAAGAGTTAACAAGAAATGTTAACTTGTGGTTGCAGTAGAGAAAAAAAAGGAAAAGGTGATGTAAAGCAAGAAGTCAGGACAGAAAAAGGACCAAAAAAAGAGGTTTGTGGTTAGAATGTAGTAAAAAAACAAAATATATATACTCATTAGGTACCGAGCTGAAATTCTTTGAATTTTCTTTAACACGAAGCATTTCAGGAGTGTCCTTTACTGCTGAAACTTTGCCCTTACTTTTTTTAAGGTCAATCTGGTACTGAAGCTAAAAAGAAAAGAGCACAAAGGCAGTCAAAAATGACACAAAAATGCAGCAAGAGAAACAGTGCAACCAAAAAATATTAAAAGAGAATTGTGATATAGACAACTACCTAAGAAATGTGTAATCTGCCTAGTCTTTTAATACCTGTCTCTTATTTTATTTCTCATAGGCAAACAGAAAAGACAGGGACCAAAGACAACAAAGGTACAAATATGACATTTAAGATAAGATGAATAACAGGAACATAATATGGACTGAACAGACATAATCAGACTGGCTCAAACCCTTGAAGAAACACTTACAGTGCTGAAGTTCCTCTGGTTCTCACGCACTCTTTGCATCTCAGGAGTGTCCAACACAGGCACATAGTGTGACATGGTCTTTTCAGCCTCCTCCTTGTACTTTTTCTGTAAGATAAAATACAAAATTTACAAAATTGAGTTGTTCATGAGATTACAGTTAAATAATCAACAACATATTTCATAAAACAGTTATAAAACAGAGGCACTGGAAAACAGCTTAAAGGAATAGTTCACTCCTGAATTTAAAATTCTCACGCCCATGTCATCCAAGATGTCCATGTCTTTCTTTCTTCAGTCAAAAAGAAATTAAGGAAATTGAGGAAAACATTTTTGGATTTTTCTCAATATAGTGGACTTCAGTGTGAGCCAATGGGTTAAAAGTCCAAACTGCAGTTTCAATGCAGCTTCAAAGGGCTCTACACAATACCAACCGAGCAATAAGGGTCTTGTATAGGGAGAAATCAAATAGTTTCTTCTTAATAGTTTTAAAATAATTTAAAATAGTTTTGTCTTTTTTGTAAAGGGAATTTTACTTTCTTTGCACATTTGCTTTGTAAACACTGGGTCAGGTCCAACATGACTACGTAATGCGTGAAATTGTGGTCTAGTGCAAGATGAGCATTTGTGGTTAAAAAGTATATAAATGTTTTTTTTTTTGACAATGATTGATTGTTTTGCTAAATGATTGATTGTTTCTGCTCTGAAACTCCAATTTGGATCCACTATAAGTCAACTGAAGTCCACTATATGGAGAAAAATCCTGGAATGTTTTCCTCAAAAACCTTAATTTCCTTTTGATTGAGGAAAGAAAGACATGAACATCTTGGATGACAAAGGGGTGAGTAAATTATCAGGAAATATTAATTCAGGAGTAAACTAATCCTTTAAAGACTTACCACTTTCCATTAATAAGGTAAAAAAAACAGCCTAAAACTCTTAAAAATGTCTAAAAATAACTCTTTTTAAATTTTCAACAAATAGTTGAAGTAATGGTGATTAACCTTCAGAAACTGTTCATTGTTAGCCTCAAGAGGTCAAGCTGAAAAAATACATGAACTGTTGCCAGAGCTGATCCTCTCTACATGCAAAATACACAAGCTGCGTAGGGCCCCCGAAACACCAGGGGGCCCCCTGCTCTCAAAGATAATTTTATTTTAGTCTCATTTTCGAATTTGGCCAGTGGTTAGGAAAACATGAACGTTCCTTTCTTTTAACGCTACGCACTGTTGCCCTTTTTATGTAAAAATCAGTCAAATCATTTAACACGAATGTTGTACAGTTTCTTGCTCGAGACTAAAAACTGAGTTGAAAGCATACTAAACCGCGGATGCTCACTTTCCGTGAGCATGATTCGAAACGGAGTGAAACACGGACACAGTTTCATTACAGTATGTCATTAACACAGTTTTACGTAGGGCCCCAAGAAGTCTAGGATCAGCACTGACTGTTACCAAAACATGACTACGGTGTGAATCCCTGATTTGTCTGAATTTGCAATTTTCTAGCAAACACACATGCAATAAACATCAAAATGTACACATTTCATTAAAAAATCCACAGCATTTCTAACTGCTCATACCTGGCTCACAATGTTCCTGATCTGCTGAGCATGGAGGATGTCAGGAGTGTCAATGACTGTGGTGTATGTGGCTCTGTCATGCTCAGCATTCTGCTTGTACTTGGCCTGGAAAACAAATCAACATATCAATCAGTGTTGAAATTGTGGTGCTGATAGTTGAGGAATTCACCTCTGAAATACTGAAATAATGGGTTGGAGATCATTTGTGTACCTGACTCAGGATTTCTGTGGCGTTCTTTGCCCTCAAGAAGTCTGGAGTGTCATTAGCCAAAGCCAACATGCCTTTTCCCTTGATCTCTTGCTCCAATGCTTTCTTGTACTCTCTCTGCAGGAATCAGGCAGACACTATTGTGACCATTCTATATGTTTGTTTATCAGTGATCTCTAAATTCACACCAAGAAACATTCCCGTGGACTACAAAGCAGCATAAAACTCGAAAAGAATAAGAGGATATTAACATCAGCTGTCAATGAAACATAAAAAAAATAAGGGAGGTCATTTAGAACTGGAAGACAAAATGACATTTAGTGGGAATCTCAATGGGGTTGATTTGCTTTTCCAAACCTGGTTAGATGGCGCATCATAGGGAAACTCCATTAGCTTGATTAGTTTTCTCATTAGCATAAGGCAAATGGACTACTTTCTGCCTGATTAGTGTGTTGAGGAGGAAGTGGCGTTGAGGCAGAGGACTGCAGGTAAGATAATTGAGCTGAGCTTTAGCCATCGTACCTCACACAGGATCTGAGTAGCATTCTTTGCTCTCAGTAACTCAGGAGTTTCCTCCAGCACTGTAAGCCCTTTACCCTTCACCCCTTCCTCTAGATCCCTCCTGTACTCTTTCTACAAGGCGGAGAAGAACAGAAATACTGCAAACACATAGCACACACAGACATAGACACAGTACCGGTGCAGTACTGCGCTCACTGACATTTCAACGTCACCAAGCATTTGCTCTGGGTATCAGCTAAAGCTTCACATCCAGAATATAATCAAGGTATACATATACCATTTAACAACTGTGCAAAAATCTACTCAGAGCAAAGGCACTGCTGAGTTTGAAAAGCAACATGATAAAGACATAAACAATGTTTATCAGAAATCTCACAGGCAAGAATATTGACAAAAAAACATGGTCTGAGACATGTACATGTACATTCTTTTTGTAGCAGCATTCGTACGATTTTGAAGCCAAACGAAGATATAAAGAGGTTAAAATAAAATAAAATAAAAAAAATCATTTCATGTACATGCTCAGGGTAACCGAGATCTAAAGAGGTTATTTTAAAACAAAACAAAATAAATATATTTAAATTAGGTAAAAAAAATCCAAGATATATGACCATAAAAGATTTGACAAACCTTAATAACAGGGTTCCCACACCTTTTGATCAATTAATTTTAATTACTAGTCAATCATGAAAAATCATTCAAATCAATTTTAAAATATTGCATAATGATGAATTATGAGCCAACCATAACTTAGTCACTATAAAAACCGGCTTGGAATTTTCCAACCTGGAATCACAATTTCTGAAAACCTGGAAATCCTGGCCTGGAATTAAATTTGCTAATATCTCCAGGTTTTCCATTAGTGTGGGAACCTTGTGAAAGTAAACAACAAAAGAAAAAACACACACACACACAAACAAACAGATGTTGAAAGGGGAAGGGAATTACTGAGAGTGTATTACAGCGGAAGGATGATTCATGCATACTAACCATCACCTACTCGGG
Organism: Labeo rohita; assembly: GCF_022985175.1. Classification (NCBI taxonomy): domain Eukaryota; kingdom Metazoa; phylum Chordata; class Actinopteri; order Cypriniformes; family Cyprinidae; genus Labeo; species Labeo rohita. The sequence goes on from NC_066877.1 coordinate 15,316,472, forward strand.
TGTAATGGAAACGTCAAAGACACTCATGTAAGGATTACAACGTGTATGTGGTCTTAGTATTATTACCAGGATGGAAGGAAGAGAAGAGAATATAAGGGCTTCATGTTACCTCGCTAACAATTTTCGTGGCGTGTCTGACATGCATCATGGCAGGGGTGACCTCCAACCCAGAGAGGTTCTTTCCTTTCATTGTCATCTCAAAGTCCTTCTTATACTCTTTCTATCCACCGCAAAGATAGAAGAGTGAGAGATACATGAAGCTTCTGGAATACGGGTCCAGTACACCATGGACACACTGGTTCTTCAGTCGGCGACATTTTTAGTTCATATCTTGTTCACTTACTCTGCTTTCTCCCAACAGTGTGTTGTACATACAGTGAAACTATCAAAACAGCTATTAAACTATAAACACATGACACAGATAAATGCCTACCATAAATCCACAGGTCCTGGTTGGAATGTGTGATGTTCCAATTACTTACCAGCATTACAATATTTGTATCAGCACAGTGTTTGAATTCCACTTAGTATTTCTCAGTCATTCACACTGGATTACAAAGAATACTTGAGCAATATACGCTGCCATTTGTTTTGCATTAAATGCAATAAGCTTGGGCAGCAGAATTTACCTGACTCTGCAGATGTTGAGCCTCCTTAGCAGTTACGTAAGTAGGAGTCTCGAAGTCCAGCATGGCTTTGCCTCTTTCTTTCTCGTATTTCTCCTTATATTTCACCTGTAGTCAAACAAAAGCCCAAAGGTGAGGAACATACAAATAAAGCTAAAGTGGATTTATTGGTTTACTAAATAATGCTTGTTAAGCAAACACCAATGCTTTGTTTGCATACTGAATCTTTTTGTAGAGCCTGTGCTGTATTTTTTTTTTACTGACTGTCAATCTGTCATATTATGTTCTTAAAGGTATAGTTCACCCAAAAATGAAAATTACCCAATGATTTTACTCACAAATCATCCTGGGTGTATATGACTTTCTTCTTTCAGACAAATACAATCAGAGTTATATTAAAAAATGTCTGGGCTCTTCCAGTGAATGGGTGTTGAGATTATGAAGTCCAATAAAGTGTATCTATCCATCATAAAAAGTACTCCACACAGCTTAAGGTGGTTCATAAAGGCCTTCTGAAGGAAACTGATGTATTGTCTGAAAAAAAATATCCATATTTACAACTTCATAAACCGCAATCTCTAGCTTCCATCAACCGTTGTATGCGCGTTCACGAATGAGTGCTGTTTCAGTGGATGGCATAGGACGTAGACGAACGTGGAAGCGCAGAGGTGAGAGCAAAACAAAACACAGGTCACAAATTAGAAGTACAAAATGGGAATTTGTAAAGAAAAATGTCAGAGGATTTCAATATAAGCGAAGAGAAGACTGATTTTCCTTTCTTTTGGAGAGACTGACGTATTCTCACGGAGCTTATGATACGGCTACATCCTACGTTATTTGCTGGAACGACAGTTAGCAGAAGCTAGAGATTACTGTTTTTGTCTGATAGAAGAAATTCATATACACCTAGGATAGCTTGAGGGTGAGTAAATCCTGTGGTAATTTTAATTTTTGGGTGAACTATCCCTTTAAGCACTGAGAACAGATTTTACTATAGGATTAACAGTGTGGAAAATTCATTAAAAACATAAATGGATGTTTATGGTGTTTTCACAATATAAAATGTCTGAGGTTTTAATGATGAAGTGATGTGTTTTTACAACTTTGTTCTTACATAATAAGCGAGTCCTTGTAAAGCAGTTTTACAGGACAAACCAACCCAAACAAATGAAATGTAAATGATAAATAAATCTATTATTGCTGCATTAAACTGACAAGGCTGATGAAATGAAATAAACAGGTCCAATATGTGCAGAATCAGTCGTTTCACACACAGAGAAGCAGACGACGTCAGCTGCGGAAAGCTCTAGAACTGTATGCGACTTACTTGACTCTGCAGTTCTGAGGCCTCTTTGTGGTGAAGCTGCTCAGGTGTGTCGGGTATCATATGGTAGTGACCCCTACTCTCCTCAAACTTCTTCTTGTACTGGTACTAAAGAGGAACGCCCAATAAAGCAGCTCAATAATACAAAAAGGAAATCCAGTGCTTTATCTCTCCCATGTTAAAATGGCCAAAAATGACCAAAAAAGCCAAGAAAGCGGGACAAAAAAGAAGAAAACAATAACGGCTGTCATGTTCACATAACATGAAGGAGGCCGTATAATGACATAATGACACTGATAATGGAATAAACGAGATGTTATAAACAAATACTATAAATCTAAAAGCATCTAATCTAAAAGTCAAATATTCTAATATCATAACACTACTATATTATATTAAATATTTTAGGATTAAAAATGTCTACCCCTCACTCCCCCTAGAGCATTCAATATATATAAACCAGCAAAGACCTACAGACTGTTCTTACTTTGTGTGTTCTATCTTTTCTAATTCATCATAAACCAAGCGTTACGTTAGTTCTCTCAGCTGATCCATGTCTACCTATAGGAACACGACACCTATCATGGCATTCCTACTTAAGGTCTATTTAGCTACTTTATCACTTGTTTGTTAACAAATTACCCTCGTACATCCTCAGCTCCTCCTTTTGTCGCAGTCAGGACATGGCTTTCTAATTTTCCTCTTTTCCCAAATCAGACTCCTTTTTATACTGAATAATGTTGTTACACTAAAAATCACTGAGAACTTTAATGATATCTACTACGATAGTGGTCCTGACAGAAGTACATTTTACCCATAGTGGCCCATAAAATTACCAAAAATCTCCTAGACTTCCTTTAAAAATGCATTAACTAATTCATTCTAGACCTTTCAAGCTGTGTCCACGAAATTAGGCACAGTACTTCATCCTGTTTTGACAGGCTTTGCAACCACCTATTAATGCTCTAGCAACCACCCAGGATGGCCTAACAACTGTCTAGCAATTGCCTACCAACCACCCATAATTGCTCAAGCAGAACACATTAGCTTGAACTATATAAAGCATATGTAACATTCAAACTTTAAATCGCTCTTTGATTTAAACACCAAACTTATAACTTGCTACTTCAAACAGCCCTAACCTTTTCAAATCAGTTTTAAATTTTGTAATAAATCAGTGTCAAGCCAATATTCAAGATTTGCATTGATAAGCTTTCCTTTTCTAGTTTATATGCACACATTCTAATGGAAATTAAAAAGCTAGCTAGAAAAAACATCATCCAGGGAAACGTTAATTAGATTTAGCAGGAAATGTTGTTAAAGGAAAAAAATGGAAAAAATGAGATGTTAGAGCGCTTTTTGGCACTAGGCGTGTTAATTAATAAAAGAAGAAGAAGAAGAGGAAGAAAGAATAGCACTAGGGTCACGTGTGAGCAAAAATGGAATCTAATGCTAGTAGTAGTATGTTTAAAATCAGATGAAGAGGGTCACTACCAAATGATAGCCTGGAATGAGTAAACAGTTTAAATGAGAGCTTTCTATAAGGATGATAGATGGGTCTTGTCATATTACATGAAGATGTGATATTTCACTGTTAAAGTGTGTGATGAGAGGGAAATGAAGCCGGCTGAAGAGCTCTTACATCACTGGCCAGCTTGCTAGTGCTCAGGTTGTGTTGCATAGACAGAGACTCCGCCATGTCCGTAACAGGTTTGTGAATCTTCTTCAGGTCACCTTTGTACTTCACCTGCATGATATATACATGTAAAATGCACCATTATATGAAACACTCTCAATATGAAACTTGTAAAATAAAAGGTTAATAAAAATGCAGTTTTGAGAGAATAAAGCACCTCGCTTGCAAGTTCATTGGCATCCTTCAGAGTCTGATAAATCTTGCTGTTCTTCAAATCATACTGTGGTCTCTTTCCTTTCATCTCTTTGTCAAACTTCTCCTTGTACTTCAACTTTGGACAGAGAACAGTGACATTGTTAGTTGCTGGTAGTGTTTTTATATCTGTCACATGAGCCAAAATGCTTGCAAATGCACATGAATATCAAATGAATCATTTCATGCAATCATCAGTGGAAAGAAAGTGACACTGAAGAGTCTCGTTACAACAAAGTTTCAGTTGGGTCTAATACAGTATGTTTCAGATCATGTTCATGCTGTACTAGCCCCAAATAGGAAGACCAACATAAAGTTTAGAGCATTCAAAAGCATCACATCAGCATATACTGTTTGTGGTATTAAAGCTGAAGTGTGTTACGTCTGTACCACTGAATTTGCAGCAAAAAAAAGTATTTCTCTATGGAGAGAATGAATGGGATTTTAACTGTTGCACTCTATTGCTAAAGTAGTGATTGTGTTCAGAAAATTTCCTGAATACCTTGTTTGTCGATTGGTCGACCAAACAGAAAGTCCTAACCCAAACTAACACAAAACATCTTTGTGTTTCAAATACAAACAAAAGTCATGAAAATGAAGGTGGGTAAATGATGAAAGAATTTTCTTTTTTTTGGATGAACTATCCCTTCAAAATGGCCTACTTAAAGAAAAACGACACACTTCAGCTTTAACTGGAAGGAAGGTGGTAGAGAGGTTGAATCTTTTCCCAGAGATTCTGAAAAAGCTCCAGATCTGTGGAGGAATCAATTTGACGACATCAAGCAAAGAGAGGAGTTGAAGAGGAGTGTGTAGACCAAATGATCGCTTTCAGTACGGTACAGAATTAAAAATCAATCATCAGTTGTGTCAAGTTTGTTTTTGGTCTCTAAAGCAGTAGTGATTCAACATTTATTTACATCTTATAACTAATGAATAATAGAGTTGTTTATTGAATCTGCACACTCCTCAATAAAACAGCATGTCAAAGGAATGCAACAGAAAACCAGACACGAGTTCTGACAATTTGAAAGATAAGAGATAAAAACAATTTGCATGCCAGACTGATGAGAAAAAAAAAAAAAAACACTGTGACAGAGTGCTGGCCTATAAGCCTATGCTTGGCAACAGGGCAAAAGCTTGCATGACAAACACAAAAAGAGACAAAATCGGCAACAAAAAGACACACAAAAATGAAACGGATGGGAATGTAAAATTCAGTGTGCAAAAACATCAAAAACCAACAAAAATATTTCAATTTCTACAGGACCCAAAAATCTTCATCAAATCTTATCAGATTGAGTGCCACTGGAGTTCAGCAACTAGGCGAGTCGGAGGGAAAGAGAACATAGACATCAGACAGACAGAGAAGTGCAAATGTTGCCCTCAGGGGCCAGGGACCCTTCTTACATCACTAGTCAGGGCACTCATTTTCTTAATATGCCGCATCTGAGGAGTGTCAAAGGAGGCAGCACCATGGAGGGATGTCTTTTCCTCCACCTAAAAAGCGCAGTGAAATGGCAGGGTAACATCAATGAGATGGGACAGAACAGTGAAAATGAATTTATGAATGAACAGATGGATGAATTACAGAGAAAGGAAAGAGTCAGGTAGAGAGGCATGAATAAATACAGGGCAGATAGAGAGCAGTGAGCAGATGGGGGTGGTAGAGATTACAAGAGACACTCAGGGCTCACATAGACAATGACGGTATTAATGCTGATGGGCATGAGAAGCACTGCTGAGGCATTTGAATCTACTGTTACTATGCTATCTTTGAGTACTACTGCATAATGATGACATGCAGCTGCCATGATGGTGAAGGTGTAAAGAAATTGTTGTCGAAATCCATATCCAGTGGCTTCAAACTAAACCCCTGTGTTCCTTGTGGATAAATACATTGAAAGTCTACGGACTGCATTGTGTCTAATGTGGATTTGCGAACGGTATTACCTGACTGGTCAGTTTGGACACCTCAGTGGCCAGGGCAATATCAGGACGGCCGAGCAGCGTTCCACCACGGCTGGCCTCCTGGCGAGCCTTATCACGGTATCCGATCTACAAGAACAGTTTTTGAAACCGTTACTACTTACTATTACAACAATACATACTTTTTTTGTCAAGACTTTATTACAGAGAATTGCATACTAACAGGGATAGTTTACTCAAAAGGAAAATGCTGTTAATATTTACTCACTCCCATGTGGCTCAAAACCCATAAGACTTATGTTCATCTTTGAAACACACATATTTTTAAAGAAACCTGAAAGATTTTTATGGAAGCCTGTTTCTGCCACAGTATAAAAAGTAAAAAATATTATTGTGACTTTTTATTTCACAATTCTCACTATTTTCTCAAAATTGCAAGTTATAAAATTAGAATTATTAGATATAGTCACAATTTGGACTTCTCGGAATTGCATGATATAAATTCACAATTGCGAGAAAAAGTAAAAATTGCGAGGTATAAACTTACAGTTGCGAGAAATATAGTCAGAATTGCAAGATAAAAACGTGCAATTCTGACTTTTTTCCTTACAAAGGCAAGTTTATATCTTGCAATTTTGACTGTTTTTTGCTCACAATTGTGAGTTAGAATGTCCAGTTTTGAGGGGAAGCATGCAACTTTATATTTCTGCCACCGAAAAAAAAAAATTATTTTGACTTTTTATTTCACAATTCTGAGAAAAAAAGTAGAATTGTGAGTTTGTATCATGCAATTCTGAGATAAAAATCAGAATTGTAAAATAAAAAGTTGCAATAATTTTTTTTTCCTCAGAATTGCATAATACAAACTTGCAGTTCTGACTTTTCTCTCAGAATTGTGTAATATAAAAAAAAAAAAAAAAAAAAAAAAAATTGCGAGTCAGTGAGAATTGCAAGTTTATATCTCACAGTTCTTGTGTTATAAAGTCAGAATTGATACTCGAGAATTGAAATTCGCAATTCTGGAAAAAAAGTCACAAAAAAAGTCACAGAACTGTGACTTTAATTCTCAGAATTGTGCAATATAAATTCGTATTATGTATTTGGAATGACATAAGGGTGAGTAATTGAACAGAATTTGAAATGTCCCTTTAAAGTGACCCTCACCTCACTGACGAGCTTAGCAGCTTGAGTGGCTTTCCTGATATCTGGGCGGTCTGCAACTGGAGTGTACGTCAGCTTGGCTTTAGCCACCTGCTTATAGGCGATCTATACAAATAGAGACATAGGATTTAAAATGATCTCTGCCTAAGACTGTTATCTGAGGCAGATACATGTTAGTTTCTTACATTGCTTTGGTTCTTGGCCACTTCCATGGCATGTTGCACATCAGGAGGAGCAATCATTTGGTTGTAGTTAGACTTGCCTCTCTCCTTCTCAAACTTCTCCTTGTACAATATCTGTGAAAAGATCACGTGAGATTATGAGTGGCAATCACAATACAATTGCTATAAATAAAGGGCTGAAAAAAAGAGTATTTGGACTTACAGCACTTGTGATTTTGCCAACTTCTTTGCTGTGGGCAGTGTCACGGGTTTCAGCAAGGGTGGTGAAGCCGCCTGACTGGAGATCCTTTTTGCTGGCCTCCTTGTATCTGGTCTGCAGATAAAGTGGTGAAACATGAATTTTCAAAAATATTTTATGCCGCTTTAATGAATCTGCACACATTACAACAATACATTGTGACGTACCTCAGACACAAGTTTAGCCACTGATTTAGCATGAAGGATTTGAGGAGTGTCATGGACAGCAATGTACTGGCCCTTTGCCTTCTCATACTTCTCCTTGTATTTCACCTGAAGAACAATAACATTTTTCATTAGTTTAACTAGTCATATATTGTATGTTGATTCTAATATGGAAAATGTATATGCACTCACTTCGCTGGCAAGGTCAGTGTTCCGCTTAGCCAGAATAGTGTATTTATCATCAGGAACAGACATTACACAGCCCTTCAACATTTCCTTATCGTACTTGTACTCAACCTGCGAATTACAAACAAATCAACTGATTAATCAGAATTATTTTCTCCATGACTGAAACTGTGGTAGAAAAGCGAGTGGCACGAACATCACTCTGCTGGAAGCTGTTCTTAGCAGCATGGACGAAATCAGGTCTGTCCACTGTCCAGATCCATTTGTTCTTGGTAGCCTCATATTTCTTCTTGTAGTCAAGCTACAAGGAGGAAAAGCACAAATAATGAGATGCAGACTGATATTCTGATTTGCAATTCAGTTTCAGAGTTTCTCAGTGCAGATCAATGCAGACTCACATTGCTGATGTTCTTGTAGGCCTCCTTGGCAGCACGAATGTCATGAGCATCGGGTGCCATGTTGATGTGAGCCTTGTTTCTTTCATACACTTCCTTGTATTTCAGCTGTAAAGAAAAACAGAAGTCTGAGATTAGATATATACTGACATAAAAAGAATTTAGTTTCTTTCTGCAAACGTAAAGAAAGGTAAACCTACATTGCTGGTGATTTCCTTAACCTTCTTCATGTGCTGGCTCATGGGAGTGTCATGTCCAAGAGTGTAACTTGTTGCTTTGGTCTTGTTGTATTCCATCTTATAAATGATCTAAAGAGGAGAACAGAGATGCCATATGAATGGCGTACTTCTCAAGAGACACTGAAAATTAGAAACGTCTACTATATATATGTAAAATTGCTTTCAACATTATGGAAGGCAGATGGTGATGATACTCACATCGCTGATCTGCTTGCTGCGCTTGGCAACTTGGTAATTAGGGGTATCCAGCACTGCGGTGTACTTCGACTTGGCACGCTCATACTGCTCTCTGTACTTCCACTACAGGAAGTGATGGGCAAGAAATGATAGTCAGAGAAAGCACATTTCCGAATCTTAGTTAAGCTATGGAAAAGTTACAGAAAGTTGTACAATAACTGGCAATATCATGCATTAAAAGGGAAGGGTTTATTATAACAGTCTTCAGTTGAACTAAAACTTGCCTTCCACAAAATTCATCCAGTGGAAAGCATGCAAAACGTGGCTTATGGATACTAGGATATTCAGCAGTCCAGAAAAATGCACACAACATACAGTACATACATGCAACAAAAAACATGCAATATGCAGTGAGCCAAAAGATGAAAGTGGAAAGCAGCTTCAGGCAACAGTATACAGAGAGACAATGACAAGTTACACCTTGTTACTGCTACCGCATACTGTCTTCATCTTTATGCTCAATCTTCTGCAAACTGATTTTTTTTTTTTTTTTTTTATTAGTGCTTCTGTTTATAAAACAAAATTTCACATTAAACATTGACACTTTGAATAAATGTAATATAAAGCAAAACCAGGCTCAAGGGTCAATTTAATAAATAAGCTTTCCATTGATGTATGGTTTGTTATGATAGGATAATATTTATATACAACTATTCAAAAATCTGGAATCTGAGTTTGCAAAAAAAATCTAAATACTGAGAAAATTGCCTTTAAAGTTGTCCAAATTAAGTTCTCAGCTGTAAATATATCAACGCTTAATTTCTGATTAGTAATATGCTATATATTCCTTAAAAAATAAGCTTTGATATATTTACAGTAGGACATTTACTAAATATCTTAATGGAACATGATCTTTACTTAATATCCTAATAATTTCTGGCATAAAGGAACAATCGATCATTTTGACCAATACAGTGTATTTTTGGCTATTGCTACAAATATACCAGTGCTACTGGTTTTGTGGTCCAGGGTCACAGATAATATTTTAATGAATTAATTTTAACGATGCATCTTTGTTCATTGCAAAATAATAACCTCATTCAAAGAAACTACAGGAAAACACTACAATGACACCTTAAAGTAGGGGACACTGGGCTAGTTGTCACACTTTTTACTCCAGTGAATACAGTTCAGGGTCTTGCCCCCACAAATTGTGATGATTTGCTCTGACCTGATATTTATAAAAATATACTTATCCTAGAATAGTTTAACTTCTACTATATACCTGACCTGCATGAATGTATGCCATAGTGGCAATACTGCATCATAGTACCAGTCTCTCCAACATATGGCCTGTATACTGAAACATTGTTTTACCTTTTTTTCCTAGCAAATTCAATGAAGTTATGGACAGTGATGAGTGGATGTGTTTTAAAAGCAGGGTATGGTGGAAAATCCAAACTACTGATAGTTAATAGCTACATATGACCATTAAAGGTGAAGTTAGAGGTGCATTAATGAAGAGATGAGATTTCTACAGGGCTTGGATTGAACTACCAATGGGCAGATGGTTACCTTACTCCACATGCCAGAGTTGTACATGGCAACGAGAATGTCGGGACGGAGCAGCTCATTGCAGCCACTCTTGAGTAACTCCTTGGCCTTGAATTTATATTTTCCCTGTTCATTGAGAAAACACACAGACGCACAAATCATGCCACACATCAAGACAAAGACAGATAGTGGCTCCTGAAGTCCAGGTAGAGTTGCTCTGTACCAAACGGTGTACTCCAGATTTCAATAGCGTAACCTTAACTTTATCCATTATGACTCAACTACCAAACTGTATCTGGAGCACACAAATTTGGTCTGTGCACACTCAAAAAAATCCTGGGTTTTGGAACACCAGCAGACACCTAAATCAAAAGAGAGAAAGAGATGCGATCGAGAGACATTGCAGCCATGCGACAGAGCCATCCAATGGATCGGAGACAACCTCATGCTCGGCCCCCGTGGCAGGCGATGAACCCGTAGGGGGCGGCTGGAGCTGGTGGCTTTACCTGACTCCACTTGTTGACCTCCTTAGCCAAGATGTTTCTAGGGTCATCTACAACTATGGTGTACTTATCCTTAGACTTCTCATAGCTGGCACGGTAGGACCTCTGCTCAGGATTTCAAAACAGGAGTTAAAGACAACTGCCTTGATTGAGAGCAGTGAAGATGAGCACTCATTCAGGGAAGAAAAAATGTCATAGCAGGTAAACTCAACAGTGAAATCTTAGTAAAGATAAGGAAAAAACATGACAGACATCAATTTGAGATGGTAACAGACGTGTTGTAATAGTTTACCTTTATAATTGTACCCATTGTATAGGCAGTAGAAGAAATACAGGTTATGTAAGCATACATGTTATATTTTTCTTGCTTCTCCATTGTACTTTATCCAATAATATACCACAGTATTATGATATGAAGTCATGCTTCCATTAACTTACATCATTGATCAGAAGTGAAGCGTTCTTGGCAGCCTCAAAGAACGGCGTGTCACATGTATACTTGAAGTTGGCTCTGTTCTTCTCGAATGATGCTTTGTAGAGTCTCTGTGAACAAAAACAGATAGAAAATAGTAAGAGCAGGCTTTGTTATATACCATAGTACTGAGTAAATGAGTAGAAATTAATAAAGTGGTGGTTTCTCTTTACTTCGCTGTAGAGGGCCTTGTTGTGTTCAGCATGCACCAAAGCAGGTGTGTCCCACACATAGCAACCGATTCCCTTGATCCAGTCCAGATCCTCTTTGTACTTGATCTAAGTGGATGAGAACATGTAAGAGTGATGAGCTTCTGTCAATGGTGCTGTGAGCCGACAAATTACAGACGCTTTAGTTATACTCACGTCACTGATGCAGTCCCTCACAATCTTGCTGTGGAAGAACTCAGGGCGGTCAGGGATAGACTTCCAGGTGCCCAATGAGTTGATGTACTTCTCCCTGTATTTGACCTGTAAATGAGAGAGTGAGTCACAGGATTCCTCACTAGTCTCAGCCTTAGATGTCACGGCCACGGACTGCTGGCTGAACATCTGATGCATATGCCACACAAAACTGGCAAAACTTCAAAGTCGTTATCGGATTGGTTGAAATAAATAGGATATGTGGGAGACATTATATAACATTCCACCTGGAAACAAAGATGCTGTGATGCCAAACCCCCTCATGGAAGTGTTTACAACTTTGACAATGATCGCTTAATAGGATTAACTAAACAGTGGATTTGAAAAATTATGTGAAATATGTAAAGTTTGCGACATAGACTTTTTAAAATACGTCCAGGAGTTTTACACATAAGTCTGTTATTGTGGGGACATTCCCACGCACCTAAACATAATGCAGCACAAAACAAAATGTGATTGGTTGCTTTACTTGTCAGTCATCTCGCCTCTGGGGCAGTCCTTGGCCATTCAAAGCGGCCAAGGTTGGCAGAGCTTCTGCCGTCAGTCTGAAGGTCTGTCTACTCTAAACTAATTCATCACTAAATCACATTTATGTTTAAAGCAAACTAAAAGTCTTTTAGCTCACTAACCTCACTGATGTCATCTCTGACCCTCTTGGCACAGAGAATATCCAGGGCGTCCTTGGTAGCATGGTAGTGTCCTTTAGCCATCTCAAAGGTCTCCTTGTAGCGCAACTGGAGAGGAATGATGTAGATTGTTAGATGGGCTCTATTATTGATATTGAAGAGGCCAGTAAAGGAAGAAATATAACATTAGGTTGACTTACATCGCTGGCATTGAGGTAGGCTTTCTTGGAACGAACCAGGATTGGTGTGTCATGGATGGGAGTATACTTGTGCTTCATCTTCTCATACTGTTCCTTGTACTTTTTCTAAAGATGATACAAAAGATGAGTTACGGGCTTGTCTGCAAACAGACATGTTATTTAAGATATTAGAAAGCTCAAATTACCTCACTGTAAACCACTTTCATGGAACGGGCATGGTTCAAGATGGGAGTGTGTGATTCTGGGGTGAAGAAGGCCCTCTCCTTGGCTGCCAGATCAACATACTTGTACTGTGAAAAGACAATAATTTTATAGTGAAATCTTTACTTTTCTCTAGTGAATTGAGAAAATTTAACAGGTAAGGAATATTACTTTATATATTTCAGTCAAGACTGCAAATCTGGGCAAAAGTCATGTAATCAGTTCCATCTTTAAGTTGCGAATCAATACATGTTTTGTATATCTTCGATTGGAAATTGCTTTTGTCATTTGTAAAACGTGATCTATTTAATTCTGAACCCCGAGTATGATCTCTTAATTTGACACATTGTAACAAGTCAGTATTTACATTTAATTTTAGGGCTAAAAGTGATTTACCTTGTTGGTCAGACTCTGTGCCCACTTGGCTCTCTTAATTTCCAGGCCATCCACAGTGGTGGTGCATTTTGTCTTTTCCTTATTGCCCTCAGCTCTGTACACAATCTGTGGATAGAAACAGATAAAGAGACATTGAAGAATGTGGACAGGCTTTAAAACAGAAATTACAGAGTCTGTAAGTGAGATCTCAGGCCTGAGGCTGATAAAAATCACTCACATTACTCATGTGGGTCTTCAGTTCAGTCACACGCTTGTACTCGGGTGTGTCCAGGACGATACTGAAGTTGGAAAAGTTCTTCTTGGCATCAACCTCATATGATTTCTAGCAAAAGATAAAAAAAAATCTGATTAGTACCAAAAATAATCAGAATGAACTATTATGAGATAATAAGTAAATGAATAATTACTTTAAACTTGGTGATCTCACGGATTCGGACCATCTCAGGGGAGTCCGCCATGAAGCAGCCAATGCCTCTCAGCCAGTGCAGATCCTCTTTATATTTCAGCTGCAGAAGATACAAACACAGTTAACCTACATGCAAATACACCACAGTAAATGTAGGGGCGTGTATGGGTGACACCTACATCGCTGTTGATCTCGTTGACATGGAAGCAGTGCATCAGCTCAGGGGTGATGGGCATGGGCAGAAGAGTTCCTCTGCTGTTGTAGTACTTCTCCTTATAGCACAACTGTAGGAGAAAATAACCCATTATTAGAACACCTAATCATTTTGGTGGTATAACATGCGAGACAGAACTAATGTTTCATTATAAAGACATACTTACATCACTGATTGCTTGTTGAGTGGCCTTAACCTGTCGAATCTCAGGTGTGTCATACTCAGAGTGGATCTTGTCCTTTTCCTTCTGATATTTCTCACGGTACAGTCGCTATGACAAAATAAAACCATGTTAAGATCCTCATTTGTGATAAAGTTTATACTTTTAAATTGAAATGCACTATATGTATATTGGACTTACTTCGTTCATGACCTTGTTGGCCTTCCTGATGGTGACAAAGTTGACACCTTCAGGATCTAGTTTGTAGCTCCTGGCTTTCGTCAGATCATAGGCTTCCCTGTACTTCATCTACAGAGGTTAGAATATCAGATGAGATGCATTCATAACATTTAATCTCTTTTTGATTTTGAAAATGTAGGTGTTTTCGTACATTGCTGGTGATGATGCTGTTGGCCTTGGCCTGTTTGTTTAGGGGAGTATCGTAGGGCAGAGTGTAACCGGTAGGCATAAACATCTTATTGGCCTCTTTGTAGAAGTTCTGAAAGACAGAAAAGAAGTGATATGAAGCGTACATCAACAGAGAGATCAGTATACTTTTTTAATGTACTGGTAAGAGACATCATACTTCGCTCTGGATGTAGTTGGCTTGACGGACCCTTTCAGTATCGACTGTCACTGCAGGAGCGGTGTTTTTACCCATGATGTTTGTGACGTAGTCACTACGGTAGTTAAGCTGTAGATAGGAAGTATGAGTTAGAAATTTCTGCCTCAGTCAAATTGCAGTAAAGGCACTTGTAAGCTGATACATGTTTTTGAGGAGATACCTCGCTCAAGTTCTTAGCACTCTGCTTGCATGTTTCATAGACAGGGGTGTCCACGACCACAGTGTAATCCTTAAAGTGCTCAATTCCCTTAGCTCTGTAAAGATTCTGAAAGAAAACAACACACAGGAGAAGAAGACAATGTGTGAGATGATGTAGAAGGAGGAGTAAACTGAAAGAAAATTAAAAGACACTTACATCGCTCTGCAGTTTCATAGATTGCTTACAACGAAGAATCTCAGGAGTGTCCCAAGCATAGCAGCCAACACCCTTCAACCAGTTGAGGTCATCTTTGTAGAAGATCTGAAATGAGATGCAATGTGAAGGTTACAGCTACAAAACATCCCCAAACCAGTTGAACCTAACTTGCTTGGTATTTGCATATGATAGAACATGAAAATATGGATATACAGGTGTAACTCACGTCGCTCAGTTGCTCGTTGACCTTGCGGGCGTGCACGTACACCTGCATGTCAGGCAGGCAGATCCACTGGTGCAGATATTTACGGTAGTCAACCCCACTGACAGTCTTCTGAGTGCTGCGTGCGGACACGATGTCAAGCATGTCAGGAGGTATATGGACCTTTGCCTTGGTCTTCTCATATTTGTCTTTGTAGAGGCGCTAATGGAAAAAGTGTGACAAATTTTTAAATTATTCTGACATTTAGCAACTTACAAAACTGCACCTCAGTTGATGTTTTACTTACATCCAGAACCAGTTTTCCTGCTTTGATACATCTTGCAGTAGCAGGGTCGTCCTCAAGACACTTGGGCAGGCTGTACAAGGTCTTGAACTTCTCATAATCTTCCTTGTACTTAACCTACAGAAGGTTTAAAATCCAGTATGTTTAGGACAATCAGACTTTTCTCTTTCTATGGAGGCTTAGTAAAAATAGGAAAAGGGACTCACTTTGCTCAGGATAACCTTCTGTTGTTTGGCATGGGCTAAGGCATGGGAATCGTGAGGGATGCTGTAGCTCTTGGCCTTGATCTTGTCCCAAGCTGCAGAATAGGCTTTCTGAATGTGCACAAAGATATTTCAGAAACTGGGACAACACATAAAACTCTTTTAGAGCATTTTAGAGCTTTTCATGCAGGCTTACGGTGCTGTAGATCTCCTTCAGGTTGAAGCATCTTGCGTAGTCGTAGGTGTCCAGAACAGTGGTGTAAATGTGTTTCTCCTTATGATACGCCTCTCTGTAGTTCAGCTGTGGATAAAAAAAACATAAAATATGCAGGATATTACCAAGTGAACTCAAAAGTATCATGCTCTTAATGATACTCAAGGAGATTAACGGGAGTACTAACCTCACTGGCCCAAGTGTGGCCCAGGACGGCAGTCACATATACAGGAGTGTCTGTCACAATAGAGTAGTTGTTCCATTCCTTCTTGCCTTCTGCTTTATATTTAATCTGTGCAGAAACAAACAAACCTTCAAACAGGTGGAAACAAATGTCAAGCTATTGTCAATGGCTAGATGAGTCGCAAAAATGGTACTCACATCACTCTGCAGCTCATATGACTTCTTGGCACGCACAATCTCAGGAGTGTCCCAGGCGTAACAGCCAACGCCTTTCATCCAATTCAGGTCTTCTTTGTAGAACACCTGCCAGGGAGAAATTTGTCATATGTAGCCACTTGATCAAACCTGACCCACTCTAAATATCACTATAACCATAACCTACATCACTCAAGATCTCATTGGCCTTGCGTGCACGGATGGCATCGTTCTGATCAGGATGGCATGTCCACTGGTGCAGGTATGTACGGTATAGCACATCACTCAGGATTTCCTGGCATTTCTTGGCAACCACGTGGCTGATCATATCAGCGGGAATGTGGAGCTTAGTTTTGGTTTCATTGTAGGCTTTGTGGTAGTCTCTCTGTTAGACAGATCAAAAAAAGTCTGGTTAATGAGGAATTTAAATATAAACTAGAACAAGTGAATATCAAATATCAAAGAATAATGACCTTAGGCATAGTTATAAGAAAAACAACTCACCAGATTCTTCATTTTCTCCATTTGGCCTGAGCGAACCACCTCGGGGAAGTCAACCAGTGTTGAAGCCATGTAGTGGCCTTTGGCTTTCTCATGAGCATCAAGGTACTTATACTGCAGTATTTCAATACAAGAATAAATTAACAATTGTATGTATCACTTCTACACAAAAAGGTCTATTTTATTTTAAAGGTCTATATTTTTTTATTTTTGATACTTACATTACTAACTATGTCTCTGGTCCTCTTGGCTTGTTGTACTGGAATATATTCATGGTTCAGCTGGTAGCCAGTGGCTTTGCTCTCATCCCAGTTGACTTTGTACAGTTTCTAGAATAAAAACAATAAAATGTTCCTAATGTAATGCATCATTTAAATAAAACGCAAAAATATACAAATAAGTGTGGAATGGGCATTGTTACCTCGCTGATCATCTTTGCGACCTCTCTACTGTGAGCCAGTTGTGGTGTATCTTCAGATCCAATGTAGTGGCCCTTCTCCAGGTTAAATGATTCTTTGTACTTCAGCTGTTTAACAACAGAAACATCAACATGGTGGATAAGTTAACCATTTCACACCAGTTTTGACCTATAAAGATGAAAATGTGAGACACACTTACATCACTGAGGTTAAAGGCGTTAACCTTTGCCAGAACAACCTCAGGGCGATCCACAATGTGAGTAAATCTGCCAAAGTTGTCATGAGCATCCTTCTTGTAAAGTCTCTGCATGGGGAAAAGAAACAGGAATTGTTGTAAGTTAATGGAGGTTTGTATTTTAACCGAGATTTGTGCAAAAAAACTGTTTGGTCAAACTTACATCGTTCAGAATCTGTTGGGCTTTTCTGACTTTGACATGATCCACAGAATCAGCAGCCACCCATCCACATCCTCGCAACCATTCCAGATCTGCTTTGTAGACATTCTGGAGGGAGAGTGTTATATTCAGATCAGTCAAATCAGATATCTTATAAAGCAAACAAAATGATTTAAAAACCTCTTCACCCAGTACTTACATCACTGGCTAAGTCATACGCTTTGCGGGCCTGAATAACATCATTTTGATCAGGCAAGCATGTCCACTGGTGCAACCGAGTTCTGTAGTTGTCATCATTGACTTGGATCTGGCATTTCTTTGCATGTTCAAATGCTAGCATGTCCACTGGGAGGTTGAACTTGGTCTTGGACTTGTTGAAGTCCTTCTTGTAGAGAGCATCACTAGCAATCCTAGCTGAGTTCAAGGCCAGCATGAGCAGAGGATCATCCTGGACGCTGCGGGCTCCAATGTGATGACCAACTTGCTTACGGTAGCCCTCTTTGTACTTGTACTGCAAAAACAGAGAATTTATTTGTGTGCATGAATAATATTAAGGTGAAATGGGTTGAGGTATAGCTAATTTATTTACTTACATTACTCTGTACTTTAGTGGTCTGGATGCATTGTTTAATCGGAACTGCATCTCCAGGCATGAAGTATGATTTGGCCTTGGTCTTGTCCCAGGTTTTGGTGTAGAAATGCTATGAGCGTGTTTAAAATGATATCTTTGTTACTACTCAACTTTAAGCAAACATTACAGACAGCATTTATTCCAACAAAAATGCATTACCGGGTGGTACATTTTGGCCACTTCCCTGGCTGTAGCCAGAACTGGAGAGTCTGTCAACGTGTATTTAACCTTGTCCTGGTGCCAGGCCTCACGGTACTTAGCCTGGGAAGAAAAAAGAGGATACTCGGTGAACAGTTGAATCTGAAAACCACATGTTAAACTAATGTGTTGGGGATGACAACATTTCAGTGGAGGGAACATGATTTTGTCAAATAAATATACAGCAATAGTTCTATTGTTTGAGTAAGTATGAGAAAAACAATGCTTATTATACTCAAATTTAAAATTTTAAAATAAACTTTTTTTTAGTTCTATTTCTTTGTGTTTTCTATTTTCAAGGGTACATTTTTTGAAATTGAGATTTATACATCATCTGAAAGCTAAATAAATCATACAGATACAGCTATTTGAAAATGTGGAATCTGAGGGTGCAAAAAAAAAAAAATCTAAATATTTTTAAATCGTTTTTAAAGTTGTCCGAATAAAGTTCTTAGCAATGCATATTACTAATCAAAAATTAAGTTTTGATATATTTACAGTAGAAAATGTACAGAATATCTTCATGGAACATGATCTTTAATTAACATCCTAATGATTTTTGGCATAAAAGAAAAATCGATCATTTTGACCCAGGGTCCAGGGTCACATATTCTTAAATAATTTAAAACTGATAATTTAAAATTATTTTTGTCTTCACAGTCTCGCTTTATTCTGCATACATTACTATATTATTAATTAAAATTTGCATACATTATGTTGAAATTTTTAGGCTAATAAATATTTTTTATGCCTGGATGACTCTATAATATATATAATATATAATATATAATATATATCTTACTGCTTACCTCATTGAGCACGTCAGCAGCGTTTTTGGACTGCACAAAGTCAATTCTTTCAATGGGTGTTGTATATTTCTGCTCATCCAATTTCACACGGTAGCCTCTCTGTGAATCACACAAAAAAATCAGCAATTCATTACATTTCTCTGTTCCATGAAGTGAAAAGAAAATCAAGAAAAACTCACTGGTAGAAATAACTACAGTATACAGTACCAAAGGACTTACATCAGACAGAATCTTTTGGGCATTCCTCACTTTGATGACTTCAACAGACTCATGGGGAATCCATCCACATCCCCTGAGCCACTCCAGGTCCGCTTTGTATACAGCCTAAACATCAAAAACAATCAAATGAGACTATGTATAACATTGCATTTCATAGATTATTTTAAACACAATCAAAGTTCAACTTACATCACTACGCAGATCGTAGACCTTCCTGGCTTGGACGACATCATTGGAGTCAGGCAGGCAGGTCCAGTTGTGCAGATAAGTTCTGTAGTTGGCATCATTGACTTGGATCTGGCATTTCTTGGCCAGCTCAAGAGACAGCAGGTCCGCTGGGAGGTGGAACTTGGTCTTGGACTTGTTGAAGTCCTTCTTGTAGAGAGCATCACTAGCAATCCTAGCTGAGTTCAAGGCTAACATGAGCAGAGGATCATCTTGGACACTGCGGGCTCCAATGTGGTGGCCAACTTGCTTACGATAACCAGCCTTGTACTTGTACTGCATTTGAAAGATAGTCAAATCAGTTGTAAGCATTACTCTTAAATAGCAGAAAGGGGATTTAAAAGCCAAAATGTAAGACCTTTCAGTAAATCTAGAACACAGACAGAAAAAACATGGTTTTGTGATGTCTTACATCACTGGCTATATCCCTGGAGGCTTTAGCCTTGATCACAGAGACGGCATCCTCTTTGATGTGGTATGCCTTCGCCTTCTGAGCATCCCAATCTTTGGTATACATTTTCTGCAACAGGACAAAATAGGTGGAAATTTAAAACACAAAAATAGCATAATAAGCTTACAAAATAGAGTTCATATTAGTAATACTCAGCAGTCTTGCATGTGAGCTTGCTTACATTGCTGACGGCGATGGCATTGGCTCTGGACAACTCGATGGCAGGTGTATCTGGCATGATGTGGATAGATGTCTTATCTTTGTCCCATGCTTCTCTGTATTTCCTCTGAGAACAAAATAATTAAAAAAAGAAAGGTTACAGGCTTTGTTTGGCACATACTGATGCAAAAAAGATCTATTACATTCATTTAGCGCATTCATTAAACATTCATTCATTTATTTTTAATTGTAACTGCTATAATATAATATAATATAATATAATTTGTTTCAATAATGAAACAAATTGATTAATAATTCACTGCAATTAAAATAAAAAATATATATTTTATACTATTTTTCCCAATGTTTGTACCACTCATTTCCATGCTTATTAGAGCAGCAGTCTTTAACCCTAGTTTAACTGTAATTTGAACATTAAAGTACTACATTAAGGTGAAAAGGAAAGACAATAATCTTACATCACTGAGGATGTCAGCATTTTGCTTGGCAAGGACAATAACAGGCAGGTCCACAGCACTGGTGAACTTGACAGTGCTGGGATGTTGGCGGTACAGTTTCTCATTAAGGATAGTCTGAGCATTCTTGGCTTTGACGACGTCAACAGATCCATGCGGCATCCAGCCACATCCACGGATCCACTCAAGGTCAGCTTTGTACACAGCCTAGTTTGAAAGTTTACAACAAAGGTGTTAATGCAGCAATATAACAAACCAATTTAAAAAGCAGCAATGTGTTAAACAGGACATATACGTACATCACTGCGCAGGTCGTAGACCTTCCTAGCCTGAACGACGTCATTGGAGTCAGGCAGGCAGGTCCAGTTGTGCAGGTAAGTTCTGTAGTTGGCATCATTGACCTGGATCTGACATTTCTTGGCCAGCTCAAGAGACAGCAGGTCCGCTGGGAGGTTGTATTTGGTCTTGGACTTGTTGAAATCCTTTTTGTACAGAAGATCACTAGCAATCTTGCCTGAGTTAAAGGCTAGCATGATCAAGGGATCATCACGGATGCTGAGGGCTCCAATGTGGTGCCCTTGCTGCTTCCTGTATCCAGCTTTGTACTTGTACTGCAAGGTTTTGATACATAAAAGAAGTCTGAGCACTAACATTTAACAGCATGTGTTTAATGTGTTAGATAAGATCCACAATGAGACTTACGTCACTAATGATGTCTCTGGAGGCCTTGGCAGATTTCACTGCGACAGCATCCTTAGGCAGGAAGTAGCCCTTCTTAAGGCTGTTCACATAGTCTTGGCGGTAATATTTCTGCAAAGAACATGATGAAGCAACACATACCAATTAAAAACTAAACTATTGTGCTATTCTGATTTATTGCCCGCTCCAAAACAGTGATGCTGTACTTACAATGCTTGTGTTCAGTTTGTTTTGTTGTGCAAGAACAATCTCAGGGGTGTCTGGCATGACATGGATATGGATCTTCTCCTTATTCCAGGCATCAACATATGCATTCTGCAATATAATAACAGTGCAACAGTGATTTTCAAACAGCAATTTATTTGTAGATTTTACACAGATTAGTAAAATTTCCAAGGAAAATAATACCTTGTCCATAATCTTGGCATTAGCCTGGGCAAGAGCAAAAGGTACGGCATCTGTCTTGCTTGTATACTTGAAGTTGCTTGGATGCTGTCGGTACTTCCTTTCGCTCAGAATCTCAGCAGCCTTTTTAGCCTTCTCTACATCAACTGAGCCTATGGGAACCCATCCGGTACCTCTGATCCATTCCATATCAGCCTTGTACACAGCCTGATGGCAGAAAATACATGGGAAACGTTAAAATAAGTAAGTCTAGTTATTATAGTTACAAATTAAAATTTTACAGAAACTCACATCGCTCTGAAGATCATAGACCTTCCTGGCCTGGACAACATCATTTGAGTCAGGCAGGCAGGTCCAGTTGTGCAGGTAGGTTCTGTAGTTGGCATCATTGACTTGGATCTGGCATTTCTTGGCAAGCTCAAGAGACAGCAGGTCCACTGGGAGGTGGAACTTGGTCTTGGACTTGTTGAAGTCCTTCTTGTAGAGAGCATCGCTAGCAATCCTAGCTGAGTTCAAGGCCAGCATGAGCAGAGGATCATCTTGGACGCTGCGGGCTCCAATGTGATGACCAACTTGCTTACGATAACCGGCTTTGTACTTGTACTGTGAAAAGTCCATTAAAATATCCATTACATTCGATAAAGTACTTAGTAATCACATGCTGGGTCCAATAATGTAGAAAAACATTACTAACAATGGCACATATGCTTTAGCTTTAAAGATGGCTCCTGTTTGTACATTGCCTTGCAAAAGTATTCATACCCCTCATTTTTTTAAGTTTTGTTATGTTGCTTCCTTATGTTAAACTGCTTTAAATTACTTCTTTTTTTAATTACTCCACATCAATCTGCACTTCATACACCATAATGGCAAAGCAAAAAAACAGGTTTTTAACATATTTGCAAATTTATTAAAAATAAAAAACTTAAATGATTCCATTGCATAAGTATTCATACCCTTCTAGGACAGTTGGAAATTTAGCTCAGGAGCAGTCATATTGTTTGTAAATGTTACTGCACTTCAAGTGAAGTTAACATGTAAGTTCAACTGAATGGGTATGATTTGAAAAGGCACACATCTTAATAAAAGGTCTAACAGCTGAAAATGCATATCAGAGCTAAAACCAAGCTCTGAGATCAACCAAACTGCATGTAGAGTTTAGAAACAGGATTGCATCAAGCCTCACATCTGGGGAAGAGTTCAGAAAAATATCTGCTGCATTGAAGGTTCACAGAAGCATACATGTAGTCTTCGTTACCCTTAATGGAAGAGGTTTGGAACAACCAGGACTCTTGCTAGAGTTGGCCTCCTGGCCAAACTGAACAATTGATGGAGAAGAACTTTGGTTAGAGTGTGACCAAGAATCACTCTAGTTGAGCTCCATGATCATATATGGAGATAGGAGAAACTTACAGAAGGACACACATCATTGCAACACTCCACCGATCTGGGCTATGGTGGTGTGGCAAGACTCAGCCCTTTCCTCAGTGAATACACATGAAAACACTTGGAATTAGCGAAAAAAAAAAAAAAAAAAAAAAAAAACGCACCTAAAGGACCCTCAGACAGTGAGAGACAAGATTCTCTGGTCTGATGAACCTAAATTCCAAGCATCATGTATGGAGAAAACCAGGCACTGCTCATTACCTGCACAATAGCATCCAAACAGTAAAGTGTGGTGGTAGCAACCCCATGCTGTGGGGCTGTTTTCCAGTGGCAGGGACTAAATAACTTGTCAGAATAGATGGAAAGTTCAATGCACCAAAATATTGAGATAACCTTAATGAACCCCAGTCCAGAGCATTCAGAACCTCAGATTGGGCAGAAGGTTCACTTTCCAACAGGACAATGACCCTAAGCACACAGCAAGAGTGGCTTATAGACAACTCTGTGAATGTCCTTGAGTGGCTCAACCAGAGCCTTGGCTTGAACGCAATCAAACATTTCTGGAGAAACCTGAAAATGTCTGCCAGCCCCCATCCAAGCTGACAGCGCTTGAGAGGTGAAGAGGTAAGGAGAAGAATGGCAGATAATTGCTGATGTGCAAAACCCAAAAAGACTTAAGGATGTAAAACTGCTTCAGCTAAGTACTGAATACTTATGCAATGTACTTATTTCAGTTTTTTTTTAATCCAAGTTGTGACAGTTCTGTTTTTGCTTTGTCATTATGGTGTATGGAGCAGAGATTGATGTAGGGAAAAAAAAAGTAATTTAAAGCAGTTTAACATAAGGCAGCAACATAACAAAATGTGAAAAAATGAAGGGGTATGAATACATTTGCAAGGCACTGTATTTATGTGACAGGGTAATAAAAAAGAAAAAAATATGAATCAGCTTGTAATATGAGGAAATGTTAATAGGTTATACTCACATCACTAATAATGTCTCTGGATGCTTTAGCAGCTTTGATGGCAACAGCATCAGATTTGAGGTCGTAGCCTTTCCTGAAGATGTCCTCAACTGCTTGTCTATATAGTTTCTGCAAGCATATATATTTTTTAAGTTAAATAATGAATAAGACTAATTTTGGAAATCAAACAGAATGCATGAATTTGAGATGCTTAGTTTAACAACTAAAACAAATATATAATGAAGAAAGAACAATCATTCAGAAGTGATACCTACCCTACTATTGTTCATTGCATTAGCACTTGAGAGCACAATCTCTGGGGTATCAGGAGGGATATGAATCTTGGTCTTTTCAGTCTCCCATGCTGCATGATATTGACGCTAAAATGAAAAAAAAAAGAAATTTGTGACAATTTGAATAAAAAATAATATGAAAAGAATCATTTATACAAACTAACACATATTAAACTGTATGTAGTAACTGATATTGTAAATTGTGAATTTTGTTGACATCGTTTAGTTGGATTCTAATCATATGACTTTTTTATTCTACTAACCTGATCCATAATTTGGGCATTGGCCTTGGCAAGCACCAAAGGCATGGCCTGCATGTCTTGTGTATATTTAAAGCTGTCTGGTTTCTGTCTGTATAGTCGCTCGCTGAGGATCTCAGCTGCTTTCTTTGCTTTCAGGACATCAAGCGAGCCAATCGGGACCCATCCTAAACCAGTCATAAACTCCATGTCTGCTTTGTACACAGCCTGAGGTGGAGACAAAATGTGACTTTGCAGAACTATACAATACATAATTAAAAACTATCTGTACAAACATTTGAATGACATTAGTTTGACAAACGTACGTCGCTACGGAGATCATAGACTTTTCTGGCTTGGACAACATCATTGGAGTCAGGCAGGCAGGTCCAGTTGTGCAGGTAGGTTCTGTAGTTGGCATCATTGACTTGGATCTGGCATTTCTTGGCTAGCTCAAGAGACAGCATGTCCGCTGGGAGGTTGTATTTGGTCTTGGACTTATTGAAGTCTTTCTTGTAGAGAGCATCACTAGCAATCTTAGCAGAGTTCAAGGCCAGCATGAGCAGAGGATCATCCTTGACGCTGAGGGCTCCAATGTGATGGCCAACTTGCTTACGATAACCAGCCTTGTACTTGTACTACAAAGAATTTTACAAGGGTTTCAGAAGATATACACAGTATAATGTGTTTGACACAACTATGTTCTAATAAGTACTCACATCACTGATGATGTCCCTGGATGCCTTAGCTGCTTTGATAGCAACAGCATCACTGCGCAAATCATAGCCCTTCTTCTTAGATTCTTCGTTGGCAAGTTTATACCTTTTCTAAAATTGGAAAATAGTTTACAGAGAGTGTCATTACTACAGTTTTAAGAAGCTTTTAGGGGAGATGAAACATTTGAAAACAAATACATACCTCACTGTAATTTAAATTGTTCTGCTTTGCCAACAGAACTTCCATACAATCAGGCATAACATGTATTTTGGTTTTATCCTTGTCCCAGGCTTCAGTGTAAAGTTTCTATAAGAGATAAGAATAAAATTAGACACCAGACATTTAAACCTTTTAGCTATTTGTGAGGGTTCTTTTGTTGAGAAACCTACTGAGCAGATTTACCTTGTTATTAGTAATAGCATTACTTTTAGCTAAAACTAGTGGCATGTCTTCAGTTGTCTGAGTGAACTTGAAGTTGCTTGGGTGCTGTCGGTACTTCCTTTCACTCAGGATTTCTCCAGCCTTTTTCGCTTTCTCAACATCAACCGAACCAATGGGAACCCATCCGATTCCTTGAAGCCATTTCAGATCAGCCTTGTACACCGCCTAAATAGTAATGCAAAAAATAATAAACATGGACATGACTGTAAAAAGAAACAATAAAAGTCAAAAGGCTTTTCATCAGACTTACGTCACTCTGGAGGTCATAGACTTGTCTAGCCTGGACAACATCATTGGAGTCAGGCAGGCAGGTCCAGTTGTGCAGGTAGGTTCTGTAGTTGGCATCATTGACCTGGATCTGGTTCTTCTTGGCCAACTCAAAAGATAACATGTCCACTGGGAGGTGGAACTTGGTCTTGGATTTGTTGAAGTCCTTCTTGTAGAGAGCATCACTAGCAATCCTAGCTGAGTTCAAGGCCAGCATGAGCAGAGGATCATCCTGGATGCTCAGGGCTCCAATGTGATGACCAACTTGCTTACGGTAACCAGCCTTGTACTTGTACTACAGTTAAAGGATTAAAGAATGATAGGAACGTTTTTACACATTGTGGACCATGAACTGTAAGACTATAAATGAAGAACAGAGGAAGAGAGCACTCACATCACTGATGATATCCCGAGAGGCTCTGGCTGCTTTAATAGAAATGGCATCAGCACGCATGTCATAGCCTTTCTTTTTGGCCTCCTCATTGGCAAGCTTATATTGTTTCTGGAATGGGATTAAGCACAAATGGAAATATGAGGACAAACAAATATAATGTCTCATCTTTAATTTGACACTCGAAATTGATGACTCACCACACTGTAGTTAACTTTGTTCTGTTTAGCAAGCAATATCTCCATTGTATCTGGCATGACGTGGATCTTGGTCTTATCCTTTTCCCAAGCTTCCACATAGCTTTTCTGTAGTGCAAGGAAAAATTAAAAAGAAACAAATATGCAACGTATCTTATTATATCACACTGGAAAAGAGAAGAAAATTACACTTTTGATCAAAGGAGGCTACCTTGTTCATGATGTTTGCATTGGTTTTTGCAAGAACCAGAGGCATGTCTTCAGTTGTGCAAGTGAACTTGAAGTTGCTTGGGTGCTGACGGTATTTTCTTTCACTCAGGATTTCTCCAGCCTTTTTCACTTTCTCAACATCAACCGAACCAATAGGGACCCATCCGAGACCTTGAAGCCATTTCAAATCAGCTCTGTAGACCGCCTGTAGAACATGTGATCAAAATTACCATTAAGCAATGAAATGATATGCCTCTGAGTGTAGCTTGTCTACGTGTAGCATACTTACATTACTCTGGAGGTCATAGACTTGTCTAGCCTGGACAACATCATTGGAGTCGGGCAGACAGGTCCAGTTATGTAGATAGGTTCTGTAGTTGGCATCATTGACCTGGATCTGGTTCTTCTTGGCCAACTCAAAAGCTATCATGTCCACTGGGAGGTGGAACTTGGTCTTGGACTTGTTGAAGTCCTTCTTGTAGAGAGCATCACTAGCAATCCTAGCTGAGTTCAAGGCTAACATGAGCAGAGGATCATCCTGGATGCTCAGGGCTCCAATGTGATGACCAACTTGCTTACGGTAACCAGCCTTGTACTTGTACTGTTCAAAAGAAAGAGTGGTTTAAGGCATACTATAAATTGGAATGTTTTATTCAGTTTTAGATGGAATAACTCAAAATACTCACATCACTGGCAATGTCCCTGGAGGCCTTGGCTGCTTTGATGGAGATGGCATCATTTCGCATGTCATAGCCCTTCTTCTTAGCTTCCTCATTTGCAAGCTTGTATAATTTCTTGAAAAACATTCAAATATGGTTATTTTACATATTTTATATATTTATATATTATATATTTTATTATTTTATATGTATATATATATATATATATATATATATATATATATATATATAGTAATTATTAACCAAGAACATCCATTATGCACCACTAAGATGCCAATGTTGTTATACTGTACTTACCAGACTGTAGTTGGCCTTGTTTTGTTTTGCGAGTACAATGTCCATAGCATCTGGCATAACATGGATCTTTGTCTTGTCTTTGTTCCATGCATCAACATATTGTTGCTGTCAAATAGGAATATGAAATTAAAAAAATAAACCACACCAACACAACAACTGTCTAAAATAAAAAAAAAAAATGCATATGCATGTTTTTTTATCAGTTCATAAATTACCTTGTTCATAACATCGTTGTTGGCTTTAGCCAAGACCATTGCCATGTCTTCAGTTGTCATGGTGTATTTGAAGTTGCTTGGGTGCTGGCGGTACTTTCTTTCACTCAGAATTTCACCAGCCTTTTTCGCTTTCTCAACATCAAGTGAACCAATAGGGACCCATCCAAGGCCTTGAAGCCATTTCAGATCAGCCTTGTAAACAGCCTAAGAGCCGACATAAATATGGAAAGAATACCTGTTAGTGACTCCATTCAGTATATCTGTATCTCTTTCTCAACATCAATGAGACAACAGAGACTCAAGCAATCCCTTCTTACTATTACATACTAGCTACAAACTAAGATATAAAATATCAATTCCATGGAGATTCAGAAACGGACAAATGATTATTGCTTAACAGAATTTGGATATCACGTACGTCACTCTGGAGGTCATACACTTGTCTGGCCTGAACAACATCATTAGAGTCGGGCAGGCAGGTCCAGTTGTGCAGGTAGGTTCTGTAGTTGGCATCATTGACCTGGATCTGGTTCTTCTTGGCCAACTCAAAAGATAACATGTCCACTGGGAGGTGGAACTTGGTTTTGGACTTATTGAAGTCCTTCTTGTAGAGAGCATTGCTAGCAATCCTAGCTGAGTTCAAGGCCAGCATGAGCAGAGGATCATCCTGGATGCTGCGGGCTCCAATGTGATGACCAACTTGCTTACGGTAACCAGTCTTGTACTTGTACTGCAAAGAAAGATATTATTCTAAGTCTAGCAAATGACAGTATATCATCTATGTGTCATATATTGGCTTTTTTACATCAGTTTGTAGTACTTACGTCACTAGCAATGTCCCTGGAGGCTCTGGCTGCGATGATAGATACAGCATCATTGCGCAAATCATAACCCTTCTTCTTGGCCAGTTCATTGGCAAGTTTATATTGTCTCTACAGAGAAAACCAGAGAAACCAGTATTTAAACAAACTTGGCAACAGCAGAATATCATTAAACTTTTGTTGTCTTAAAACCAAAAAAGAATACTCTAATATACAACTGAATACTTAACTCTAAATTAGAAATACTAACCTCACTATAGTTGATTTTGTTTTGCTTTGCAAGAACCACGTCCATTGCGTCTGGCATGATGTGAATCTTTGTTTTATCACTGTTCCAAGCTTCAACATATTTTGACTGCCAGAATAAAGAGAGAATTAGGCATCAAAACTGATTTCACAAACAATACTTTAGCCATTTTCCATATGGGACCAGATATCAAATGTAAAGTTACCTTGTTCATAATTTCATTATTGGCTTTGGCCAAGACCAGTGGCATGTCTTCAGTTGTGCAAGTGAACTTGAAGTTGCTTGGGTGCTGACGGTACTTCTTTTCACTCAGGACTTCTCCAGCCTTTTTCGCTTTCTCAACATCAAGTGAACCAATGGGCACCCATCCGAGACCTTTTAGCCATTTCAGATCTGCCTTGTATACCGCCTAAGAGCAGAAAAGGGTGTGAAACAAGTGCCCATAAGAATGAGCCATCAGAAAACTGTGGTAAAATCTGACTTACGTCACTCTGGATGTCATAGACTTGTTTGGCCTGGACAACGTCATTGGAGTCGGGCAGGCAGGTCCAGTTATGCAGGTAGGTTCTGTAGTTGGCATCATTGACCTGGATCTGGTTCTTCTTGGCCAACTCAAAAGCTATCATGTCCACTGGGAGATGGAACTTGGTCTTGGACTTGTTGAAGTCCTTCTTGTAGAGAGCATCACTAGCAATCCTAGCTGAGTTCAAGGCTAACATGAGCAGAGGATCATCCTGGATGCTCAGGGCTCCAATGTGATGACCAACTTGCTTACGGTAACCAGCCTTGTACTTGTACTGTGAAAAGTCCATTAAAACACCCATTACATTCTGATAAGTACTCAGTAATCACATGATGGGTTCAATAAGAAAAAAAAAACTTACATTACTGGCAATGGCACATGATGCTTTTGCAGCTTGAATTGGGATGGCGTCAGCACGTAGATCATAACCCTTTTTCTTTGCTTGTTCATTGGCAAGTTTGTATAGTTTCTAAAGAAGAATAAGAAAAGATTATTTAAATACTATGCCTTAATAACAAATACTGTTTAAAAACAATCAACAATTATGCATATGGCAACATTACTAACCTCACTGTAGTTAGTTTTATTTTGACGAGCAAGAGTCACTTCCATCGAATCTGGCATAATGTGAATCTTGGTTTTGTCCTCTTCCCAGGCTGCAACATATTTTTGCTGAAAGAAGAATAAATAAGTCAGTTTTAAATCATTCTGAAACATACTGGCTATTATTAATTATGTGTCTCTAAAAAGAAAGTCAATTGACTAAACATCAAGAAGCACAGTGTCAACCCAAATGGATTCAACTTTCACCTTGTTTTTGATTTCATTGTTGGCTGAAGCAAGGACCAGATCCATGGAATCCATGTCTTTGGTGAACTTGAAGTTACTGGGATGTGTGCGGTACAGTTTCTCACTGCCTATCCGGCTAGCGGTCTTCGCTTTCTCCACATCCAGAGATCCAATGGGAATCCATCCAATTCCTTTGATGTAATTGTTATACTCAGATTTGTAGATGTTCTGCGGAATAAGAGAGGATGCCATCAAATCCACAGTGTAGAATCAAATTGAAAAAGAACATAATTTTATAGATATACAAATCAAAAACTCACATCACTTGCAATTGTTTGCATGTTGCGGGCTAACTCTAGGTTCATGGCATCAGGCAGAACTTTATAATGTGTAATGATCTGCCTGTATCCAGCAAAGGTTTGAGCAGCCGTAGCCTGCTTAGCATGAACGACACTCAACATGTCCACTGGGGAGTGGTACTTCAGCTTGGCCTTGTGGTAATCCTTCTTGTATAGTTTATCGCTCTGTATCCTAGCCACCTCCATGTAGTGCACCAGCAAGGGATCATCCTGGAGGCTACGGAAGCCAACGTGATGTCCTCTTGCTTTATTGTACTCCTTTTTGTACTTGTACTGTAATGAGAAGCATTTGAGATCAGAAATAGGGTAATATTTGGATAACACTAGTGACAGAAACATTTGATTATTTATCTGAGTAACTCACATCACTGGCAATGTTTGTGGAGGCCCTGGCTGCAACCACTGATACAGCATCTGCCTTGAGGTCATAACCTTTCTTCTTCAAGGCTTCCAGTCCTGCTTTGTAGGCTTTCTGTA
The DNA here is from genome assembly GCF_022985175.1 of Labeo rohita. Lineage (NCBI taxonomy): Eukaryota > Metazoa > Chordata > Actinopteri > Cypriniformes > Cyprinidae > Labeo > Labeo rohita. The sequence continues at coordinate 15,347,513 of NC_066877.1, forward strand.
GTCAAAACATGTTTCCAGCACAAATTATTATTGTTTTTTTAAATGACTGCTGCCCCAGCACAGATTGTAAACATTGTGAAGAATCTGCAAATACATAGAGTACACCTACCTCACTGATGTTGATTGCATTAACTTTTGCAAGAAGAATTTCCGGACTGTCAGGCATGATATGGATCTTTGTCTTGTCTTTGTTCCATGCGTCTGTGTATGCTTGCTATAATAAAACACATTCAAATTGGATCAGACCAGCCAAATAATTCACTAAAAATTCCATCAATTAGATCAGATGCACATACATTTCAGAAATGATGGATCATTGTTATATTAGTTAATTAAAAAGTGTAATCTACCTTGTCCATGATTTTATTGTTGGCGGCAGCCAATGCGAGGTCCATAGAATCCATAAGTTTGTGGAACTTGTAGTTGGAGGGGTGAGTGCGGTAGTTGTGGTCACTCAGGATCTTTCCTCCAACCTTTGCGGTCTCTACACCCAGCGAACCAATGGGCACCCAACCCATACCCTTCATGCTGGCATTGTACTCACTCTTGTACTCAACCTGGTAGACAACAAACGTAATGTTGAATCCTTTGGTATTTCAATACTTCAGTTCCACAAGTTATACAGTAAGCTACCTTCTCTATATGGGATTTGTGAATCTAAGAGAGGATGGACTTACATCACTGGAGCTGATGTTCATGGAGCGAGCTAACTCCAGGCTCATGGTGTCAGGCAGCAGGGTGTAATGATGGAAATGTTGCTTGTATCCTGTATACGTCTGGACCTTTGAGGCGTTTTTGGCCTGCACAACACTCAACATGTCAACAGGGGTGTGGTACTTCAGCTTGGCCTTGTGGTAATCCTTCTTGTAGTTCCTCTCGCTCTGCATCTTAGCCACTTCCATGTAGTGCACCAGCAAGGGGTCGTCCTGGAGGCTACGGAAGCCAACATGGTGGCCTCTTGCTTTCTCATATGCCAGCTTATACTTGTACTGTCATGACAGAAACATGGAATTATCAGAAAACATCATAGTATTATGCCAACACATGAATGACTTTGCAAACATTTAATTGAATGTACTTATTTGACAATAGATAGGATGATAGAATACTTACATTACTAGCAATATTTCTGCCGGCTTTGGCAGCCACAATCGAAATAGCGTCTGGTTTAAGGTCATAGCCTTTCTTATACATTTCCTCAAGGCCAGCTTTGTAGAGTTTCTGAAAATACACAGAGAAGGCAATAGAATATTCCGCACTGGACTTTTTTTGCTTTGATTATTAATTAGCATCTTTTGAATGAATGCAATAGTGAGTCTTACCTGGCTCATGTTCAATGCATTGACCTTGGCCAGGACAATTTCAGGACTGTCAGGCATCACATGAACCTTGAGCTTGTCTTTTTCCCAGGCAGCATGGTAAGATTTCTGCAACCAAAAGCATTTCATTTAAAATTTTCAACGGCTGACCATTCATTTTACACCAGTCAAATCAACTGAAAAACACTGAATCCAGACTTGCCTTGTCCATGATCTTATTATTGGCGCTAGCCAATGCAAGGTCCATAGAATCCATAAGTTTGTGGAACTTGTAGTTGGAGGGGTGAGTGCGGTAGTTGTGGTCACTCAGGATCTTTCCTCCAATCTTTGCAGTCTCTACACCCAGTGAACCAATGGGCACCCAACCCATACCCTTCATGGTGGCATTGTACTCACTCTTGTACTCAACCTGGGAGACAACAAACGTAATGTTGAATCCTTTGTAAATCCTATGGTGGGATCTGTGAATCTAAAAGAGGATGGACTTACATCACTGGAGCTGATGTTCATGGAGCGAGCTAACTCCAAGCTCATGGCATCGGGCAGCAGGCTGTAATGATGGAAATGCTGCTTGTATCCTGCATATGTCTGAACCTTTGAGGCGTTTTTGGCCTGGACAACACTCAACATGTCCACAGGGGTGTGGTACTTCAGCTTGGCCTTGTGGTAATCCTTCTTGTAGTTTCTCTCGCTCTGCATCTTAGCCACCTCCATGTAGTGCACCAGCAAGGGGTCGTCCTGGAGGCTACGGAAGCCAACATGGTGGCCTCTTGCTTTCTCGTATGCTTTTTTGTATTGATACTGTGTTTAAAGAACAGTGGATTTTAATCAGGCAAGTACATTCATAATGTACTTGCAATTTTTATTTATTTTTTGGTGCTATGAACAGGTCCTTAAGCATTTTAATGCAAGCTACATTTTGCACTTACATTGCTGGCAATGTGTCTTCCTTGTTTAGCCGCAACAATGGGAATAGCATCAGCTTTCATGTCATAGCCTTTGGCAATGTCTACAAGCCACTGCGCCTTGTAGCGTGACTATAAAATAAGAATACAAAATGCCAGAGTTAACCTGAACGAACAATGAACTAATGTTAACACATAGAAACTTATTGAAAAGTGTTTCTATTTTATTTCATTTAGATTTGATATGCTTTTGTACTCACCTCACTGACAGTCTGGGCATTATATTTGGCCTGCAGGAACCCTGGGGCATCAGCTGGTAGATTGTAGGTGTGCATAAACTTCTCTCCAGAGGCTTTATAAGCAGCCTAAAATGGAATGAAAAGCAAACAGGAACCCATAAATCAGTTCTAGATCATCATTCTGGCTCACAATCATAATAAATGATTGAAGTACTCTTACTTTATTCTGTAGCTTTGTGTTGCTCATGGCCAAAACCATGTTCATCTGATCTGTGAGACTGGTAAACTTGAGCGTACTGGGGTGAACTCTGTATGACCTCTCATCAAGGGCTTTATTGGCAGCTTTGGCCTTCTCAACATCTATAGAACCTATGGGAACCCAGCCTGCTCCTTTGAAGATGCTGTTGAAATCTGATTTGTACAAATTCTGAAGAAATAAAAAGGAATCTGTTAATCATTTTATCATTTTTATCATTCTAGGTTTAAGTAATGTCATAGCCTTAGTCGGGTTTCTTACATCACTCTGGATCTCCATCATGTTGCGGGCCAAATCAATGTGCATGGCATCAGGCAGCAGGGTGTAATGATGGAAATGCTGCCTGTATCCTGTATATGTCTGAACCTTTGAAGCGTTTTTGGCCTGCGCAACACTCAACATGTCCACAGGGGTGTGGTACTTCAGCTTGATCTTGTGGTAATCCTTCTTGTAGTTCCTCTCGCTCTGCATTTTAGCAACCTGCATGTAGTGCACCAGCAAGGGGTCGTCCTGGAGGCTACGGAAGCCAACGTGGTGACCTCTAGCCTTCTGATAGGCAAGCTTATACTTGTACTGTAAAAAACACAACAGCAACACAACACTCAAACAAGCACTCAAACAAATTAAAAATAAATAAATTAAATGTACGCTTGCTTACATCACTGGCAATATCCCTAGAGGATTTTGCAGCAACAATAGGAATGGCATCATGCTTCATTTGATGTCCTTTCAGAATATCCTGCTTGTGTGCGTAGGTATAGTATGTCTGCAAAGGCAAAGGAAAACACAAGCTTTTAGTTGACAGTATAAGATTTCAGTTGAGAGTATAAGATAAGCTGCATTCTTACCTTGCTGATATTGACAGCGTTGTATTTGGCTTGTAGAAGCTCTGGTGCATCAGCAGGGAGATGGTAAGTGTGCCTGAACTTCTCACCACTGGCTTTATACAACCTCTGGAAAACAAAATTGACATGATTCAGAAAGTAAAACATCAATGAAACATATTCAACCTTCATTATGGACACTCATCATGGACACCAACAACAACAGCATGCATTTGTTCCTCACATCGCTTAGCTGCTGTGCATTCAGTTTGGCTTGTTCCATGACTGGAGTGTCCAGAACACTGGTGAACTTGATGGTATCTGGGTGCTGCCTGTACTTCTTCTCATTGAGAGCTGCACCAGCAGTCTTTGCCTTTTCAACATCAAGAGAACCAATGGGGATCCAGCCGGTGCCCTTTACGTAGTTCTCATAATCCTGCTTATACTGGACCTTTTGAAATTAAACAGCACATATTAGTTAAAACATGCACAGAAATGCAAACTGTAAAATCTTTCATGTTATATTATTTATATTTTAATACATTATAAAATATATTTATTCCTGTGATGGCAAAGCTGAATTATGCTGGTAGATATCCTGATTAGAAAGTCACATGCAGAGTTGAAGATAATTAAATGTTTCTTACATCACTGGAACTGATGTTCATGGAGCGAGCTAACTCCAGGTTCATGGCATCAGGCAGCAGGGTGTAATGATGGAAATGCTGCTTGTATCCTGTGTATGTCTGAACCTTTGAGGCGTTTTTGGCATGCACGACACTCAACATGTCCACAGGGGAGTGGTACTTCAGCTTAACCTTGTGATAATCCTTCTTGTATAGTTTATCGCTCTGTATCCTAGCCACCTCCATGTAGTGCACCAGCAAGGGGTCGTCCTGGAGGCTACGGAAGCCAACGTGGCGGCCTCTGTCCTTCATATACTGCTTCTTATATTGAACCTGAAAGGCATCGTAAATCAACAGTGTATTTAATATTATTTTAGTTCCACACTGCAGATTTCCATCCATTGGTTTCGTTTATGGACTTCAGAAAGGATCTCTTACATCACTAGCAGCATGTCTTGCTGCCTTCGCAGCTTTTACTGGGATGGCGTCAGGCCTCAAATCGTACCCCTTTGCAATAGTCTTCAGCCATTCAAGCTTATAGTATTTCTGAAAAGCAGAGATGCAATATACAGAGTCATCAACTTTGCAAAAAAACAACATGCTAAATACTATAAAACATTAGCAGATTTTCGCTTACATCGCTCATGTTGTAGGCATTACACCTGGCTTGAAGTAACTCTGGGACATCAGGAGGCAGGGAGTATTTATTATGGATTTTATCCAGACCTTTCTTGTAGTGTAGCTATAGTGGAGAAAATATTCAGAGATCACATAAGCATGCTGGTTTAGCATTTATTCAGAGCAACATTTAACCATGTTTAATTATAGTAGGTGTTGTTGCTTACATCACTTCTTATCATCTGGTTGACTTTAGCCTGCAGCTGGAGAGGGTGGTCATCTATAGAAGTAAAAGGTACGGTGTCTGGATGCTGCCTGTATTTTTTCTAAGTAAGAAAAAGAAAGAAATTTTAAAGTTACATTATTGACAAGTATTGAAATCAATTCTTTATATGGGTAAAAACATGAAGTGTCATACCTCACTTAAGATCTCCCCTGCTTTCTTGGATTTCTCAACATCCATGGAGCCGTAAGGCACCCAAGGTGATCCTTTGACATAGTTATTGTAGTCAGACTTGTATTCGTTCTGTGGTTAGAAACGATAGAAAAGTCAGTAACACAAAAACATAAAGGTATGATTGATCAACTTTTGCTATATAGACTTGGTTCATGATCATAAACTTAACTAAAATGGTGGGAAAAATATATTTAAATTAGAAAATGACTCCAAATGAACTTCCAGAATGAGAATTTCCTGATAATTTGTCATCTAAGATGTTCGTGGCTTTCTTCAGTTGCAAAGGAATTAAGATTTTTAAGGAAAACATTCCAGGATTTTTCTCCATATAGTGGACTTCAATGGGGATCAGCGGTTTGAAGGTCCAAATTGTGGTTTCAATGCAGCTTCAAAGGGCTCTACATGATTCCAGACAAGGAATAAGGGTCTTATCTAGTGAAACGATCGGTCATTTTCTAAGAAAAATACAAATTTATATACTTTTTAACCACAAACGCTCATCTTGCACTAGCTCGACCTCACGCATTACATAACTACCCATGCATGATGTAGGTGGAAGTACTGACCCAGTGTTTACAAAGCAAATGTGCAAAGAAAGTCAAGCTCTGTTTTGCTACATGAGACCCTTATTCCTCAGCTGGAATCGTGTAGAGCCCTTTGAAGCTGAACTGAAACTGCAATTTGGACCTTCAACCCGTGCACTATACTGAGAAAAATCCCGGAATGTTTTTCTCAGAAAACTTAACTTCATTGCAACTGAAGAAAGAAAGACATGAACATCTTGGATGACATGGGGGTGAGTCAATTATCAGGAAATTTTCATTATGGAAGTGAACTAATCCTTTAAAGTCTTAAAATCTAAATGTAATGTAAGGATTCTGACTAGAATAGCATGGTTTGCATGGTTATCAGCTGTGATTTTTAGGCTACTGGCTCCTTTCAATAAGCCTTTCTCACTCAGCTTCATGTTTTAATAGAAAAGACTACAGTATAGGAATGACAACTGCACTTGTCAACACAGAATTTATCAATCTGTGCTCATTCTAGTGTGTCTAGAGCAGCAGAGATCCTTACATCACTCTGAAGAACATTGGCCTTCTTTGCCAGGTCCAGTGGTATGCTGTCATAAGGCAAGAGGTAACGGTTCGGGATATTCTTATAGCCAGTCATGCTGGCAATGGCCTGAGATTTCTTAGCAAGTGTCACAAGCATCATGTCCAGTGGAGTATGGTACTTGGTCTTCATCTTCTCATAGTCTTTCTTGTACTCGCGCTGTTCAGGAATATTTCAGAGAATCAAAAAATTAGATAAACCACTTCAGGATTGTGTATACAGGTTATCAGTAATGCACAAGCTAAACCATACCTCGCTTTGCATCTTAGCAACATGTACTGAGTGCATGATCTTGGGGTCATCATTGATACTGAGGGCCCCAATCATCTGCCCTCTGTTCTTCTCATATTCCTTCTTGTATTTCACCTAAAATTAAACACCATATCAGTGTCACAATTACCTGAGAAATTTCACAGACTGTCAGGGTAAACAACCCAAAAATCCAATTTACTTACATCACTGGCAATGTTAGTGTGAGCACGGGCTGCCAGGATCGAAATTGCATCTCCTTTCACCTCAAATTTCTTCGCTTTTGTTTTATCCCATTCAAACTTGTAGCACGTCTGTGCAGAAATAGAGAAAATAGTGCATTATGATCAAGTTTCAGTTCAATGCACTGCTATGAATGAAGGTTGAATGCACTTACATCACTAAGGTTATACGCATTAACTCTAGACTGAATGAAGAAAGGGTAATCAGGAGGGAGGTAACACTTGAACTTCTCCTTCTCATACTTTTCCTTGTAGTTGAGCTGTAAAAAGAACAAAAAAGTGTCAATGATAATATATTAATCTACACCAAATGTATAATTATAAAGGCTAGTCTTACATATCATATATAAAATCATATTGCCCTAGTAAATTTCGCCATATTTTCTTAGTGCTCTGTGATTAACTTGATGAACACCACTAGATGGCTCCTCGGTCTCAAAAGGCTAGGTTTTATTAGGCTTTGTGTGCCTGTGACTTGCCACTCGAAATAGCTCAAACAACAGCTCTAATAATATGTCTAGGGATTCACTCTATTGTCAGTGGCACTCAGATGACAACTGTGCTCTAATAATGAATGTGGGGATTTTTCTAGGGCAACGTTTGACAAGGTCCATAAACCACCTGGTAAAATGTTTACTGTTTCTTTGTTTTTATAATTTAGTCATAATAATTAAAGCTTTACGTACATCGCTCAGCTGTTTGGCGTTGATGGCAGCTTGCACCAGAACAGGTGAGTCTGTCACCTGTGTGAACTTCACCTTGTCTGGATGTTGACGATAAACTTTCTGCAAAAAGAAACACACACAAAAGCACCTCATGTTAGGTTCTGCACACACCCCATTAAATATATATCTATAAATATATATATATATATACATACTTACATCTTGACATTGTTGAAGCTTCTTAGTAGCTTCATATTCAGGTGTAACAGTTTGAGGGAAGAAACACCTTGTCTTCATGTCCTCGTAATCAGCTTTGTACATTTGCTTTTAAAAGACAAAGAAAGCAAGTGTGAATACATAAATACATTTTATTAATCAAGAAGATGAAAATATACACTTATGTACATTAGGCTAACTTACATCATTCTTCAGTTCTTCCACCTTCTGGCAGTGAACTGTAAATACATCTTCGTAGCTACCAACATAATGACCCTTCACCTCATTTTCATATTTTTCTTTATAACGGATCTGAGGAAAGAGAAGAATATAAACTTGAGATATGCGGAAATATCAGATGTTTGTAGCAAATTTTGAAATCAACACTCACGTCGCTGAACTTTTTCAATACACTGTCCATCTTGAATTTGGGAGTGTCGCAGTAATTGATGCTGAATCCCCGTGATTTCTCATAATTAGCTTTATATACTTTCTAGAAAAGGCAAAAGAAAGACATGTCAGCAATGAGTCAGAGATTAGAGAAAAACTTGGTTTAGAGTCGTTGAAATTCTCAGAATAACACCTTGAGTAAATGATGAGAAGGAAATGCTTCATAATACTCATTTTGTTTTCATGTATGTGCCAAACAGTGGCCACACAGATAGAATCCCATCCAATTATCAGGTCTAATGAGATGTGATCATTTTAAATGAGCTGCATATTCACACTAACTGAATAATAAAGCTGTAATCCACAAACATAATTCACTCATTAACACTATGACACCAAAAAGTGCACTGCTAAAAATATATTTTAGTTTTTAGACCTCACTGTAACATCTTTGGTTTTGTCAATGTTGCCAGTTTTTGTATTTCCTTAAATAATTTATTATGCACAACCTTAATAAAAACCATTAGATCATAAACATTTCCTGTCAAAGCAGACCACTTTAATAATTGAGATACTGATTAAAATGCATACATCACTCAAGATGGTGCCTGCGTATCTCAGCTGTCTGAGAAGGGGGTTCTCTGTAGCAGGGAGAACGTTGTAATCGGACATTGCTTTCGTCTGCTCATAGTCCTGCTTATATTTGACCTGTTGAGATGGAAAAAAACATATATTAAATGACAAATGGTTGTAAAAGTCATTGGTTGTTTTGCATTGTTTAAAGATTATTTAGGTCTCAGAAAAGCTTTTCTATAAAGTCATCACAAAACAAAAATGTATCTTGATTCTCAACCCTGGTTTCTTTCATAGCTACTGTGCATAAAAATATTCAGGACCTAATCCTGTTTGTTTTTTTCATGTCCTCTCTTGTGATGCAGACAATGTAAGCTATGTAATTAGTAAGCAGGGATCAACAGAGACAACCAGATCAGACATGTGAATCTCTGGATTGACTCATGATCTGTTTAAAGAGTCGTCACCGGAAGGTCATTTCCATACAGTGAGTAATGTCTAAAAAAGTATGTCTATTGGTAACTACCTCACTTTTATTTTCAATTAGGACGCAATGCACTGTGAAAGAATGACAGAATGTTTGTTTTTTATATTTGTTTTGCGTTTTATAAAAAAAAATGAAAGCATTCTGCTTATGTCTAAGTTTAAATGAAAGAAAATACCAGATTTATCTGTGGTATCAGATTTGAAACTCCACTATGTGTGTGAGAGAAAAAAAGAAAAAGAAACGAGTGTAAATAAATTCCCAAAACTTACCGTACTTGCAGCTTCACGAGCCTTTTTATTGGAAGCGTATGTCGGTGTGTCTGTTTGCATAAAATAAATTTGGTCTTTCATATCTTCAAAATCAGCCGTATATTTTTTCTGAAAAGGAATCAAAGTGTCACTTTTTTGTACAGTAATAATGTGCATGTTTTATTTTGATAAATGCATTTATTTGAACGATTCTTTTAGAATATGTCCATGCTGGGTTCCTTGCACTTACATCACTGATGTTGTCCATAACCATTCTAGCAACAGCGACATCAAAATAGGGGGTTTCACACCATTTGCCCTTGACGTTCTTGTTGTAATCCTCATGATATTTAAGCTGTGAAGAATTAAAGTGTTTTTTATTATTTCCATGGCTTACATGCCATTCCCAAACACTATTTTAACAAGCACAATCTACTGTTGCAGGGACAAAAGATATTTTAATGTAATATTGTAGTGAACTGCTGTAAGTCTGATAGATGGAAACTAAAATAGGACCCTTTATTAACATTTCTGAAAAATAGAAATTGATTCAGAAAGCACCAAAATCAGGGAAGTCTTACATTACTACGATTGGCGAAGTTTTTCTTGGCCAGTTCCACCTCTGGGGGATCAGCCAGACACGTGTACTTTGCCTTGCGCTCATCATGGCCCTTCTTGTAAACAATCTGTGAAGGCAGAGCACAACAAATGTTTTATACAAGGGCAGTTCAATAAGAGCATGTGTAATACTATTTTCAACATGGATAACTAATAAATTATAATTAGTTTAGAGGCAAAAAGCTGTGTTTTCCCAAACTGTTGGATGCCAGTACAACTTAATGACAGTTGTTTTACTCAGTTAAATATCACAAGCTTACTCACATCACTGAGGACTTCTTGGGCCTTGGCTACCCTGCGCAGCTCTGGGCTGTCACTGTATGGATAGTACATGGTTTTATCCTCATCCCATGCCTCTGTGTACAGTTTCTGAAAGGGATGACAGTGTAAGTGCAGAATAATGACAATATAAATATCACTTTAGTACTTATTAAGACAGGAATCAGATATCTACCTTGCTGTAATTTGCTGCATTCTTCACAGCAAGAACCAATTCAGGGGCATCTGGAGGGAGCAAGTATCTATCCTTGGTTTCATCCCATTTTTGCCTGTACAGAACCTGGAAAAGGCATATGTAAAGTATGTTATGACAATGACAATAACAAACACAAGGAAAGGTACCAGGATTATGCTAGTTGGGTAGTCACTGGTTTGACACAACCACTTACTTTGCTGATGAGTTCAGAGACGTGCTTCACATGGGCAATCTCACGAGCTTCACCATCATAAAGGCTGGTGGTTTTGGCCTTCAGTCCTTCCATACGGTATTTCACCTGGGTTACCAAAAAAAATATTCACGGTCAGTTAAATTTTTACAACATTAAGAAGTGTCTGATAGTTGCTTATTAGGAGAGCTAAACTAAGAAGCATCAGTTAAAACAGCCCATGTGAACATCAAAATCTTGCAAACTATATTCCGACAGATTGAACAGATGTGATCATCAAGGGTACATACCTCACTGAGCTGCTCCTGGGCCTTCTTGATGCGAATCATCTCAGGTGTGTCAGCCGAAATGACATAGGGCTGCCCCTTTGATTTTTCATATGCCTCCCTGTATTTATTCTACAAAAAAAAAACATACAAATTTAGTTTGCATTATAGAGCAGTCAAGATAAGTTAGTAAAGTTAGTCTGATTCTTTTCAGGATTCTGTCACTTTTGATTAATTTAATGCATTCTAGCTGAATAAAAGTATTAATTTCTTTTTTGAACAATCTGTGAAAAATTTAGCAAACCCCTGCTGACGCTAATTCTACCTAATATGGCACCCTGAACCCAAAAACCAGTCATAAAACTCAATTTTTTGAAATTGAGATTTATGTATCATCTGAATAAATAAGCGTTTCATTAATGTACGGTTTGTTAGGATAGGACAACATTTGGCCAAGACACAACTATTTGAAAACCTGTAATCTGAGAGTGCAAAAAATCAAAATATTGAGAAAAATGCCTTTAAAGTTGTCCATATAAAGTTCTCAGCAATGCATATTACCAATCAATTTAAACATGATTTTTGGCAGAAAAGAAATCGATAATTTTGACCTATACAATGTATTTTTGGCTATTGCTACAAATATGCTACTTAAGACTGGTTTTGTGGTCCAGGGTCACATATCTGCTTTCATTTCAACAGTTTTCGAACTGTGGCCTGCAGACATGATGTTGTCTCACTTTAATAATTGAATTCAAAGTTATCACAGAGTATCATTTAGGATTATTAACAGTGGTGGTCTAATTCATTTCAATTAAATAATAACAAAATAGCAGTCTAGGAAACTTGTGGATTAATAGCACAAACTATTTTCTTTGTTATGTGCTTACATGGCTGTACTGGTCAAGCATCTTCTGGCTGTGCGCCAGGTAAGGAGTCATGAACTTGGAGGTGTCCACCTTCGCCTTCTTCCTGACCGTGCGCTTGGGAAGGCCACCAGGTCCAAGCTTAAAAAACAGCAATCAACATTTAAGACAGATGATGATGGTTCACAGAAACATTTCTAAAGTCTTTCAGATTTACAGAATTTCATCACCGAAAGCCAAACCTTAAAAAACGTAATTTTCAAATATTATAAGCATTCAAGCAGCATCTGAATTTATTTATTTTAGCCTATTTTGATTTACACCAAAACAGAAAATAGGTGAGGTAAAGATTTCATTTTCAGTATCCAATTGTCTAACACTTACCTTCAACATCCTCTGCAAATACTATTTCATTTGTTTACCATGCAGATTAGTATTTTATTTTTATGAAAACTTAAAGTTAAAAAGTTATAGAGAAAACTTTACAGGTCAGTAAATTAGTATTGGGTAAAAAAACCATGCAGAAAAACTACTGTAAATACACTTTTGTGACAGTCAAACCAAGCGCATTAAGCATTATATTAGTCTTACTTGCAGCTTTAGTCAGACATAAACTAAAGTAAACATCACATTAATTCACATACAGGAAGCTCCATTAACACACCCTCACTGTCATCGCTAGCACTGTGGCATTTGCATAGCTCTGAAACATGGGGGCTATTTTGTGTAAATGTGCTACACTCACAACTTACTCTGGACATATTATTCTATTTTCACTGACACATGAATTGTTAAACAAGGGAGTTTGTTTAATAATCCACTCTTTATGTCCACCATTTGGAGAGATCTTACTAATAAAAACTAAACCAGTATGTGAAAGGAATATGGAATAGCCCCCATGGCATGTGGAAGAGACGTAGATCCGTTTCCCCGGGGTAGATCATTTACCTCAACACCGTGAGACATTGAGGTGGTCGTGGTGGTGACTGTTGGACCCTCCTCATAGTAGTACTATAAATATAGGGAAAAACTCTGGGCTTTCAAAATGACGATCACACACTTCTGGAAAACCCTACAATCTAGGAAAGTGAGTTTTTCCTGCTCTGGTTCCTGCTCTGAAGACTGTTTAAAACAACAGTTGTGACTAGAAATATGCACACACGCAAACAAATAAAATTTTAAGCTGAACATATACACTACCAGTCAAAAGTTTTTAAACAGTAAGATTTTAGATGTTTTTTAAAGAATTCTTTTCTGTTCACCAAGCCTGCATTTATTATTTGATCCAGAATACTTGTAAAATTGTGAAATATTTGTACTAAAATAACTGCTTTCTATTTAAAGATATTTTAAAATGTAATTTATTCCTGTGATCAAAGATAAATTTTCAGCTTCATTACTCCAGTCTTCAGGGTCACATGATTCTTCAGAAATCATTCAAATATGCTGATTTGCTGTTCAAGAAACATTTATTATTATTATTATTAATATTTAAATCAGTTGAGTACATTTTTTTAGGATTCGTTGATGCATAAAAGGATCCAAAGACCAGAATTTATATGAAATAAAAAGTACACTATACCATTCAAAAGCTTGGAGTCAGTATATATATATATATTTTTTGGGGGAAATAAATGATAGAAATTAATACTTTTATTTAGCAAGGATGCTTTAAATTGATTAAAAGTAATGAAAAAGACATTTATAATGTTACAAAATATTTCTTTTTCAGATAAATGTTTGTCTTCTGAACTTTCTACTCATCAAAGAAACCTGAATAAATTCTACTCAGCGGTTTTCAACATAATAATAATAATAATAATTTTTTGGGCAGCAAATCAGAATATCAAACTAAATTTCTGAAGGATCATGTGACACTGTAGCCTGGAGTAATGATGCTAAAAATTCAGCTTTGAAATCACAGGAATAAATTACATTTTTAAATATATTAAAAAGAAACTATTCATTTTAAATAGTAAAAATATTTCACATTTTTACTGTTTTTGCTGTACATTGGATCAAACAAATGCAGGCTTGGTGAGCAGAAGAGACTTCTATATTTTAAAAAAAAACATTAAAATGAATACATTTGCAGCTATGTACTAACTAAATAAATAAATAATTATTCCAATGACTTTACATTAAAATGAATTAATTAGTCAGATTAATAAATCATGGGAACTATTTCTTAATTTGTGGCTATGGTATCTTATTTTTTCCTCCCACATGTTCTCTGCTTAGTAGTTCTGGGACATTAAAACCTAAAAATAATGTTGCTTGACCAATACTGGTCTTTCTAAACAAAACCATATTGATCTATATGTTGTTAGTCATAAAAACCTCTCTCAGTACAATGTGTTTTAACATTGATTTTTCCTGACAGAATGTTGTTTCCTGAAAACGACTTAATTGAATATATCAAAAGTTGCTTAGAGAATAAAAATATAGTAATGCTGTTGTTTTCCCAGCAGACCTCTATGACTATGACTGACAGAGTCGAATGACTGGCTGGGGCTAAGAACATTTTAGCACCCTAATGACCTCACCACTATTATTATATGCAGCTAATGTTATTGTCATGGTGGTAAATAGTAACAGCAGGTCAGGGAACAAATTCCAACACAAACACTCACATACATGTCTGAAAGCAGTGTATCAGATTCAGTCATACACGTGATTCCCTACTGGCATCTAGTCAGATATCATGACAGAATCTCTCAAATCGTAATTGGCTGCCAGATCACAAAGGCCTTCAAATAGTGTGAAACCAGAGCAGGAAAAATCTATGAATTTACAGGTACTAGAGGCTTCTTTATTTGGCCCGGTGGATAGCAGAAATACATATAGACATAGGTTTTAAGATTGCGTGATTTGTATGTACTTTTTTCAATTAACAGACAAAATACAGGAAACGGAATATGGTGAATATTCAATAAAATACGTGGTAAATCTAAATCTCTCTCTAAACCATCTACAGATGTTTTTTTCCACAGGTCCTCCCCCCAAAGCATTTTAACAGCATGACGTTAACAGCAAGAGGAGTGTAATTTACAACACGGCTCGTCTCATTTGCCTCTCTGCGAGTCTGCCGTAGATGTCCACTTCTATATTTGTATCTCTGGAAAGAACAACTCAGCCAAAGCTGAAGGCTGCTTTTCCATTAATGGGGAGAAAAGGATATAAAAAATTCACAAACCTTTGCCTTTCTATTAGTATTACATTCTTTCTATAAAACACTATAATCTGCAAATACTACTTTAAAAAAAAAAATTCAATACTGTATTAATAAAATCTACAAAAAAACAAACAAAAATGAACCCATGAATCTCTGCTTTCCACTGATCCAACGAAAGAAGCCGTCTTAATTAACGCTGATGTCTTTCAGGTCCTATTCTAAGTGTAGATGAAAGTAGTAGTGAAATCAGAGCGTATTATAGTCCAAAATGTCCTGTTGAGATTCCCATCTTCTCAAAAGGCAAGATGGCGAATTTTCCATTTCCTGGATATGTTAAAGGGGAATCCAAAAGCAAACAGTTCTTTCAAAAATACCTAATGAATGAGAAGTCAATAACTGTGAATGCAATAGTTTGGTAAACCCCAATAAGATATCTACAACAGAAATGGACTTGAAAGTATACAAGGCCTACTTTAACTCTATTTCTCTTGGAAATACTGAATTAAAGTATCAACCTTCTGCTTTCACTCTTCCATTGAACACTCAGACACATTTATAGAATTTCAATGAATAACATGACAAAAACAAATTGAAGTAAACAAAACTGCTGAAAGCTTCAAGAAGAGCTGTGGTTAAGTCTTGTGGTATTTCTTCAAAATACAACAAAACGTGGAATATATGCAAACTTATGCAAATTAAGCAATTGTCTATGTTTGCTTTGAAATATCACTAAATTTTATTTATCCGCTCATAATGAAGCTTGCAGTCGATTTAGTTGCTCTGAACAGAACATAATCCCACTGTTAGTATAAAGGTTGAGAGTATTATATCTAACAATGGTTATTTCCATTCAGGCTGGTTTGGTTTGATCAGAAAAACATTACATTAGCATGTTCATAATAAGTTCTTGCTGCAAAGGTCATTACATAACTGTCAAGTGAATGAGGGTTTGCCACATATGTAATTGACATCTCGCTAAGGTATTACATCTATTGAAAAGACTGCATTGGTACATTGATTACTGTGATGAAACGTACATTGAATGGAATTTACTGCACTAGAGCCTCCAAGGAGGAGGTCATTTGAAATGGGATCCAATGCTAATCATATACGACATGGCAGCTCCTACTGAACTGCTGACGGTGGAGGTATCATAGATCACTATTCATAGGGTTCGCCATTATACCTTTAGGATTGAGATCTATGGGGCGTTAAGCTGAAAAGCCTATATAGGCTATTCAAGTGGCAAAGCAAAATAATGCAGAGCAGAGAATGAATGAGTGGACAACCTCTAAACAGATGGCAAAATATGATCTGCAATGCATCAAATTTGTATCTTACCTCCTCCACAATCTCCTCTTCATACTCTTCTTCTGATGACATCTTCAAACAGATTTAGTGAGTCTACAAAAGCAAATTTACATATGTAACTAAACAGCATTAAACTAATTTCTGTTGCAGACAATGAGACATAAACTGTTTTTGAATACTTTTTAAGGCAGATAAAAGTTGGAAGTTGAAGTGACCCTCACTGAAGGATTTCAGTTTCACCAGGACTTGAAGGACACTCACAATGTTCACAATACGCCAGGAACGATCTGTCAATTTTAATGTTGAAGTTAAAGAACCAAACTAAAAAGTGCAAAAGCTGACATACCTTTACTATAGAAGGTTACAGTAGAATTTCAGCAACCCTACAGTAAAGAAGGGTGTTCGCTTTCCATCCACTCGTGTCCCAACCTGCTATTCCACTTTATGTATACCTGCAAACCTAAACAAAGACAAAAACGTGTCAGTTTTCCTCTGACTGAGCTGATGCTTTAGTGTGGGTGGATCAACAAAAGCAAAAATCCTAATTTTCTGTTGAAATCTCTCTGCAGGCCTTGGTGGGTGAGAGGGTTTGACACCTAAGACCCCCCAAAACGCTGCGCCTCCTGGCTGAAGCCTTGCGACAGCTGCTCTGAATCGCTCTAGCTATTTGTCATGTAAGCCAATGCTGCAGGCTGATTGGCTGGCTTTGTTTAGCTAGTGGAGCTCCAATGCCTTCTGAGGCTGCAGGTTAAATTTAGGTCTGACCACTAACTACCCTTTTTTAGGACCTGACTCCCAGAAAATGACATCAAATGATGTTTTTCTATGCATTTTCATTAGAAAGATTGAGAGGAATGTAGATGGGACTTTTACAAACTCCTGCCCGTGAGGTGAGGTGCTTCAAATAGTCTTCCAGGAAAAAAACAAAGTCCAGGAATAAGTTCCAGCTTTGAGTAATTGGTAAATTGGTTGTTCCTGCAACAATGGCCAGCCAAGACAGATGATTCTCATCAGGCCGTAGTTTAAGGACGCCTTGAGCATCACTTCCATCTACCAACAGGCTGTAGAAGATGGTCAATCCAACTGAGCAGGCCATGCAAAGAGTGCTGGAGAGTGTAATCTTGTGCGGTTTGATTTCATAATTTTTCCTTTGCTTACCGGTGACTTTAAAGTTAAAACGTTTCCCAAGCTGCCAGAGCCTCCCCAACTCTTCCCTCCTGAGAAACGCTGGGCAACAGCTCACAGCTGCAACGGCACTCCGGTTATCATGTGCTCCTATCCACCAATCAGTGGGCAGTATTCTCAGGTTTCAAATGCTAAATATACATTAGCGACCCTTCAGAAAAGTGCACCTGTTCAGCAAATCATCAGTAATACAACTATGAGGAAGAGAAAAAAAAAACACTGGAAAATACCTGTTTTTTCTTAATGAGGGAAGGTAGGGATGTTGCATTCTCCAAGATGGAGTTAAGTGGAGGTATGTATCAGTTTAGGGAGTAGTGGAGATCCTGAAGTTTTCTCTGTGAAGATGGCCAGAGAAACTTCTTGATGTCACTGGTTTGTATCCAAATGTACATGGAATCCAAAGGCTGAAATCAGGTCAAGGCTGGGGGCAAGAGGGAAATAAACTTTTGACTTGGCTACCAAATTACAAATATCTAGAGTGACTGGGGATAAGAATGATTCGATTCTCAGTCAATATACTATCTATAGGCACTATACTCAATACACGTGCACATTCAATCATACGTGCACTATATAGCTCAGTACAATATACATCTTCACATACTGCCTTTATATTTTCTTCTGGATTTTGCCTAAAAATTCTTGGACTGTATTTATGACCGGACATGTCCGAATAGGCTACATCCTGTTTGGAAAAGCATTCAATTTCTCGCAGTTGACTTGTTTTGTTTTTGTTTTGAAGGGATAGTTCATCCCAAAATCAAAATTCTGTCATTAATTACTCACCCTCTTGTTGTTCCAAACCAATAAGACCTTTTGTTCATCTTTGGAACACAAATTAAGATATTTTTGATTAAATATGAGATCTTTTTTGACCCTGCATAAACAGTAACAAAACTGATACATTCAAGGCCCAGAAAGGTAGTAACGACATCAATAAAATATAGTCCAGGTGACAGCAGTGGTTCAACCGTAATGTTATGAAGCTACGGGAATACTTTTTGTGCACAAAGAAAACAAAAATAATGACAGTAATTTCTTCTTTTCCATGTCAGTCTTTGACACTTGCTCATGAAAGTACAAAAACGCATTTGTGTGGTGCTGCTGACACAGGAGCTGATGTTCTGTCATAGAACGTCCAACTCTCTTAGTTCATCATCCGTATATTCGATGCATTTAATTTTGGGTGAACTATCTCCCTCTTTTTTTAAGATTTATTTTTGGTATTTTTATGCCTTTATTTAGAATAGACAGTGAAGTTGGACAGGAAGCGATGTGGGGGGGGTGTCAAGAAAGGTCCACAAGCCGGGATTCGAACTCGGGCAACATATATAGTGCAACAGCGCTTCTCTTTAACACCCAAGTAGGCATTTTGGGTGATCTGACCACCCTAATTAAGGTTTAAGTTTGGTAAAAGTTGCTTATTATTATTATTATTATTATTTTAAGTATATATCGGTTCACGTTAAAATAACGTTAAAAGTTTGTTCTAGGAGCCTTAATGAAATACCTTGTGCCCCAGTACTGCTAAATTATTTTGTGATGACATTGATCACAGTGTACAGACCTGAGAATTATTTTCCTTGACAATATTTCCCTTATGAAAATTAACCATGGTTTTATTATGGTAAAAGTGTAGTAACCACATTTTTTTGGCGCATTAATTACCATTTGTATGACTATACTGTAGTTTAGTTTTACTACAAATACCATGGTTGAACTATAGTTAGTGTAGCAAGACCATGGTTAATCTGTGGTTACCATGGTTTAATTATAGTAACCATAGTTTTTTGGTTTTATTTGTAGTAAAACCATGGTTAATTTTCATAAGGGTTCAGCAATTATGTAATGTGTATTTTCTATTAGCTGTACAGAATTGCAACTAGGGGGTCCCCCATTAAAAATCTTGTTCTGGGATGTAAAATACATGTTTTTTTTTGCCCAATTCTGCTCGTCTTGTCTAGCTCTGTGTATTCTGGGTCAATACATTTGGGGTATCTCGTAAAACTCCCATCATTTTCGCCTCCAACTTCAAAATCATCCAAAATCACATGAGATGGGAGTTTTTCGAACTACCCTAACTATATTGACCCAGAATACACAGAGCTAGACAAGATGAGCATTTGAGGTTAAAAAGTATAAAAAATTTTATTATTTCTTTTTAGAAAATGACCAATCGTTTGCTAGATAAGACCCTTCTTCCTTGGCTGGGATCGTTTGAAGCCCACTGAAGCTGCATTTAAACTGCATTTCGGACGTTCAAACTCGTGGGCACTATATAAGTCCACTATATGGAGAGAAATCCTAAAATGTTTTCCTCAAAAAACATTATTTCTTTATGACTGAAGAAAGAAAGGTATGAACATCTTAGATGACAATAGGGTGAGTACATTATCTGTAAATTGAACCCATTCTTTAATGGGTCTGGCTTCCGGTCTTATCCGTGTCCAGTTATTTTGAGCTGCACAAAACAGCTCGTTTCGCTGTTTAATGTTGCAAATTGTCTTACTATATTATTTTAATGTATTATCTTAATTGTGAACACACTGGTTTGTAATGCAAACAGTTTTACCGTTTACTGCACGTTGTTATTCTTCTCATGCGGCCAATGAACCGGAAGTCTCATTCATAGGCTTATTTCCACGTTGAAGAACAAGGTGGATAGGACAAAAAAAAAAAAAAAACAAAAGAGCGCTGGGTGAGGTGAATAGCTACAATCCATTGTGGGAAACAAAAGTTGCAAAAGTCACTTATCGTTTCTCAGCGATGAAACGGCTCTTTATTGAGGGTGCAGAAGCAGAAACGGTTGGTGGTAACCATAGCAACAAGTACTCTATGCTGCTCACTAAAAGTAAATTACCATTTAAAAGCCCGTTATTTTAGTTATGGTAAAACTCCTTGAAAATCATTGCATAATTTTAAGATTATCTAAGGGTGATTCATTAAAAAAATCTTTTTAGAAAGTGCCTCTACAGATGTCAGCAATGCATCTCTAAGTGCTTCTGCAGACAGACAGCTGCTGTCTCACTCTTCTGTGCTCTTTGGGGTCTAATCTAATTCTGACCAGTATGTTACAGTATTAAAACTATTCAGGGACACTCAAAAATACAGCTGATACTATTTTTAAAGCATCCTCAGTGGCCGTACGAGGGTGTAATGATGTTCAGGCACAGAGGCCATAGGCTTATTTCCTTCAGCCCATTACATCATTGTTTCTCAGGAACAATTTGAACAATACACTTCTCTTATACACCTCTAGACATACGTTATAGAACAATTTTCTAGTGACGTCCTACAGCAATTTCCCACTCAGAAGACCTGCAGTTCTCCACATCTCCATTGTGGGGCAGCATGTCTGAGCTGAGTGACAGAAGCAGCTGTGCCTGTGTGGCAGGTCAGTGTTTCCCATCGTCCTCATATCAGTACTCTAAATGCTCGTCTCTGCAATACCTAGCACTGACACCGATCACATCAATGTTCAACTGTACTTGTTTATATACAGTGCACATTAAATTGCACATCAAAAAGCATTTACACATTTTACACATTACACATTTTTGTACATTTCACAAAAAAAAAAAAAAAAAATTAAAATAAAATTCTTAGAATTGATTCTAATTATTGAAAAACTTCTTTTAAACAATTTGCAGAATTTTCACAATGTATCTTATGTATGTGGCATAACAGGGTTAACAGATGCCAGGGGTTTCACAGATCAGGGTTATTATAGTTTAAGGAGTAGTTCACTTCCAGAATGAAAATTTCCTGATAATTTACTCAACCCCATGTCATCCAAGATGTTCATGCTTCCTTCCTTCGCAAAGAAATTAAGGTTTTTCAGAAAAACATTCCAAGATTTTTCTTCATATAATGAACTTTAATGGTGGCCAACAGGTTGAAGATCCTAATTGCAGTTTCATTGCCACTTCAAAAAGCTCTACACAATCCCATCTGAGGAATAAGGGTCTTAACAGGTGAAGCGATCGGCCATTTTCTAAAAAAAAAAAAAAAAAAAAAAAATATATATATATATATATATATATATATCCTTTTTAACCACGAATGCTCGTCTTGCACTAGATCTGCGATGCACATCCGCAACTTAATGCATTACGTAATAATATTGGAAAGGTCATGCACGGTTAGGCTATGTTCACACTTTTTTGACAAGAAAAAGTTGACAACGGCGCTTTTTTAGTAAAAAAAGAATCTGGCAGCGTTGCAGCCGAGGGCGTCTTTTGTTGCTATAACAAGAGCTGCAATCATATGAATCTCGAGAAAAGAGGAAGCTCGCTCTTGCGCTGGTGTTTTATTTTTTATTTTTTAGCATTTTTGTATTTAGACAGGAAGCGAGGGGACGGGGGGGACGGGATCGGGAAGGATCTGCGAGTCTGTGGGACGCCCGAAGCGCAGCGGCGTTCATGTTAACTTCAAAAACCGACGGGCGGCTCCGATAGCCTTGTGGCAGCGTGTCGGTTTTTGAAGTTAATGGGGAGGAGAATGTCGGTTAACAACAATAAAATAAAAGTCTATCAACCGGCAACGTCTCCATTTTTTCTTGTTGTTCTTGTTGTTATGGAAACGTCAGTTCTGGCTACTCGCTTGTCATTGGTCAGCTGTCAAAAAGGCGCTTGACGTAGGGCCTTTCTTTCAGAAAAGTTGAACTTTTTTCAACTTGAAAAGACGCTCTGAGCTGCAGAAAAAGACGCCGGCGGTGGCGTTTAAAAAAGCGCTCATGACTTTTTTGAAAAGACGGTTTACTCCATAGGATTAGAATGTAAAACAGACGCTGGCAGTTTGAAAAAAGACGCCAAGTGTGAACATAGCCCAAGTTCTTCATCTGTGTACTTCTTTTTTAAAAAGTGCGTTTGACTTCCTTTGCACATGCGCTTTGTAAACACTGTGTTGGTATTCCGCTTACGTCACACATGTATAGTTATGTAATTTGTGAATTCAAACTAGAACAAGACAAGCATTTGTGGTTAAAAAGTATATAAACTGCAATTTGGACCTTCAACCCATTGACTGCCACCGAAGTCCACTATATGGAGAAAAATCCTGGAATGTTTTCCTCAAAAACCTTAATTTCTTTGCGACTAACAACAATTACTAACTAATAACAATTACCTTACTAAGTACACTGACCAAAATTATAAACTCAACACTTTTTTGCCCCCATTTTTCATGAGCTTAACTCCAAGATCCCAGACTTTTTCTATGTACACAAAAGGCCTATTTCTCTCAAATATTGTTCACAAATCTGTCTAAATCTGTGTTAGTGAGCACTTCTCCTTTGCCGAGATAATCTATCCACCTCACAGGTGTGGCATATCAAGATGTTGATTAGACAGCATGATTATTGCACAGGTGTGCCTTAGGCTGGCCACAATAAAAGGCCACTCTAAAATGTGCAGTTTTACTGTATTGGGCGGGGGGGGGGGTCCGAAAACCATCAATGCTCGTCTTGCACTAGAGATGTGTTGCACCGTGTGAGGCAAATGGTGGTCAGACCAGATACTGACTGGGTGTATCTGGTGTGACCACCATTTGCCTCATGTAGTGCAACACATCTCCTTCACATAGAGTTGATGAGGTTGTTGATTGTGGCCTGTTGAATGTTGGTCCACTCCTCTTCAATGGCTATGCGAAGTTGCTGGATATTGGCAGGAACTGGAACACGCTGTCGTATATGCCGATTCAGAGCATCCCAAACATGCTCAATGGGTGACATGACCGGTGAGTATGCTGGCCTTGCAAGAACTGGGATGTTTTCAGCTTCCAGGAATTGTGTACAGATCCTTGCAACATGGGGCCATACATTATCATGCTGCAACATGAGGTGATGGTCGTGGATGAATGGCACAACAATGGGCCTCAGGATCTCGTCACGGTATCTCTGTGCATTCAAAATGCCATCAATAAAAAGCACCTGTGTTCGTTGTCCATAACATATGCCTGCCCATACCATAACCCCACCGCCCACCATGGGCCACTCGATCCACAACGCTGACATCAGCAAACCGCTCACCCACACGACACCATACACGCTGTCTGCCATCTGCCCTGTACAGTGAAAACCGGGATTCATCCGTGAAGAAAACACCTCTCGAAAGTGCCAGATGCTACTGAATGTGAGTATTTGCCCACTCAAGTTGGTTACGACGACGAACTGCAGTCAGGTTGAGACCCCGATGAGGACGGCGAGCATGCAGATGGGCTTCCCTGAGACAGTTTCTGTCCAGGTGGCTGGTCTCAGATGATCTTGGAGGTGAAGATGCTGGAAGTGGAGGTCCTGAGCTGGTGTGGTTACACATGGTCTGCGGTTGTGAGGCAACAGCTCCCTCAAAACTTGCGACATCTGTGGCATTGTGCTGTGTGATAAAACGGCACATTTTAGAGTGACCTTTTATTGTGGCCAGCCCAAGGTACACCTGTGCAATAATCATGATGTCTAATCAGCATCTTGATATGCCACACCTGTGAGGTGGATGGATTATCTCGGCAAAGGAGAAGTGCTCACTAACACAGATTTAGAGAGATTTGTGAACAATATTTGAGAGAAACAGGCCTTTTGTGTACATAGAAAAAGTCTTAGATCCTCGAGTTCAGCTCATGAAAAGTGAGGCCAAAAACAAAAGTGTTGCGTTTATGATTTTGGTCAGTATATTAATAAGCAGCAAATTTATTGAGGCAAAAGTTTTAGTTAATAGTCAGTTAATAGTGAGAATCAGTCCCCAAACCAAAGTCTGACCAATAGCTCTTTAAGCTAACATTTGCAGGTTACCACTTTTCACAGTGTACATACTAACAGGATGCCAAGCAATACTGGGAACAGGTAATAACATGTACTACTGCTGACTGAGCCAATGCACAATTCTTCAGCACAGTGGCATGAGGCTTTAAAGCTTAGTCACTGGAAAAAAACAAGTAGGTAATAAGAGGGGTCTGAACAGCTGAGAATGAGTATTAAACACCTTGGATGACTCCTCGTTTAAATAAAACCACATCTCTCCTTCTGGAAAACAAAACACGGTGGTAGACAGATGCAGATACTGTGCTAAAACCTGTTTACTATGACTCATGAAAGTAACTTAAGATGTAAGTAACTCTGTCTGCACAAACAGCATCTGCTACATCAAATGTCAGTAGGTGGGTTTGTATAGGAATAGCATTTTGTCATGGTAGTGGAAATGCCACTGCAAAATTTTATATAACACTAAGAGATTATGAGTATTAGAGCATGAGAGTAAGAGAGTATGAGTAACAGCCTCATCAATATGTTGTCCTGCTTCAGACAGATACAAAAATAACTATCAGGATAACAACGTCTCACATGTCATTATTAGGCACTGATGTTCTACATGAGATCATCTTTTGGAGAGAGTCAGTCAAGGGTCAAGGACTCTTCATTGTGGTAAGGACCAGATAACAGCTCAGCGATTAGCGGCTTACACTACCAGTCAAAAGTTTTTTAATGTTTTCAAAGAAGACTCTTCTGCTCACCAAGCCTGCATTTATTTGATTCAAAGTACAGCGAAAACAGTAAAATTTGGAAATATTTTTACTATTTAAAATAACTGTTTTCTATTTGAATATATTTTAAAATGTAATTTATTTCTGTGATTTCAAAGCTGAATTTTTAGCATCATTACTCCAGTCACATGATCCTTAAGAAATCATTCTAATATTCTGATTTGCTGCTCAAAAACGTTTTTTATTATTGTTATTATTATGTTGAAAACTTTTCAGGTTTCTTTAATGAATAGAAAGTTCAGAACACCATTTATCTGAAGTAGAAATTGTCTTTATCATCACTTTTGATCAATTTAAAGCATCCTTGCTAAAAAAATACTATAATTTCTTCCTTTTTATTTCAGACGAATGATGTTTTCTGAATTTTCTATTCATCAAAGAGACCTGAAAAAGAAGTCTACTCAACTGTTTTCAACATAATAATTAAAAAAAATGTTTCTTGAACAGCAAATCAGCATATTAGATTGATTTCTGAAGGATCATGTGGCACTGAAGACTGGAGTAATGATGCTGAAAATTTAGCTCTGATCACAGGAATAAATTACTTTTTAAAAATATATTAAAATAGAAAACAATTATTTTAAATGGTAAAAATATTTCACAATATTGCAAGCTTTTGCTGTATTTTGGATCAAATAAATGCAGGCTTGGTGAGCAGAAGAGACTTCTTTAAAAAAACATTAAAAAATCTTTTAATGTTTTAAAAAACTAAATAAAACTTAATAAGCTTAATAATTAACACTAAAGAAGCAAACAAGGTTAGAGAAACATTTTTCAAAAATCTGCTCTGTGAAGATATCCTGAACAATGCCACTTATTCAGGCACTGATGCCATTTTTACATATTTCATGACCAGATTTTAAGTACCAGATTTAACGCGTAGTGTTTTTGCTACCAGTTAAAATATTTAAAAATAATAATAAAAAACATTTCCCTTTATATATACATAGAACTAAACTTATAAAAAAAAACATTTAACTAAAAAATGTTCAATAAAGAACATTTAACATCCAAGTATCCTTTCCAAAGAAAGAAAGAAAAGAAAGAAAAAGGTTCTTTGGGGAAACATAAATGGTTCTTCTATGGCATTTTTGGAACCTTGTTTTCCAGTGTGTATGTCAACGTATTAAAATGATCTGTGCTTATTAAAATTAAAACTATGCAAATAATTACGAAATTAACTGCTCTGAAGTCCAAATTCTGATAATATTATATTGGTATGATCTGTGGTTTGTATTGAAATACTATGATTTTAGTATAAAAGTTCTGATCTTTCTTAAATGTGTCACTTTTTTCTTTCAAGTTAAACAATTAAATAAATGAAATTCCTTTTTAACAATTAAAACAGGTTTCCCTTCAAACCATGTGTCGCCCCCTAGAGGTAGCAAAAGAGCTGTGACCCCTAACCAAATAGTTCAACATCTGTCAGTTTGGACAGTGCTTAAAGCTCTGTAGGGGAAAATCTGTAGAGAATTAAAGTGTGAAACATCTGTCATGACAGATAAAAACACTTTATTTAGTTGTATTTTACATGAGTGCAGTCTCCTCTTGCATGGTAATGTGTCTCCTCAGTCCAGAGGAGACAGAGAGTCAGGTGCAGGCACAAGGTTAATGAAAATACTGGACTGTACACACTGGGCAACACCATGTCAGGTAGCTGGGCAAAGCAGCGAGGCCACTCCAGGTAGGGTTCTCCACTCAGCTAGAGCCAAGTCCTCTTAGTCCAAGGTCTGTGCCATCCCGTTACTCTTTCAACGGCCATTTCTGAAGAAAAACACTGGGTTTATGCTGTCTCGCAAGTCCTGACTTTTTTTTTTTTAGTAAGTTAGTTGCAGATTGTTTGTTCACAGTTCTTAATAATCTGTAATAAATTAATCAAACAAGTTCTGGTGACGTCGCTGGGTCACCTTCACAGTGAGCGACAGCCGGCCTCCACGCCCGGTGGGAAAGACAGAGAGAGCACACTGCTATCTGAGGTCAGAGGTCATCTTACTCGCAGCCGTGACATCATCCATTCTAGACCCTGGCAGAGCCTGCGGACAGGAAGGAGACATTCAGTTAACAATGCTCCTTCTTTCTTTCTTTCTGTAAATCAGACAAAGAAAGACATTCGTGCTTTCTGCCTGTTAGTCAGAGAAAAGCTTCGGAACTAATGACCTTGGCCATAAAATGAGGAGCATTTGAGTCTTTTCAGCAACATTAATCACCAGTCTCACTTTCCATTACAAAATCACTGACTTTCTGGATCACATTATGGCTTTACATAACATATTTTACATGTTTTCTGTGCATTCTGGGGCCAGCTGCATAAACTTAGTCTCTGTTTAGACAGTGTCTTAAGAACTAGTCTGACCAACTAGTGGTTAGCCAAGGGGTAATCTGCCTTTTTTTTTTGGATTCAATTTAGACTAATCTACATTTTTATGCAACTGAATTTTAAAAATGATAACCAGTTTTAAATAAAAAAAAAATAGCTGACTAACTTTTAAGACTAGTCTTAACCTTTTATGTAACTGGCCAGGCATCTGTGTGTATCCACGAAGCCGTCAGAATGGAGCTGAGAAAAGGTACAATTTGAAATTGAATTGGTCAGGGTTGGTACGCTTTGGTAAATCATAATCACGACTTTTGTCATAGTATTACTAAAAAGTCAAAATGACGAAAAGTAAAAATTACAAGATAAAAAGCAATAATGATGACCAAAAAGTAATTTTTGAGATAAAAAGTCAAATTTATGAAGTGGAAATTATCTACTTTTTATATCATAATCTTGATTATCAATTTCCAGTTTTTGTAATTATTTCTAATGTAATACCAATTTCTAATTTTTTTTTTTTTTTTAAACTTATTCAAACTTTTTTTTTTGTCAATGTTTCATCTCATTTGAACTTTTTTTGTCATAATAGTAACATAAAAAGTCAATTCCTCAGACATTTTTGTTCTCATAATTTTGACTTTTGTCAGAATATTACCAAAAAATCAAAATAACAAAAAGTTAAAACTACAAGATAAAAAGCAATAACTATGACCAAAAAGTCATTTTTGAGATTCAAAGTTAAATTTATGACATGCTAAGTCGAAGTTATATCATTTTTATATCATAATCTTGACTACCAATTTCCACTGTTTTTATTTGTAATTATTAGTTTTATCTGATTTTAACTTTTTAAAATAATAATAATTACATTATTAATTATGACATAAAGTGTCAATTTCTCAGATATTTTTGTTTTCATAATTTTGACATTTGTCATACTATCAAGTCAAAATGACAAAAAAAGTAAAAAATTACAACATTAAAAAGCAATAGTTGCGACCAAAAAGTAATATGTGATAAAAAGTAAAATTTATGACATGCTATGTCAAAGTTATCTACATTATATATCATAATCTTGACTAACAATTTTTACTTTGTCATAATGACATAAAAAAAAAAATCAATTTCTCTCATTTACTTTCAAAACTTATTTCTACTTTTTTTTGTCAATGATATTTTATCTAATTTTAACTTGTCATAATGACATTAAAATTACATTTTTCAGATATTTTTGTTTTCATAATTTTGACTTTTGTCATATTACCAAAAAGTCAAAATGACAAAAAAGTAAAAATTAAAAGCAACAATTATGACCAAAAAAGTCATTTTTGAGATAAAAAAGTCACACTTATGACATACTAAGTCAAAGTTATCTGTTTTTTATATCATAATCTTGACTACCCGTTTTAATACCAATTTCAACGTTTTTGTCAGTTATGTTTTCTCTCATATTGTTTTTGTCATAATTATGACATAAAAAGTCAATTTCTCAGATATTTTTGTTCTTATAGTTCTTATAGTCTTTTGTCATATTATTACAAAAAAGAAAAAAAATGACAAAAAGTAAAAATGGCAAGATAACAAGATACAAGATAAGCAATAATTATGACACAAAAGTAATTTTTGTGATAAAAAGTCACATTTTAACTTTTTTGTCAATGTTTTACCTCATTTTAACTTTTGTCATAATTATGACATTAAAAGTCAATTTCTCTGATATTTTTGTTTTCATAATTTTGACTTATGTTACCATAGTCAAAATGACAAAAAGTAAAAA
Organism: Labeo rohita; assembly: GCF_022985175.1. Lineage (NCBI taxonomy): Eukaryota > Metazoa > Chordata > Actinopteri > Cypriniformes > Cyprinidae > Labeo > Labeo rohita. The sequence continues at coordinate 15,376,653 of NC_066877.1, forward strand.
TTACAAGATAAAAAGCAATAATTATGAACAAACAGTATTCTTTGAGATAAGTCAGAATAATGATGGTCACAATTATGAACTAAATCTTTATTTAAATCTTTTTATGATATAATTACAATTTTTATGTCATAATTATGAGTTACCAAAGCTTGTTTTTTTTTTCTTATGTGGCGGAAATGGGCACAGTTCCATTGTTGTCTACTTAAAGCCATCAAAGACAGAAAATTCTTGTTTATTAATAAAAACAAGCATGGACTGGAAACACAAGGACATGTCTGCATTTGTCTGATGGCAATTGCAGTCTATGCAACTTTTAGACATCCAATACTGATTCATCACTTCTATTGCTGCTAGTTCTATATTCAGCCAAAAAATGACTAGAACAGCAGACTTTTACACAATCTGTGACTCATTACATGTTCTGTACTGATGAATAACAATAACATTTAACTAAACGTGTTTTTCATGTGGCTCTTTTGTAGGTTTTTGTGGCCTTACCCTTCTCCAGTGAGGGCACAGCAGGCCTGGATGTGCCACTGATGGTCTTTGACGGAAGTAAGCTGAAGACTCTGGGAAATTTCAGCAACAGTCATACAACCCTTAACATCTTGCTTGTTGGCGAAAATCAACAAACCAGCCTTTTTCAGATCCTAAGAAAGAAAAAAAGAGGAATTGAAATCAAGTAGTGTGACGGCACAGAAGGGAAAACCAGACAGTCTCCGAACAATCCCTTCAGCAAATGCTCATGCAATACCAGTCACATACACATACTCGCCTCATGGGCTAACATCCTGTAGAGCTCCTCTCTGGTCACTGAGATTCTCTCTCTGTCTGTGCTGTCCACGACCACAATCACAAACTACACAGGAGAAACATGTTAATGAGATGCTCTCTTCATAATTCAAGATACTTTCACAGCTGTCTCAGTGCGTCTACCTCTGTGTTAGTGTAGTAAGTGTTCCAAGAGGAGCGTAGAGATTCCTGTCCTCCAATGTCCCACATAAGGAAATGTGTATTATTGACCACAATCTCTTCCACATTGCTGCCTATGGTGGGTGAAGTGTGCACCACTTCATTCATAGAACTGGAGATTACAAAAAGAACAATTAGAACAAAACCACAAATATCAAAACACTACAAAATGAGGCTGATGTAATCACGCTATTGTGTAAACTTGTTTGGTGTCAGTAATTTTATAAGGAAAATAACATTTTTTATTCAGCAAGGACACATTAAATTGATCGTAAGTGACATTATAAACATTTATAATGTTACAAAATATATTTTAAATATTTCTATTCAAAGAAACCTAAAAAAAGTATGACAGTTTTTACAGAAATATTAAGCAGCACAACTGTTTTTAACATCTGCATATGTGACATTAAAGACTGGAGTAATAGTAAAATAAATGGTGCAGTAAAATAAAAACAGTTATTTTGAATTGTATTAACAACTCACAATATTATTGTTTTTACCGACTCCAAGCTGGAATTTAACTGTTTAAATCAAGAACGGACTGCTGGATTTATAACTCAGTGTAATAGTACTTACAACTGATAAAGTATGGTGGTCTTTCCTGCATTGTCCAACCCAACAATAATGACTTTGTGCTCTGGGGGGAAAAACAGGAAGACAGATAAATGTTTTAGTAAACACTTTAGATCATACCAAGCATTGCAGCCATTCCTCTTTGATTCTGATTGATGTCAAATTAGCTGAAATAATTAATACACAACCATGTGTAAAACCGGTATCTGACTGTGTTATTGAGCAATGTGTCATCTTATACAGTAACTCAAAGTATAATGGGTGGTGTCAGAGCAGATCTAAAGAATTGAATAGCCAAACCCACACAGTAAAATATACTACGTGTCTCAAACATGTTTTAGGCTGGAGACCAAAAGAACCAGCCCAGCTCCTGCCCTTAAAGGCACTGTTTAAAGGATTAGTTCACTTCCAGAATAAAAAAAAAAAAAAATGTTCACTCCATATCATCCAAGATGACATCTTTCTTTCTTCAGTCGAAAAGAAATAAAGGTTTTTGACGAAAATATTCCAGGATTTTTCCCCATATAGTGGACTTTAATGGGAGCCAGCGGGTTGAAGGTCCAAATTGCAGTTTCAGTGCAGTTTCAAAGGGCTCTACATGATCCCAGCCAAGGAATAAGGGTCTTAACTGGCAAAACGATCAGTCATTTTCTAAAAAAAATTAATTAATATACTTTTTAACCACAAATGCTTGTCTTGCACTAGCTTGACCTTACGCATTACGTAATCACGCACGTGTGACGTAGGCAGAAGTACCGACCTTGTGTTAACAAAACGAACGTGCACAGAAATTCAAACGCACTTTACAAAAAAAGGTAAAACGATGATGTTGAACGTTTGATGAGATTTGAACCGAAGTACACAAATGAAGAACTAACCACGCGTGACTTTCTCAGTGTGATTACACAATGTGTGAAGCTGCAGACACACATTGCAGAGCTAGTGCAAGACAAGCATATGTGGTTAAAAAGTTTTTTATTTTTATTTATTTATTTTTTTTAGAAAATGGCTGACTATTTTTTTTTTCCTCAAAAAGGTCAAATTTTTTCTATTGCACATAAAGTATGACACGGGATGTGCAGTATACAGTATTGGAAAAATGCTGGTATACATTTTATTTCAAACGGTTCGATGCTATCATTTTGATGAATTCAGTATCTCATACGCTGCTGTTCCGAAGTTGCTAACCAAACTGCTGCGAAACAGGTAAACGTGACAACAGACCAACGCGATGGATTATCAAACAGATGAAATCCATCAACACACTCAAAACTAGTAAATAAAGACAATAGTAGAAGTGAAATATCCCATTATTTTGCATACAAAACAGATGATAAAGGTGAACGAGCTGACCTTACTGTACCTGTATGCAAACTTTGCTATAAAACATGTCGCCACAGGAGGCAACACATCAAATCTTGCCAAGCCTTTGGCATTTGTCACTTGCTCATCCTGATCTTTAAAGCAAATTTAGAGTTGACAGGTGAGTGCATCATTCATTATTTAGAAATTCAGTTTTAATTAACTTTTATTCACAACTGATCAACACACATACGTAAGATGTGATACAGAGTAAACACGAAAGCTCAAATGTGTGTGACACGCTAGAACCAGTATAGCTTTTGGTCACATGATATTTGCACTTGCATTTCAAACAATCAAATATTAATTGAATTTGAATGAAGCAAGAGTTTTGCTATATTCATTTTAGTATCAATAATATTATGAAGGGAATGAAAGCAGCCGAGAGAGCGTGAGAGAGATTTACATTTAATGCTTTGGCTATCTGAGTCTGAAAACAGTCAGAGACAGAGAGACAGAAAATAATGTGACTTTAAATATTTTAACTGTTAGAATAGCACTTTACAGCAATGGTTCTCAAAGTGTGGTACAAACAATAGTATAGTAGCGTGCAAAGGAATCACTAAATTAAATATAAATTAATGTTAAAACACAATACATTTTAATTTAATCTTTAAGTAAGCACTGTTTGTAAGCACTGTGCAGTGTTAATGTTCAAACTGTGTATTTACAATGTTAAAGTGGCTAACAACAATAAATATTCTTTTAAGGAATAAAACTGCCTCCGATTTTAACCGTGCGGAGCTGTAGCTGAATTAGTAAGGCCTACAACGCTACTGTATTTTAATGTTGGTTGTTATGGTGGTACATGGCGAGCCAATTATATATTGAGAGGTGGTACTTGGTATAAAAACTTTGAGAACCACTGCTTTACAGTAAAGCAACTTTGTTAAAATTCATTTGGTAAGCTGACTTAACATTATTACAGCACTCTTTAATCTAGGTCAATAACTAGTTATTAAATGATAAATAAACTAATACATGTTTAGTATTTTAACAGTACTTACGAAGTTGTTTTCAATTCTCTTTTCTTTTGAGGCTGGTTATTTGTACCTATGGTATTGATTTAGTATCGATAACTAGGTAACACATTCTGGTACTGAAGCCAAAATTATGGTATCGAGCCATTAATTGACATTAATTAGACTCATTTAGGCCTACTACACTTACACCTACAATCAGTCTGTAAATATCAGGCCAACTGAAATTATTGCTTCTTAAAACACCACAGATCTTGGTAATGTTTCTTAATTTTAATATTACTATGATAAGTATGCTGTGCAGCACCAACCACGTTGCAACCAATTACATCGCAAATTCTAAGCAACTCTGGATACAGTTGGTTGCACCTACAAAAGCATCAAAGGCTTAGATACTAGCTGACGTGGTAACACATTTGAGTGTGTGTAAAGGTGGCTGAATAGTTTCCACAAAAGAAAACAATGCTTAGTTGCAACAGAACTTTGCATACCACAGTTTATCAAGCATGAAAATGGGCAAGAATCATACGTAGAGCTAATGCAAATATCTTAATATAATTTAACTGACTGTCACATGCAAAAGAGCCAGTGATAGAGTTTAGGTTTTATATAATACACATTTCCGTCATCTTTTCGAGGGGGTTTCTTCAATAAAAGTGGTCGTGAAAACAAATTTGGCTAAAAATAAACTCTACATGTCTGGTGCAATTGCAATTTTGATGAAACCATAAATTGAAAAAGGGAAATGAAATCAGCATCCACAGACAGGATGTGAGGAATCATTTAAAGACTGTGATCCACATATGCTAAAACTAACATGACAAAAATACAACCAAATAGTTTATGAACTCGTCACACGTGATGCCTGAATATGACTAAGCTATTTCAGATAGACATATTTCAAACTACAATTGTCTGAGAAAAACTGAATGAACCAGTTTAGAAATAATCAGAATGCACATTAAATAAATTAAAGATCATAAAGAGGGCCTGAACTTTAAGATGACTGACAGATGATATGAATTGGAGAATACAGTGAAAGAAACTAAAGAACAAAGACTACTTTTTATCTGAGCCAACACCACAGATAGACATACAACACAAGAACTGCACTCCACGTCACTACTACAGACCTGCACTGGGTGTGTCTGAATGTCCTCGAATACCCATTCAGATGTGTTGGAAAATGAAAACCAAGTATGCACACTAGAAAGACCACTGTTCTTTTTGAGGACACTGAAACTTGTTTAGTCTGACAAAAAAAATAAAAAAAGAGAGCGCTCTCAAAAGATTTTTTGGTAGATAAGATCTCAGTCTTGCTCTTGTTTGATTGGGCCATTTAATTTGAAAATAACAAACAAAAGAGGAAAAGCTCAGTCAAATAAAATCATTCCAAAGAGATGCTTTTACCAAGACACTGTGAAACCGATGACACTCAGAATTTAAGGCTGATGCAATCCTGCCAGCTAAGCATTCATATGTCAAAGAGGGTCCAAAGGTTAGGTAACCTTCAATTAAATATTATGCCTTCTTATTTCTTGTTTACAAGAACATACAAACTAGGTTAAAACCAAGTCCTTGCCTTTGCAGGAGAGAAGATTATAGCTAAATGGGACAAACATGAGGTGTGTATCACATTCAAATATACAACTGTGTTGACATTTAGATTTAAAAAAAAAAAAAAGGTGGTTGGAATCACACGGTTCCGGATCTTTCTTTCTTTCCTTAAGGTCTTAAAAAAAAAAAAATATATATATATATATATATATATATATATATCTGTGAATTATCCAGCTTTAATATATGCTTTTGTTTTGATAAAATGTGAAATATGGTGTGTCATTTTCAGCCATTTTAGTTTATGCTCCCAAGAGAATCACTAAGTGATTTATGCAATTTCAACAAATCATAATCCATGTAACTAGCCTGGAAACAGTCTGTGACATCAGTTAGATTATCTGTGTATGTCACAGCAACAATTTTCATTACCTCACAGAAAAAAAAGCTTCATTTGCAAGGCATAAAACACTACATAAATATACAACAATAATACACAAAGCTGACAACTAAAACAAAAAGACAAAACTAGCCGGTTCATCACAGTGCCGGGTTTCATTTGCAGCGTCAAATATCACAACATCTAACCTAAAGACTATGAAACACTTCAAAGAAACCTTACACACGCATTGCCTAAGTTTGTACCTGGAAAGTTTTATACTAACCTGAACAAGAACAGACACGAAACTGAGGAATAAACAAAGAAAAATCAAAGCAGTGCAAAGCGTGCAGGAAAGGCTTAGAATCTACTCATTCAAAGGCTCTGATTATGTCATCGAAACCACTTCTGTCTATTGCATGAAATGTTTTGAAAGAATTTAAGCAACTTGTGTGTGTCACTGCTGCTGTGTGATGCAGAAACAGTCAGTAACAACAAAACATGGATATACACTACCAGTCAAAAGTTTTTGAACAGTAAGATACAGATTTTTTAATGTCTTTTCTGCTCAAAAAGCTTGCATTTATTTGATCCAAAGTACAGCAAAAACAGTACAATTTTGAAATATTTTTACTGTTTAAAACAATTGTTTTCCATTTTAATTTATTTTAAAATGTAATTTATTCCTGTGATTTCAAAGCTGAATTTTTAGCATCATTACTCCAGTCACATGATCCTTAAGAAAACATTCTAATATTCTGATTTGCTGTTTAAAAACATTAATTATTACTATTATTATTATTATGTTGAAAACAGCTGAGTAGAATTTTTTTCAGGTTTATTTGATGAATAGAAAGTTCAGAAGGACAGCATTTATCTGAAATAGATATCTTTTGTAACATTATAACGGTTGTCACGGTTTGGTACGTTCAAGGGTTCAAGGGTCACGGTTCGATATGACTTCGGTATAACAGAAAAAACAAACAAATCTACTATACTAGATTTCTTTTCATTTATTTTAAACAGACAGACACTTTTAGAATCAGCACATGGTCACTGTCTAGTGGACTTTGTTTTCAAGTGCGCAACTCCTGAACAGAGTTGCTCCTTCTGGATTTAGGGTGAATTGCCTGTATTCGTTGTACGGCCTCATGCCCGCACCGTGACGGTTCGGTACGAATACATGTATCGTTACACCCCTATTATAAACGTCTTTATCATCACTTTTGATCAATTTAAAGCATCCTTGCTAAACAAGTAATCATTTCTATATAAAAAAATAAAAATAAAAAATAAAAAAAGTAAACAAAATTACACTGACTACAAGCTTTTGAATTGTATAGTGTATAATGTTACAAAAGCTTTTTATTTCAGATAAAGAATCCTGAAAAAATATGTACTCAATGGTTAAATACTGATAATAATAATAATAAAACATGTTTCTTGAACAGCAAACGAACATATTAGAATGATTTCTGAAGGACTGTGTGACACTGAAGACTGGAGTAATGATGCTGAAAATTTAGCTTTGATCACAGAAATAGATCACATTTTAAAATATATTCAAATAGAAAACAGTTATTTTAAATAGTAAAAATATTTCAGCATTTTACTGTATTTGCTATACTTTGGATTAGGGCTGCACGATTATGAAAAAAAATACTAATTGTCGATTATTCTCTTGAAATCGTAATTGCAATTATTAATTACAAGTATCACAATTTACATTGAATGATGTTTTGAATAGCTTTACACCATTATTTGAAGCAACTGTAGTTTCAATACAAACAATAGTGTCTTCTTTAAATATAAAAAAATCAAAAACTTAAGATAACCTGTAGGAAAAATACACACACTCTCTCTCATACACCCACCCACCCACCTTAAGAAAGCAGAATAATGTAAGTGGAATTTTTTTTTTGGTAACTGTGCTTTTGAACGATTACATAATTGCGACATCTGTAATTGTAATCACGGTTAAAAATTCGATTAATTGTGCAGCCCTACTTTGGATCAAATGAATGCAGTCTTGGTGAGCATAAGACACTTACTGACCCAACATCTGAACAATAGTACGTCACCTTTTACTATACTTCTTCGAAAAGAAATAAAACAGACTAATGGTACAGCATCTGACTGCAGGCAACCGTCTCCAACTCTCATGTTACAAGGTTCACCCATATCACAATGATCTGTTCAGCTAATGAGTAAGGTGAGAACCGAAGAGAAATGTTCCACTGGGTTATGTTACAATTTGCACATGCTCTATGCTCCATACGCTGATGTGCAAATCTTTGAAACAAGATTATGCTTTATGGATATCCCACAGCATTTATATATAAATAAATGAGAGACCACTGGCCATCACATGGAGGTGTGTAACAAGCAAATCTGACACAAACTCCAGCGCTTTGAGGATTACACCACAATTCGAGACACACAAGCTGACCAGTGTTGCAAAATGCCCAGCAGGCACAATCACAGAGGAAAGAGGCACAAATGATCTGGCTTAAAAAAAGCAAAGAGTGCTGCAATGGGTGTTTTTTTTGCTACCTACTGGTGAATAAGCAGGTTAATCTATTCTCAGTGCTGACAACTGGCTTTCAAATTCACTTTGTATTGATATGACCTCAACTGAGTTGAGTTGTTTTATCAATACCAGACGAAAAACCCAAAAACCCAAAAATGTCATTGCACAGAGGAATATAATATCCGTATTTAATGGTTAAATGCCAATAAATATGTTCTACAACATTTTTTTTTTGTGTGACATTACATAAGCGCAATGTTACACAACAATAATCTACAAGTGCGTAAAAAATGAAGATATCAGGGCTCCAACCTCCAAAAACACAGAGACTAAACCTGACAGCAGAGTACCTGTCAACAGCCAGTCCTGGACCATCGTAGGCAGCTTTATTAAAGCCTTATGGACCGTTTTAATGTCATGACATACGTTCACACAATATTTATGTATTTACAACAAGTTTATAAATATTTAAGTCGTATGTAAGCACCAGCATCGCTGTTTTAAAACGAAACTACAGCAGCAGGTTAGCAGACACTTGCTAGCTAGTAAAAATCCACGATATAGCCAGTCAATATTTACATCGAACATGATCGCATTATGTTTAGAAAAATACTATTTTACATACCTTGGTGGTTGAAAAGCCTCCATAATTTAGTGAAAATGATTCCCATCGCTGGTGTCCGGCCTCGGGCTACACCACCCAGCAGCAGAGACTGAAAATCTATCTATTAGCAAGCTAAGCTAACGATCCGGTTCAGTATAAAACAGCGCTCTCGGTAACAGTTGTTTTACTCGTTTAATATTCTCCTGTGAATGGTATCCATGTTTTGTGAGGATGGGATTTCTAAATACTGCCGCATTTCTGTACTGTCATGTGTGGAGGTAAGTGAAATGAGGGCGTTCATTTGGTTCTGCAGCAGTGAGACCAGCGTCTGTTCGCTGCCGCAAAAGCTGAACTCAATCAAAGCTGCTTACGGCCACGCAACACTCACCGGAAGTCACTTTTGTGGCCTGTCTCGAATCCTATTTCGCAGCCCACCTAGACAGCATAGCAGGGCGTTTAAAACACGGTTGGGCATGTTTGGGACGTATAAAATGCGGCCTAGCTAGTCAGCTTACTAGGTTTTTGAAATACGGCCACACTCTCACTGACAGCACAGTGGAGTGATACTAGAGATAGCATTTCTACGAACATGTATAATAAATATGTGACCAGACTTGTCTAGTAGATAGTTAATCTGTTTAAAAAAAGGCAAATGCAATGCATAAAATGTGGGGAGTTTTTTTTTCTAACTAAGCCTATACATGTTCTTGATAAATAATTTTGTTGTTATAAAAACAGTTGTGAAACTCCATAGGCCTGCATTTAAAAAATGAGTGAATACTGAAAGAATGAACGAATGAATGAATAAATATATAATAACTTAAAAAATATATATGACCAATATCTGTTCTTGTGATTTGCTTGCTTTTCTGTTGACAGTTCTGTTCTGAGTAATTGCTATCATTTATTAGTTATTTATCTTGGGGTAAAAAGAATATTTATTTATTTAGAATTTTGTGTTGAAAAATAATGGAAGTTAAGACATTCATACATATCACAGAGAGAACAGCTGTGACAAAAACCATTACATTACACATTTTCTGTAATATAAGACTACTTTTAGATTACTTTTGACCTAACTTGTTTATCACATTGATGTAAATAGGATAATCTTGTACCGTATTGACATAAACATACAAAAAGTAAGAAAATATATTTCATTTGTTGTTGTTTACAACATGAAGTGCATTAAACATTATATTGCGACAAGTTTGTGCAGGAACTGCAGGGAGTTTATGAGTTTGATGAAAAGCTAATAAGCAATTAAATTATTAATTAAATTCAAATAAATCATTTTAAAATCAACCAAAAATAAATAAATAAATAATTTATTTGTTTACCTTCAGGTCCTGTGACCATAACCAGATGAGAACCAATGAAAATGCAAATCATGCTTAATTATTAAAGTATTTATTTTAAATGTTTATAAAATATTTCTTTTAAAATATTTATTAGAACATGATTTAATTTAATTTAAAAAGATATTTTAAAAGCCTCATTAAAAAAAAAAAAAAAAAACTAAACTAAAATAAAAATAAAATAAAAGAGCTAGGTATTTATGACGGATTCTTAATTTTTTCAGCTTTGGCAACTCAGATCTTTTTTTTTTTCAAAATGTAATGATTCTGAGTAAAATAAACGGTTTATTATTTTCTTATTATTATTTCTTATTATTTTCTTATTATATCTTTTTTTCTTTTGATAAAACTATTTTAAAAGCCTCGTCCAAGAGCTAGGTATTTATAACGTATTCTTTATTTTTTTCGGCTTTGGCAACTCAGGTCTGTTTTTTCTTAATAAGTCAAAATATAATGATTCTGAGAAAAAACTGAGTACAAAATGTTGAATTAGTTGAAATAAAGCAAAGCCAGTAGAGGGCGTCTGGATCACCAGCAACATGCATGAAGAGAGACGATCATTACATCATTATAATGCGACGAACTGAGCAAGGACAGATGTTAACGTGCATGCTGATGACTTCAATTATAACTGCAGGCTGTTTGGTTCGCGACAACGACAATTAATAAACAGTCTTTGTTTACATCCTAACGTTATCTAAATAGTGTATTTTCGGAGCAGCTGTTCACAACAAAAAGCGACGCCCAAGCAACACATTTGAAGATGTCTGTAACGGAGATGTTTAGCTATATCCAAGGCTTTCTGAGTGCCGATCAAGATATTCGAGAGGTAAACAACTACACTGACACGTAAACGGGCCTTTTCTAAAATCGCAAAATAATTTTCCCGAACAAGGTTTGTTAAGAAGCATCGTGAAATCCGTTTGAAATGTTATGCACTTGTCGCAGAATCCTGTATAAAATATTGCTTTTTCAGTAATACTATCACAGGACATTTATGACTTATGAATTACACGCGATAAAGTGCAACAGATGTTAAAGTCTAGACAGAAAGTTCTGCTAATTTCTTTCTGAATTGTGCTGTTTTTGAATCCATATGTGCTGTGGGCTGACTCATCTTTCTATCGTTATCCTGTAGGACATAAGAAAAGTTGTACAAGTTTTGGAGCAGACGGCGAGAGAGATCCTTACTGTTCTTCAAAGTGTCCATCAACCGAGTGGTTTCAAAGACAGTAAGTTAAAATACTCAATCCAAGTCTTTTGGTCTACATAATGTCCTTTATAATACGTTTTCATTACCTCCTCCAGTTCCCAGCAAGTGTCTGAAGGCCAGAGAGCTTTTCTGCACTGTAAGAAACCACACTGGAGAACTGAAAACGAAGTTCCCTGTGGAACAGTACTATCGGTTAGTGTAGATGCCTCTTACACATGCTTCTAGTCTTGATAATTGATAATCGAGACTGACACGTCCTCACCTTTTCACAGGTATCATGAACACTGGAGATTTGTTCTTCAGCGACTTGCCTTCCTTGCAGCTTTTGTGGTATACCTGGAAAGCGAGTCCTTGGTTACACGTGAGGAAGTGGCACAAATACTTGCCAGTATGTAATGTTCATGTTTATTTATACTGTATATCTCGAATACTAATGTGAGACTGTTGTAGATTAATTCTTCTTTGCACATGTGCAGTTGAAGTTGATAGAGAAAAAGGGTTTCATTTGGATGTGGAAGACTACCTTGCAGGAGTTCTTATTTTGGCCAGTGAGCTGGTAAGTGTTGTTTTTTTTTCTTTTCAAATTCATTCAAACTACCAGTCTTACCATCTTTAGTAGTAATAATGTTCCTGATACTGTATGCAAACTTTTATGTTTACTTTAAGTTAACATTAAAAGGGTCATGACATGGATTTTTTTTTTTTTTAATTTGAATGTTTCTGAAAATTCACATATCAAGCAGTCCTGCCCCCTTTTTTAAATAGTTTACATCGCAGGTTCAGGGTTCTACGGATACTTTTCTTTTTAGAAGCACTTGTGCTCCTAACTTAATAAATTTAGCAGCACAGTCAGAATTTTAGGAGCACCTTCTAATCAATAATCAAAAAATCTGATCCAAAATTAGCCTTCCCATTACGAGGTGATATTTGACTCCTTAAAGTGATTTACAGGGGAATTTTTATGATGCTTAGAGGTGACACGAGTGCAGTCAAATTACATATAAAATTTTGAATACAGAAATATGAAATGATTTAAATATCTTTAAAAGTTACTTTAAAAATCAAACTAAACCTGCCAGTAGGGTGGCGGCAAGTCACTGATTTAAAGGAGAAGTCCACTTCCAGAACAAAAGATGTTCATGTCTTTCTTTCTTCAGCTGTAAAGAAATTGTTTTTTGAGGAAAATATTTCATTTTTCTCCATATAATGGACTGATATGGTCCCCCGATTTTGAACTTTCAAAATGCAGTTTAAATGCGGCATCAAAAACGATTTACAAATTATATACTCATGTTCATGACAATTAGGGTATGTCGAAAAATTCACATCTCATGTTCTCCCTCAACGTCAAAATAATCCTAAATTGCTGTTTTATGTTTTTTGTTAATGGTGTTTAATCTTCTTTGCATGTTCACTTTGCAAAGACTGGGTCGGTACTTCTGCAGCGATGTAGGATGATTTTAAAATGATTTTTGAAGTTGAGGGAGAAAATATGGTCGGAGTTTTTCGACATACCCTAACTGTCTTGAACCAGAATACACAGAGTTCAGGGACAGCAAGACAAGATGAGCGTTTGAGATTAAAAAGTATTTAAATTGTATTTTTAAAATGAAAATAACTAATCGTTTTGCTAGATAAGACCCTTCTTCCTCAGCTGGGATTGTTTACAGCTGCATTTGGGATCGTTTGAAGCCGTATTTAAACTGCATTTTGGAAGTTCAAAATCAGGGCACCATATTAGTCCATTATATGAAGAAAAATCCTGAAATGTTCAACTCAAAAAACATGTCAAAAAAAAAATTAATTCTTTACGACTGAAATGGACACACAGTTGAGCACTGAACTTGGGCCAGAGCTGTTAAGCTGCCTTTGACAGTGTATGGTAGCCACAATCTCATCCATATCACTATAAAATATAGCATTCTGTCAAATTCAAATAGGTCAGATATGTTTTATGGACTGCGCTGACTCGCGATTCTAGACTGGAGCAGACTGTGCACTCCGGTTTGTGTGACAATGTGAAACCAGACTTCATTTGCCACAAAGGAAAGCATATTTACACTGTCTGAATCGTTCCCTATCCCCTATATAGTGCACTACGTGCCATTCACTGTACAGAAAATGCCAATTCTGTGAACAAGTGAGCAGATTCAGCCAAAGCTTCAGCATCTATTTATAGTGTAAGGGGCAGGACACTTCAGAGTCTAGAAAGCATTTGATTGGACAGAAAGTTTGTTGAGAAGCTGATCCATATTGGCAGAAGTTAGAGACTGTAAGTTTTGTATGCTTACATGTTTTGTACACTAGCTTATACATAACCTTAAGACTAACAGGATAATCTTAATATTCCAAAACTTGAATTTTGATTTCATAGGGACTTTAAGGCTTCTCAGTAAACGGCCACTGTTTTGATTGGCTAACGCTAACATAAGGTGCACTATCACCATCTACTATGTTGGAGTATCAAAAAGATAGTTCCTGACGTTAGATTATTTATAATATTGTTGTATGTGCAGTATTAACACAACATCAGTATTTTAATTTTTTTCATAATTTACCTGTTGCATTTTTTTTCCATTTAGTCCAGGCTGGCAGTGAACAGCGTGACCGCGGGGGACTATGGGCGTCCGCTGAGGATCTCAAACTTTATCAATGAACTTGATTCTGGCTTTCGGTTGCTCAACCTAAAAAACGACCCTCTTCGCAAGCGCTACGACGGCCTCAAGTACGACGTGAAGAAGATCGAGGAGGTGGTGTATGATCTTTCCATTCGGGGCCTTGCCAAGGAGCAGGAGGCTGGAGGAGAGAAGTAGAGGTGGTGTGGGAATGCAAGAGGCCGCGGGGCACTACCCTGGCTGGGATTCTCCACAACTGGAATTGTGGTTAAACCTGTCAGCGAGCAGGCGGTCGGAGGAAGAGGGGAGGGAATGGAGGTTTTGAAGCCCCAGCAGCCTTGGGCGGTGTCTTTTATGCCACCACCACCCCCCCGTGACAGAGATCCCTTCAGGTTTTAGAGGGGAGATCTTCTCTTTCTCACTTTTGTTGAGAGATGCTTATGTACAGCTGCATTTGTTTGCCTGTTTGTTTTTTTGATTGGCTGCTTTTTACTATTATTGATGTTTTTGTTTCAGCTATCTCTCTTCTTGTGAATCATTGTACAGTCAAACAAGAAGGAAGGAAACATTTTTGGCTGGGCGATATTTAAGAATGCTGTTAAAAACAGTTCTGTGGCTTGTCCAGTTGAGACATCAAAACATTTTCTTGATGCTGAACTACATATTACATACATATACACATATAATCATTGCTTCATTAGATTGGATTTTGTACCCAAGCACTTTTCTTGAATGTAACTGTAAACGACACGTTAATGATATCTTGCTAAGGTGTACATAGTTAAACCTGTGCCAAAATGTTTCATTTCATACTGCAAATACATATTTAATCTTCTAAAGGGATAGTTCACCCAAAAATGAAAATTCTGTCGTTGATTACTTCCCCTCATGTCGTTTCAAACCTGTAAGACCCATAAGAATCTGAGAGCTTTCTCATCAAAAATATCTCAGTTTGTGTTCCGAAGATAAATGGTCTTACGGGTTTAAAACAACATGAGGGGGAGTAATTAATGACAGAATTTTAATTTTTGGGTGAACTATCCCTTTAAATCATCTAGTGGTTAAATCACCAACCACTTGCTATTGGTACATTTCATGTATTTCTCCATTAAAAGGACAGTTAATCAAAAAAAAAAAGTCTGTTATCATGTACTCGCCCTCATGTCGCTCTAAACCTGACTTACTTTCTTCTGGGGAACGCAATATTTTCTTGTCTATGTAAAGTCAAAAGTGTCCAGTGTTGTTTTGGACCCCTTTGACTTTAGTTACATAGAGAAAAACAGTATGAACATCTTCAATATCTCTTCTTTTGTGATGCTTAGAAGAACGTTATGGTTTGGAACAACATGAGGATGAGGATGAGATTAATACTTGACATCAAAGTGATTTCTTCGCTGGTTTATCACTTCTGCTTTTCGGTTCATGTGTTTCTTTTCCTTTGTTCTGGCTCTTATGTTGTTGCATGCTGAACTCCACCTGCAGACAGTGTTGTATCAGAAAGAGCTTTGGAAAAATAACACTAAAACCTTTCAATCAAATATTTTCAAAGAACAAACAAACAGTGTGTTTGTTTTCCTTTGTAAAGCTTTATGGCAACTTTTATGTTCCTCCCTATTTTGTTTGTTGATTCTCAGTGCATTGAGACTTGTTTTTATTGCTCTTATTGTTGTGGCTTCTTTGTGGGTGCATGTTTTGTCTGCTCTTTCAGTGTTTTGGGGGGCTTTTACTGAAAACGGTTAAAAAGAAATTCTCGGCAATAACGCGTTGTGTTGTTTGTTTCTCTCCAAAGATGGTTTCTCAACTCTTCTAAGTATTTGCATTTGAAATGCTTGTGTTCGTGTGCTGGTTCAACTTTCTACTTTTCGCTTTTCACTGGGAAAACATTTGCTCGTTCACTGATGTAATAAAGATTCACTGCGAGTCAGTTGAGAGAGATGGATACTTGTCATTTTTAATTGTAATTCACAATATTTTACACAACAAAAAATATTAAATTAGGTTTTTAAGAATGGAAAAAGTATTTAACAGCTTGATTGGTCTCCGTTAAAATTCATATTTTTCAGTCCTGGCAGGTTCAACTCTTCATTGTGTAATGTGGAAGCTACAATATGATATTTCTAACAGTATCAATGCCATTGGAAAAAACAGTAAATATTCATGTTGAAACCTAAATGCCTAAATCCAGTGATAGCAACAATTTATATCCATCCGTATTGACTTGAAACACACAGAGAGACCAGAATGACTGAATGTGGTTGATTGCTATTGCTGAAGTCAACTGTGGATCATTTTCTCTTAAAGCTAAAACAATGTTGAAAACAAAGTACAGTAAAGCTTTGTAAACGGCAGAACAATGTCCTCGCTCCAGTTTCAGGACCTTCATATTAAAGTGCATCAACCAAAAACAGTTAACATTTAACGAGTCGCCATAAAGCACGGTCTGAATATCAACGGGAAAGTCGGAATACAATAGCAGCTAATGACATATCTTATCCTCAATTTGACATAAGGCCTGATTTGTAGGTAAACACAGAGGAAAACTTGAACAAATTAGACTCATTCAGTATCAAATAAAAAAAGGCACATATCCCCCCCTCAGAGATCATAAACCAAAGCAAAATTATAATTATAACCTACATAATATAGGGGGGGAAACATCCAATTGACATTTTCTAATCAAAGAGCTGGTTTACGGCCACGGATGGTTTCAGCACAACCATAATGTGGCAATGGCAATACTTGATGCTTAGACTGATGCTACACCCTCATTAGATTGTGGAGAAAACATACCCAAAATGTGTTACATCACCAATCACAAGAATATGGGTACCTGTGAATAAAAACAGCTCGACTGCCGCTACATAATACAATGAAGATTATTGCTGTTTTGTAAACCAGCACACATGAGAACTGCTCCTGAACGGCAGTGGGAATAGATGCTAACGGAAGAGAGAGATTACAATGATCCGAAAACAAAACAGCTTTACCTCAGTCTTCACACAAAACACAGGTTTCCACTCTGTTGTGCAAACTAAAAAGTCCACATAACATGTTCCCTCATGCTTATCACAAATACCACTTCGCAGCCGAGAACATTTCTTCTCAGTGGCAAACTGGTTTTACAATCAGTGTTTTACAAGTGCAGCAGTGAGGCGCCAAACAAGGCCCTCATTTTGGATTACTTTTTGCTTGACAGTGGATTTTTCCTCTTCCCAAATGTCATTAACTTGCTTTCCACTTGTACAAAGTGCCTTCTTGCAGTTTATATTAATATTCAGTCAAATCACAGTAAAACCTTGCAATTTTAAAGTCCATGAGTGGATGGTTCCCCCACTCAAATACTGTTCGCTCAACAAAATATTGATTTTTTTCTTCTTATTATTATTATTTACATCAGAGTTCTGGGAAGGGGAGTCTCAGGACCGGCTCTGGGTTGTGTTAATCATGATATTAGGGAGAGCGTTACGTCTCTTTCTCCAGGATCCCAAATCGCAAGCGTATCTCTTGACCTGGCGAAACCACTGCTGAGTGCGAGGTTTGTCGGAGGCACGGAAAACGAAGGCCTCGCGTCGGATGTCCAGCACCTCGAAGGTGTCTTCACACTCGGGGTCGGCGGACACCACGCAGTTCGCCAGACGGATTGGTTCCCGCAAAACAGTGAACTTCCCGCTGCTTTTGTCCTTGATGAGCACCAGTACTCCGTCCTGCACCGTCTCCGTTGTCTCCAGACTCCCTTCAGTCACCGTGTCTGCGTTGCGCAGAGTGCGTACCATGAGTAAACTCTGAACGTTTTGGAATTTGAGGGATTTGCTTCCCTTCTTGAGCCACTGGCCATCGGCAGGTTGTGCTAACTGGAGCGGCCCCTCCATGATGAAGCGTGTGCTCTCTCGCGTCCAGCCCACCGTCTTCATCGAAAGCTCTCTCATCTCGATGTTGATGACTTCTCGGTTTTTGCGGCTGTCGCGCCGGAAAGAGCGCAAGGACCATGTGGCGGTTCCCTCCTGTTTGGTTTTCATGTTGATGTGCTCTAGATGGGACTCCACGCGACTCTTGGCTTCTTTTAAGCGGGAGTAGTCCGGGTGGCACTCGTTGGTGGCCTTGCTGATGCGACTTAGCAGTAACGGGTATTTGGTCACACGCTGAAGCGGTGCCATAAGGAAGGAGCGCAGGTTCATACGCCGGAGTGCTGTGTTGTCATTCTGGGACACGTCGAGGAATATCCTGAGGGATGTAAAGGAGCAAACTTTCATATACAGTTGAAGTTAAAAGTTAACATACACCTTGCAGAATCTGCAAAATGTTAATTATTTTAATAAAATATTTCACATAAAAGATGTTTACATATAGTCTGCAAGAGAAAATAATAGCTGAATTTATAAAAATGACCCTGTCGAAAGTGTCCATACACTTGATTCTTAATACTGTGTTGTTACCTGAATGATCCACAGCTGTGTTTTTTTTTTGTTTACTGAGAGTTCATGAGTCCCTTGTTTGTCCTGAACAGTTAAACTCCCTGCTGTTCTTCAGAAAAATCCTTCAGGTCCCACAAATTCTTTGGTTTTTCAGTATTGTTGTGTATTTGAACCCTTTCCAACAATGACTTTATGGTTTCGAGATCCATCTTTTCACACTGAGCACAACTGAGGGACTCTATGCAACTATTACAGAAGGTTAAAACGCTTACTGATGCTTCAGAATGAAAAATGATGCATTAAGAGATGGGGGGGGGGTGAAAACTTTTTGCATTAGAAGATCAGAGTAAATGAGTAAAAATTATTTTGTTTTCTGTGGGACATGTAAATATCCTCTGTAGCTTCTGAAGGGCAGTACTAAATAAAAAAAAAATATGATGTTTAGGCAAAATAAGACAAATTTACACATCCTCATTCATTCAAAAGTTTACACCCCTGGCTCTTAATGCATCGATTCAAAAGAGAAGAAATTATTGTTGAACAGAGTTGTTATTTTTGTTTTCTTTGCGCAAATTAAGGTTGAACCACTGATGTCACATGGACAATTTTAACAATGTCCTTACTACCTTTCTGGGACTTGACGTGTCAGTTGCACTGCTGTCTATGCAGGATCTGAAAGCTCTCAGATTCAATAAAAAAAAAATCTTATTTTGTGTTCCAAAAATGAATGAAGGTCTTACGGTTTGGAACGACATGAGGGTGAGCAATTAATGACAGAATGTTCATTTTTGGGTGAACTATACCTTTAACTACCTATATTTGTAACACTGAACAACAGTTGGAAAGCAATTAAGCAGTTTATATTATACATTACATGTACCTAAGAAGCTCTTTTTCTTTCTCCAGAGTGTTGAGCATGTTCACAGATGTGGACTGCTGCAGGCAGTAGGTCTGAAACGCTGGAAGCATGTTGACAAACTCCAAGAAGATTTCTCCAATGCATACAGTCTGCAGGTCTTCATCACCCTGTACAGAGACAGTTACTGTTTAATTTAGGTTTACTATTACTTTTCAATAGCCATTACTCCAGTCTTTAGTGTCATATGATTCTTCAGAAATCATTCTAATATGTGTAGCATGGGTTTATTTGTAGCAACAGCAAAAATTACATTGTATGGGTCAAAATGATTTTTCTTTTATGCCAAAAAATAATTAGAATATTATAAAGATCACATTCCATGAAGATATTTAGCAAATATATCAAAACTGAATTTTTGCAATATGCTTAATATGCATTGCTAAGAACTTCATTTGGACAACTTTAGGTGATTTTCTCAATATTTAGATTTTTTTTGCACCCTCAGATTCCAGATATTCAAATAGTTGTATCTCGACCAAATATTGTCCTAACCTAACAAACCATACATCAGTGAAAAGCAAATGTTATTTATTTAGTGTTCAGATGATGTATAAATCTCAATTTCAAAAAATTCACCCTTACAACTGGTTTTTTGTCCAGGGTCACATAAGCTGATTTGGTGCTCATGTAACATTTCTTATTACCTTTGTTATGTTAATGTTGAAATGGCCACATTCTAGCCTGGCAAAATGTTCAATCACTAGTGTTCTTTACCTGATCAAAAGCCTGATCAATGCTGTCCTGCAGGTGCTCTGTGAACCTGTCATTGACATCAATGAGCTCTTGAACGTTGCTGAAGACCACGGCCAGCTGCTCTGCTGTGAGCAGCCCTGCACTCTGCATCGGGCAGTAAAACTCTTCCTTGATAATGCGCAGGTCCTCTCCATAACTCGACTCAGTATTGAGAAACTCTAGGATGGCCTCTTTGCGCTCTGTTCGCAACTTGGAACAACGTTCACACATGCCTTCCTCACGGGCGCCCTCTTTGTGTCCACAGTCGGGACAGGGCTGCTGAACATCCCAGTTCCTGAGGGACGGCGAGGGTCTCCTCCAGCCCCGAGCCAATCCAGGGCCGATGCCGCTGTCCACACGTTCTACCTCGGCTCCGGCGCTGTGGCGGGTACGACGGGGCTCTTCCTCATCTTCACGCTCATCACTCAATCCTACGACACCGCTGTCTGCGCTCAGGCTGCTGACAGTACTCCAGCGGTGCTGGGCTGAGCGGCTCACACCCAGGCCCCTGCTCCGTTCCTCACCTCTGGGTTCCGAGCGGCCCCTGGCTGTGCCAGGCACTGATGACAAAGAACAAACAAACCTCTGATCAGCTTTCAGAATTTCATAACAATAGTTACATTAATAATATAGTGATAATCAAAAAGTATAATAAAACAGTAAAAAATTAAACCTAAAATGTTAAAGTTACATACACTGAAACAGTAGAGGTAAAGAAAGACCATAAAAAAATAATAAATCACTTTAATATCATATTTCAATATTTTAAAACTTTAGTTTTCCTTATCAAAGTAACATTTAATATTTATCCTAAAATAGCCAGAAACAACTAAGTATTTCAATGTTTGTTAATACCAACGCATTTAAAAAAATGACAAATAATGGAAAATATCCAATATGGTGCTGATACAGTATAATGTGCACCCATAATTTTATACTAGACATGCATTTGGTATGCCTTCAAGTCTAAAAACAACAATAAAACAAAGTACAGACACTGTATAGATGCTGCGGTGCAGAAGGACAAAAGCAGTCCTCAGGGCAGAGGTCATGCATGTGATGGACCTACAGTAAAAGCCACCTAAGGCCAGGTTTTAATAAAAGCAAAGTACTCAAGTGATACCCTTCGGTTACAGACAAGCCTAAAAATTGTTTCAAATGAAGTATTTTCAGTGCAAAACTAGGACACGAGTTAAGTTTACTTACAGCAAGAACTGTGAGCAAAGCTTAGTGCGGTTGAAAGTCTTACCACTGTCCCTGTCTCTGCGGTGAATGTGCAAACGTGCCGCAGCGGCGATCTTCATCTCCAGCTGCTTACGCTTGGTGGCGTCTGCAGGCATGGGGTCGCTGTAGTGGGGCCGCAGGCGGCACTCTCGCTGGGCCCTCACTGACTCAGCCAGCTCATAGGCCGCGTCTGAGCTGGAGCGTCTGCAGCCCGCCCCAGAAACCTGCTGATAGGGTGGAGATCTGTCAATCAACAGTGCACATGGCAGAACACTTGTCTGAAATATATGTGTGTGTGTGTGTGTGTGTGTGTGTGTAAGGGTTTAACAGTGTAAAACCTCAATAAAGGTAGATTTGACTTCTAAGTATATATGAGAATTAATGGAACAGCTAGTTTCAGACATCAATCAGCGTCCCTGCATCATGGTATATCCAGATGGTGTTACATTACCAAAGCTTTTAATATATTGTGGTGGTAAATGGAATATTTTCTGATGTGGCTTTTCATGCCCATTTACTATTTATTAAAATCTATTGACAGACTCCAAAGACATAAAATGCATCTCTTTTCTCAACAGAAATAATTTGGAAAGCTAGTTTCCTGTATGACTTACTTTTTTCTTTATTTAACTCAACTGTTGCTTAAAAATGACTATATGGCTGGATGAAAATGAACCCAAAATCAGACATAATTACTAGAGGCATCAGCAATAATCATGAGCATATTAACAATGTTAGTTTCCAGCCTATTTTAGGCTGATTTTAATCAAGAAATATAGTCATTTTTAAGTAATAGTTTAGTTAACTAAAACTACCCTGAAGGTTGGGTTAAACATTTAACCAAACTGCTTGATCAAAACAACCCATTCGCTGGGTTTGTCCATATTTCACCCAGTGCCGTGTTGTTTTTAACCCAGCATGCTGACCTATCTCTTACACCCTAATCGACCCTTAAACCTACCCATATCACCAAACCTGTTCCACCTCAATAGCAGCAAAAGTGTTTTGCAATACAATATGAGCACAATAAGTATATTGTACTTATTTTTTGATGTACAGTTGAGGTCAAAAGTTTACACCCCCCTTTCAGAATCTTCAAACTGTTCATTATTTTACCCGAATCAGAGGGAACATACAAAATGCGTGTTGTTGTTTATTTAGTACTGACCTGAATAAGATATTTCACATTAAAGATGTTAACATATAATCCACAAGATAAAATAATAGTTTAATTTATAAAAATTACCCTGTTCAAAAGTTGACATCCCCTTGATTCTTAATACTGTGTTGTTACCTGAATGATCCACAGCTGTGTTTTTTTTTTTTGTTTGTTTGTTTGTTTGTTTGGTGATGTTGTTCATGACTCCCTTGTTTGTCCTGAACAGGTAAACTGCCTGCTATTCTTCAGAAAAATCCTTCAGGCCCCACAGATTCTTTGTTTTTCCAGCATTTTTGTGTATTTGAACCCTTTCTAACAATGACTGTATGATTTTGAGATCCATCTTTTCACACTAAGGACAACTGAGGTAATGAAACTTTTACAGACGGTTCAAACGGTCACTGATGCTCCAGAAGAAAACACGATGCATTAAGAGTGGGGGGGGGTGAAAACTTTGAATCAGGGTAAATTTAACTTATTTTGACTTCTGGGAAACATGTATCTTCTGTAGCCTCTGAAGGGCAGTACTAAATGAAAAAAATATAATATTTAGGTAAGATAAGAAAAATGTACACTGTTCTGTTCAAAAGTTTTCACCCCCGTCTCTTAATGCACTGTGTTTCCTTCTGGAGCATCAGTGAGTGTTTGAATCTTCTGTAATAGTTGCATATGAGTCCCTCAGTTGTCCTCAGTGTGAAAAGATGGATCTCAAAATCATACAGTCATTGTTGAAAAGGGTCAAATACACAAAACCAAAGCATTTGTGGGTCCTGAAGGATTTTTCTGAACAACGGCGGGCAGTTTAACTGTTCAGGACAAACAAGGGGCTCATGAACAACTATCACTAAACAAAAAACAGCACAGGTGAACAGAAACAGGTGAACAAGAATTAAGGGAATGTAAACTTTTAAACAGTGTCATTTTTATAAATTTAACTATTATTTTTCTCTTGTGGACTGTATGTAAACATCTTTTATGTGAAATATCTTAGTCAGGTCAGTACTAAATAAACAATAGCATGGGCTGTGTTTGATCCCTCTTATTTTGGTAAAACAATTAACATTTTGCAGATTCTGAAAGGGGGATGTAAACTTTTGACCTCAACTGTAAGTACATAGTAGTTTATGCCACCTAATACAAAGTGGGACCAAATAAATCAATAAAAAAACTTGGGACAGACAGAAACTATGAAACAAAATGTAATATTACACCTGTAATATTACAGACTTTTTGTGATCCAATAAAGTGTAGCTCACTTCATTTTCCAGTTTAAATTTAACTAAAAAATCTGTCACATTGTGAAAGGCGTTCACACTGACTACACCTGCCTTAACTGACAGAACTGATAACCTTTCACCTTTCAAACCTCTGCGATTCTAAAATGACATTACATATAGTGTATTTCAATTGCATCTGCTACAAACACATCTATGGTGTAAAATCCTCAAAGGTTTCTCGACAGCATTAGGTTTTCATGTGTTATCAACGCACAAGAAACAAGACACCATGGCTTCAGGTGACGTACAGAATAATTAATAAGGCGGCTGTTATCTTAATTAAAGACACAGAAATGCAGAGATGGAAGAAGCATCTGTGCGCAACGGCTGACCAATGCATCATAGCAACATAGCATATGAATGCCAGCATTCCTCGACATCACCCTTAACCTTAAAAACATGCAGCCAGTCATGTGGCGTGAATGAATGTGGTGCAATGAAGAGCTGGCCAGCATCTCAAGCAGCAGTGAGCATCAACACACAACCTGACACACAGAAGAACCATAAAGCAGTTACCACCATGAAACCTGGCTCTAATCCTCCCTGCGTGCAGCTCTTAGCTGCGGCTCTGCGCGCTCAGCTGCATGTCTGCAGTCGCCTCTACTGTGCAGATTCCCCTGCAACCTCAGCCTCCCGTGCACCCTGATCACGCTCCCGTACATGCATGACAGTTGCCGCTGTCCTCGTTCAGAGGTGATATGCAGAAGTGTGCGTGAGACGGCAGCATTCCTTACGCATTCTGTCGCCGCTTTCCCCCGTTGTCCCGCGGGCTCGGTGCAAGCCTCCTCTCCGCAGGCCGACGTTGTCATGGCAACGTGGGCAGACTGATGGCTGGGCTGGGGAGCGGTGATGTCAGTGACGTCATTCTGCTCACGCGACAGTCGGACGGGAGTCTCGGCTGCAATCTCTGCACTGCAGCTGGAGCGGAGAGGGAGAGAGAACACAAAGGGAGGGAAATGGGAGTGTTAAATTGGAATTACAATTCCTGATTCTCCGCTCCTACACGTGTCGTGCGGTCAACCCCCATCCCCCTAGAGAGGACCGGTGGCCCCCAGACCAGAGGGGCTCACAGAGGACAGCAATTAGACGCATCAATTCACATTAACACCTGAACTCCTCGCTGCAGGGCTCCGAATGGGAAACAAGCACAATCAATCTTTTAGATTCCTTTGTGTGTGCACGAAGTAGAAAAAGAGCTTATGTATCCGTGGATGACCCCACACACTGCGTCTGGTGAATAAATAACAGCACATAATAGACCAGTCAAACTGTGTAAGATTTCAGATTTCAGAAAATATCTCTTGTACCTTTTTGGCATTTTTTTTGCAATTTGTTTGTGCAGTTTTTATTGTTTTAAGAACATAAAATGTTTTCTGATCTTTTTTTTTTTAATCCCACATAAACCAATTTTAAACTTATGTTTGGATTTACAAGAAAATATATTATTTGATTTCCCAATGGAGTAAAAATAAAATAAAATAAAAATTAATAATAAAATATTTTCTTACATAATAATACTTTTGAGGTAAATGTACACTCTTGTTGAAGTGTTTGGGATAAGTACGTACTGAAAGAAA
Organism: Labeo rohita; assembly: GCF_022985175.1. Classification (NCBI taxonomy): domain Eukaryota; kingdom Metazoa; phylum Chordata; class Actinopteri; order Cypriniformes; family Cyprinidae; genus Labeo; species Labeo rohita. Next base: position 15,402,099 of record NC_066877.1, read on the forward strand.
TGATTACTTGCATCTAGCAAGGACACATTCAGTTGCTAACTAGTGACATTTATAATGTTACAGAAAATGCTGTTCATTTGCACTTTCTATTTATTAAAGAATCCAGAAATGTATCATGGTTTCCACAAAAATATTAAGCACTATTTTTTTCAACATGAATAATAATAAGAATTGTTTCTTGGACATCAAATCAACATATTAGAATAATTTATGAAGGATCATGTGACACTGAAGACTGGAGTAATGACTACTGAAAATTCAGCTTTGCCATCAAAGGAATAAATTACGTAAAAATTATATATATATAACCCAGTTATTTTAAACTGTAATATTATTTCACAATTTTACCATTTTTTATGGAAGCCCGTTTTCTCCACTGAATACAAAAAGGTTTTATTTTAATCTCACAATCATTTTTTGTCAAAATTGTGTGATATAAACTTGCAACTGCAAGTTATAAAGTCAGAATTGTGTGATATAAACTCTCAATTGCGAGTTGTAAAGTCAAAACTGGGTGATATAAACTCATAATTCTGACTTTTTCTCATAACTGCATGATAAAAAATTAAAAATTGCGAGATATAAACTCGCAATTTTTACTTTTTTCTCAGAACTGTATGACATAAACTCACAATTGCGAGAAATAAAGTCAGAATTGTGAGATTTAAACTCACAATTGTGAGTCATAAAGTCAGAATTGGGTGATATAAACAGCTTATATCTCGCAATTCTGACTTCTTTTCTTGCAGTTCTGTCTTTTTTAAAATATAAACTCAATTGCGAGAAATAAAGTCAGAATTGCCAATAAAGAATTGTGAGATATAAACTCACAGCTGCAAGTTATAAAGTCCCATTTTGAGAGTCACAATATCAAGATATAAAAAATATTTATTTCTCAGAATTGTGACTGTCTCACAGTTCTAACTTTAAAATTCAATTGCGAGTTTATATCATGCAAAGTGAAAACTCGCAATTGTGAGAAAAAGCCTGAATTGTGAGATAGAAAGTCGCAATTACCTTTCCTATTTTTTTATTCAGTTCCGGAAATGGGCTTCCATAGATTTTACTATATTTTTTTAACAAAATAATGCAGCCTTGGGAAGCATCAGAAACTTTTACTGTCATATCTGACCTCAAATATTTCAATGGTACTGTATCTAGTTGTAAGGATATTTAGATATTTATAAAAATAAAAATAAAAACAAATAAATTGAATAGGAACATGATTTTTTTTTTTTTGTGTGTGTGTATAAAGGACATAATTGTGAATGAATGCTGATGGCTGTGCATTCATTGTTGAATAAACATACTTTTGCATATATCAGTCAGCTGTTTTCCCCAGCTATTGTTCATATACAGACATGTCTTAGGATTAAAAAACAGGTGTTTTGATTGATTTGTTTTAAGCTCTTAATTGCCCCTTCCACATCATTTCCATCTCCTTTGATGCTTCAGTACCTCAGAATCTGATAATGCTGCGCTCATCACTGTCATAAATTTGCATAGACGCCATCTGAGAATAGTGCTGACAGCACAGCCATGAGCTCTGAAGCATTCAAAAGAAAACACACAAAGACAAAGAAGTCCTGACATCTCACTAGGAAAAGAAGCATCACAAAATGCAGATGTTAATAGCTGGTGTGCGTCTAATATCAGTTTTAATCCTAACAATAAAATGTGGAAAAGTTCATTCACAAACCTGTAGCCGTGGACTGACAGTAATTAATTTAACGCTCTGAAACTGGCAATAAAACCAATGTCTTTCACACGTGAATGAAATTGTCATTAAAGCACTGCATATATATTACCTGTCATTTCAGCCGTGCTGTGTGAGGTCATTAATTGGATTTTTTTCTTCTAAATTATTTTCAAATTTATTAAGATGTATAAAGACACTTATTCCAGTGTACAGACAGGCTTTTATAAAAGCATTTTTTAGGATGATGTTCTATTATTTATTTAAAGGTACAGATGTGCATCCTGTTTTTACTCATCTAAAAAATTGTATTAACACTACGATAAAAGAAGAAAAGAAATCACATCAGGACAATAAGCTCTTCTGAAATGTGCTCATCTATTCTAGTCAATAAGATAAAGTGACTGCAAGCTTAATAAGAGCATTGCCTTGTGGCTTGCTCTTCTTTCTTCTATCAAGCAGACAATAAATGAAAATAACTATATAAAAGTCTCATAAAAAAGACCTGGAAGCCCCGGGCTGCTCTGTACTAAATGAATACCCTCACTTGAGGCACTACGGGACAGCTGGGATATTGGATGTTATATTTAGATGGTTCACAGCCCGGATTGAACTCCTGCCCTGGAGGAACACAACATTAGAGAAAGGCTCTGTAATGTCGAAAAGCTTCTGACGCACCAGCAATTAAGCTCTGTACTATGTCTGGAGCAAAAGCGGCTGAAGGAAAATCTATACAGATTTATGCATCCATGCTAAATTTGAGAAGACTGCCAGGGCCAGAGTTATGTGCTGTTATGTTAATCAAATTTCTGTCAGGTTCGCATATTTCTTGCTCGCGTGAGATTCTTTGCGTGAAACGTGCTGTTGGTGGACAGGTGTGAACCAGACAACTGCCACAACACAACACAACCACTGAAAAATCTACTGCCTGAGTGAATCAATGGGGAATTAATGGGGTTTGTTGCTATAGTATCCAGTTCTTTACCTCTGATTGCTGCTACTGCATAAAGGTTTGTTTTCCTGTAATAATATGTAGTGATAAAATACATCTATCTGAAGCTTTAACAAAATTCAATAATGTTTATGTTTAAATTCTACAAAACATGCTTTTGCATTTTTGCTTCAAAGGAAAAATGATTTTTCTGGGTTTTAATTTTATACTGGAAAACAAGACAAAGATGATTAGGACATGATATTTAACAGCATTTGTAATAGCCATAGCTAAACCTGCTAATCACCACAGAATATGCCACTATATGCAAATATTACATCTGCTACTGTGCACTTGGCATAAATGAAGACATTAAAAATCACATCAACAATGATATATTCACTCTGTTTCTCTGTATACAAGCTGTGGAGAGATTCAATAATAAATCAATAACACACATGCTGATGCAAACGTTACTGGAGCTGCTATGGGATTCATTTTCACAGCTAACAAGCAAAACTGTTAACCTAGAGATCCGCTGTCCAGCTGATGTCCATTTTTCCCATTTAAAATCTGTGGTATCGAAATAGTGGATAATGGAGATTTGTTACCTAACTGGTAATGGTCAGTATTGGTTATATATTGACTAATATTTAATATTGAATTGTTCATGCTTATTCCTCTATTTCAGAATTTAGTTTCCTTTGCCATTATCTACTAAAACTAATTTAAAGAGTTAGTTCACACATTAAAAATGATAGTAACATTAAAAATGATCCTGGCTCTTCTGAGTTTTATAATGGCAGCTGGCATGTGTTTCTGTTCAACAGTCCAAAAGAAGTCCAATAAAGTGCATCCATCCATAACATAAAGTGCTCCACATGGCTCCAGGGGGTGAATAAAGGCCTCTTGTAATTGATGTGTTTTTGTAAAAAAAATATCCATATTTAAAACATAGTAATCACTTTTCTCCAGCTTGCACTAACTGTAATATACAGCCGTTCCAGGCGGATGACGTAGGACGTATGCTAAAAATGTAGAACACGGAAGCACAGAGGAGACAGCAAAACAACGGCCATGAATTAGCAGTACAAAAGAAGGACTTGTGAAGAAAAACATCAGAAGATTTTGATATAAGCCAAGAGGAGACTGGTTTTATTTTGCTAAAGTAAGGAGACTTTGCTTCCTTTGCTCCTGTAAACAAACATTTTTTTTTGTAAACAAACAGGATATTTTTTTAATGTTACTCCGACTGTATTCATCTGAAAGAAGGAAGTCATATACACCAAGAATGGCTTGAGCGTTGAGTAAATCATGGGCTAATTTTCATTTTTGGGTGAACGATCCCTTTCATCTTTAAAAACACTACTAATTTAATAACACTGCAATGTTAAATCAGCAAATTTCAATGTTAATTTCTATTTTTTATTTTGTAAATTATAATATGGTGCCTTAAACCACTTATACCAGGCATGGGCAAACTCGGTCCTGGAGTGCCGGTGTCCCTGCAGAGTTTAGCTCCAACCCTAATCAAACACACCTGAACAAGCTAATAAATGTCTTCAGGATTACTAGAAGGCTACAGACAGGTGAGTTTTATCAGGGTTGGAGCGAAACTCTGCAGGGACACCAGCCCTCCAAGACTGAGTTTGCCCATGCCTTATAATATTTACCTTTTCATAATGTCAGACATTTGTTAGTTATCGGATATTAAAATCTGTATCGCCTGATTTTAATATAATGGGTGATCCGTATTTGAATCCAACCTAGGTTCCCATCCCATTCCCTCTCCCCCCCATTTTAGGTCTCTTTTTATGTGTGCATCAATAAAACGTGGCAAGAACTGCAGAATTCAGATGAAGAATTAAGAAATTCTGAAAGGTGTCTATTGAAGCCTCACAATGTACATCACAATACGAAAGAAGTGATCTGTCACTACTCCCATTGCAACTTTAAAGGGATAGTTCACCTAAAAATGAAAATTCTGTCGTTAATTACTCACCCTTATGTTGCTTCAAATCTGTAAGACATTTGTTCATCTTCAGAGCACAAATATGCAGGGTTAGAAGGCTCTGGGATTTCATCAAAAATATCTTAATTTGCGTTCCGAAGATGATCAAAGGTCTTACGGGTTTGGAACGACATGAGGATGAGTAATTAATGACAGAATTTCCATTTTTGGGTGAACTAAGCCTTTAAGTACAATGTGAATGCACAACAGCTCCCATCCACTCACCTTTTTTTAATAAGGTCCAGGGCGGATCCCAGGAAGCCATCCCTCATTTTGTAGATTTTTGCTCCATAGCTGGAAAGGTCTGTTCCGTCCAAAATGATAGCCGGGCAGCAGCTGGATGGGCCATCGCCACTCTCCCTGCGGGGCGGGAAGGGGAGAACAGCTACATCTGTGGCCCCAGGGCCTGCTGGGCCCTTTGTCTCCTCTTCTCTTCCTGTAGCAGCTTGAGGGTGTAATGGAGAGCGAGCCACTGGGCCTGTGCAGATGGGTCCTCCTGGGACCTCCGTGGTGGAACTGGGCTCAGACACCTCCACTGCGCTGTGTTTCGAATCCTGAGCTGTGTTGACGTCAATGTCAGTCCTTCCAGCACTTTGCGTTTCCTCTGTCTGTGTTGTTTCCTCTCTATGCTTGTCATTACTCGCTATTTCAGAGGACCTGTGGTTATTAATGCCCTCTCTTTGTCTCATTCTCTTAAACTCCTCAAATGTAGGTATGTGCAGGCGCCCCATCGGGGGTCTTTTCCTCTCAGGGGTCGAATGGGCAGAGTTAGTGCAGATGGGCTCTGCGGTATGAGCTTTACTAATGGTACTAGACTCCTGTCTGGAATTCAGTGCCAGGTTTGGAGTGCTTCGTTGCCTTCGGAGCTGCAGTCGTCGGAGTGCTTCCTGTTTGATCTCTTCAGGACTGGTGATGCGACGGGCGCTCAACTCTTGCTGTCCGTTCCTTTGCAATGATGCCAGCCCAGGCCGAACTGCTAAGTCCTGATCGCACGGATACAGCGGAGAAGGTGCATTACCAAGCACGGGCTGAGGACGCAAGGGCTTGTTGGGCTCCAGCACACGTGTGCTCTGTAGCCGCAGCTTGTCTCGAAGACCCTTTCGAGCATTTCCATTCAAGCCCCAGTCCTCAACGGCTGGTAAAAGCCATTGTGGGAAGAGCGGTATATCTTTCCTAACCACTCCTCGGCGGCCGTAGATCGCCATGCTGTCATGGGAAGGCATTAAGCCGTAAACTTGTGGTCCCTGAGGAGGCCCATCGTACCAGTGGCTGCTTGAAGTACAGTGAAGAATAAACTCACTGTCCACGCTCCTGTAAGGATACGCATTGGGATCAGACATGGCGGCCCAGTGCAGGTTTTCCAGGCTGCGGTAAAGCCGGGTGCCACCGGTGTTCACGCAGCCCTGTGGAAAGCGCATCGTCCCGTAGCCAGACTGGCCGTCAGGCTGTTTAAGGGGATGCATGCTGCTGGTGGAGCAGTAGACCCCCAGGTTGCTGAGTAGGCCATTGTTGTTGTTGCAGTGTCCTGGTGCTACATCCTGAGCAGGGAATGGGGGCACGCCGTGGTGAGGGAAAGCAGACAGCGGGGAGCTGAGGACGGACAGGTCCATGGACAAGTCCATGCTGCAGCCTGCAGGAGAGCCTGCTGGGGAGTACTCACATTGTGGGGCCTTCACATCCGGCATGGCCACAGAAATAGCTGCCACATTTCAGAAAGGAGCATCGGGATCACAGCCCTGCAGAAATACATCAGTAAAAACATCAGTAGTGCACCAACACCTGGAGTTTAAAATTGGTTTTGAGTGAAAATGAGAAAAAGAAAATAAAATGTTTAGTATCCACAAGTTTTCTATGCCCCATGAGCCCTTGCGTCAAAAGTGGGAGCATCTTCTGGTTCGAAGTAAACAAGCAGGACGTAACACTCAATTCATTCAACAGCTAACAGTAGTGATGGGCAAATGAAGCCTTGTAAAGCACTAACATTTCATCTGACTGTTTCGGGAAAAGATTCAAAGCTTCAAAGACTCAAAGAGTCGAAAACTGCATGATCTGGTGGTTAGTAAAAAATAATGCAGAAGCATGTGTAAGAAACACCGTCGGAAACACTGACCACACATTTCACAGATCAACTCACGTTACATGCACAAATATAAGTCTAACAGTGTGTGTTTGTTTGTTGAATTTCTTTTACCCATTAAACTGTGGCATTAAATGCTAGTACAAATATCTATATGATGTAACAGAAGAATAATGTACACATGAACATCAGCATATGGCAAATTTTTAATTTAATTCTGAAATCATTTGTATTTTTCATATTATAACTGGGTATTTAAAAATATACATTAAAAAGTAAGTACAAAATTTGAGTTAAAAAAATCGAATTATCATGCAAAGCGATAAAACAGCTTCTCTTCCCTGCAAACAATACAATGAAGAACGTGAATATTTAACTAAAATGTACAAACAAAATGAAAGACTAGCAGGTATCCATATTAATTGAAGCATTTGTAGCAGAGGGTGATCCTCCCAAAATGGCGGCGGCACCCCAGCATGCAACGTGGCACGACGTAGCTTCACATTCTCTGTTGCGATTCTCTATACACTCCATATTGCGAGAAATAGTCAGAATTGCAAGATTCACAATTCTGACTTTATTTCTTTCGATACTGAGTCTATATCCTGCAATTCTAACATTATATCTCACTATGCTGACTTTATAACTCAAAATTTTCAGTTTATATCTCACAATCCTGATTTTGTAACTCGCAATTGAGGTTTCTTTTTTTTTCCAACTTTGGTTTTTATTTATTTTGCTACAAAGCCCCCATGAACATTACAAAATATAAAATTATATATCATTACAGAGTAGACTTTCCCACCCCTACATTTTTCAAAAAGAAAATAACATTTAAATAATAATGAATTCTAAAATAAAATAATATATACAAATACAAGAAATTAAATAGTAATAAAAACAATTAAATAACATTCACCAATGTATATTTAAAAAAATATAGGAATTCATAGGAATGTTTTCTTTTTTTAAGTCAGAATTATGAGATGTAAACTAAAAAAAAAGTCTGAATTGTGAGTCGCAATTGCCATTTTTTTATTTAGTGGTGAAAACGGGCTTCCATACTTTCTCCGTGGCTTATAAATACATAAATAACCAAATACATAATAAATATATTCCACTGATAATCCTAGAGTATATGTGAGCAATTGAGGATTTTAAAATACCAGATAAAATCTACAATTACCTCAGGTTTCAAAAATAATCATGAGGATGTCCTACCGAGGATTTCATACAAAAACTACCTCCTGGAAATTCTAAATGTCTAACATTTGGTATAAAAATAAATAAATTCTCCCTACACTGTAAAAAACAATTTGTTCAGTCAACTTAAAATAATTTGTAACCTGGCTGCTTTAAAATTTTAAGTTCAGTCAACTCAAAAAAAGTTTATTCAACTTGAAATGTTAAGTTATACTAAGTGACAACTTAGATATTTGAGTTGAATCAACTTCAAATTTTAAGGCAGCTGGGTTACTTACCCATCTGTTAAGTTTAGCAAACACAAATATCTAAGTTTTTACTTAGTACAACTTAACATTTCAAGTTGAATAAACTTATTTTAGTTGACTGAACTTAAAATTTTAAGGCAGCAGGGTAACAAATTATTTTAAGCTGACTCAACAAATTGTGTTTTTTATTTTTTACAGTGTACATTTCTCGCATATTTATAAATGGATTTAATTTAATTCATTACATTTATATAGCACTTTTCTGCTTTTCCAAGCACTCTACAATGTGAAGGGGCATCTCCTCGTCCACCACCAGTGTGCAGCATCCACCTGGATTGAGTTTACTGTACAAAGCTACTAATATTCCTCTTGCTGTAGAACTAGTTGGATACTACTCTAAAATGTTCCTTCCAAAGATAAAACTACAGCAATGTAACACAAGGATGTTTAACGGTTCAATAACCACTACAGTAATTATAATCCTCATCATGCGTAGTTCCAATGACTTGTATAATCAAATTCTTATTCTAAAAATGTCTCGATCTTTTTTACAAATCAAATGACTGAGGGGAAGTTCTGTCTGGAATTAAAAACATTAAACCTAGAGGGAGGAAAATCAGAAGGGACAGTAATGAAGAGAGCCACAACACTCGCCCAGGGCTCTTATTCCACTAATCAAATGAGAACCGTGGATTAACAAGGAGAGCGCTTCTCTTTTAGTAATTAGTACAAATTGCCTTGCTTTGGGCCATATTGATATCCCCCCTTAATCTTAAACAGAAATCAGGGTCAAGCCAGGAGCTACAAAAGAGCATGTCACAATAATTCCAGGCAGCAGAGTCTGGACAAATCCATCTAGATGAATATTCATCTTCTTCACATTGCCTGTCAGAGAACAACAATGGCATCGCGATTAGATTGAAAAAGGCGGAAAACTAGCGATTTTAAGTGGGGGAAGCCCAGCATGTTCAGGTGTTCAATTAACGTTTGGCACAATTTAATTAAAATGAAGCTATTGAAACCCCTCTGGTACTATCAGGGTAATTTCAACGCACCATTTAGGAGATAAAAAGATTGAAAACACCCTTTTTGTTTTTCTGTGAATTGTACAGTGGAGCGTTCGGGAGGATTTATCTTCGTGGGTGACTAGACTCTCTGTCTCAATAGCGCTGCCAGTGTTTTCTTCGTTTGACTTGAAAACTGCTGACGTGTGAATAAACAGTCAATTAGCATAAGGAGCTTGTTTAATGAGCATGTGGCACGGGATCAGCTCATGACGGGCCCACTGTGTCCTCTCTGTGTGTGACAGACAGGCAGATGCTCCGCTTCCTATTTGAGGAGAATTATTACAGACACAAGCAAGCAAGAGCAGACAGTCCCTCACTGAGACAATAGGTTCATACCAAGCTAAATACTGGAGATTCAAAGACACTCAAACTTGAGGACTGGATTAGCCAGATTCATGACAAACTAATCAGTTTCCTTTATTGATTTTACATTATGTACTTTGTATATAATACTATACGGCTATACTTGTATCTGCAGGCCTTTGGTAAAAAAGTGTGTTAGAGAAACCCTTTAGGATAGGTCTATTGTTGTGTTAGTCATAAAAACTTACCCCATTTTAATCAAATCTGTGTGTGCACCTTCGCTCGGCTTGCTTTAGGCTCTCATTCACAGGCTCTGAGCCAACAGAATCTCTTTTGGTTTGGATTAGAGGTAGACAAACCATCCACAACACCAGACTGTTGCGACCTCAAGCATAGGCAGCTACAAAAGAAGAGAAAAAACATCAATACGGGCATCCAAAAATAATATGAATCAATTTCTGGAATGAACAAAGGATCCTGCAGTATTTCTGAGGATTTTGTGTGTTGTTTTCCCAGAGAAAATGCATTTGCTTTGACTGAGGAAATTTTGTTAAGAAGTCAAACACTTTGAATAAAACAAAGTCATCATTGGGGTTTCCCTTATAAAAAGAAAATGATTTCTCTTTGGATTTAGAGTATTATTAAAGGAGACCAATTATGCACCATTTACAACATGTAATATAAGTTTCTGTGCGTCTGTGAAGTCTCATCTCAAAATACCCCACAGATCACTTATTATATCATTTTGAAAATGCCCCTTTTGAGCAGAAGCAGAAACACGCTGTTTTCGCACGTCTCTTTGAGCTGCTGCTCCCCTCCCCCTTTTCCAGAATAGGACTGTGCCTTCACAGCTCGTAATTCTGCTTGGTTTTGATTATCATGTTTATCGTGCTGAAATCATGCGTTTTAAACCATTCGTTTAAACTTCTCATATAGGGTTTTCTGAGCGCACACATCCGAAACACAGAAAGCGGCTGACACACAGCATGTGAGTACTAAACTAAGTTCTCTTTCATGTCTTATTGTGCTTAAACTGTCAGATGCACACAAGTTTATCTTAAAAACACACATGAGCTGCAAAAACAGTCGAATATGTCTGTGAAAGTAAACAGCTGGGAAAGAAATTACATGTTTATATTAGATCTGTGTGGCAGCAGCATAATATACAGTAAATAAATCAATAAATCCACTGCTCTCTTGTCTCCTCTGAAGCTGGGACTCTAAACAGTGTTATATGCTCGTCTGTGCAATCAACATCAGAACAGTTAGCATGATTTGCTTGAACTTTTGCCATAGCGTTAGAACTGGTACATCATTGTCACTTGCGAAAACAAAATGGCGAAAACTGACGCGCACGCTTTTTCACAAGCTTGCAGAGAAAGGCTTAGCAAAAAAAATGTACTGGGTTGCTCTTTTTCGTGTTTTCTTGGTTGGTAGATGCACCAGGGACCTAATTATAGCACTTAAACACAGAAAAAGGCACATTGTCATGATATGTCACCTTTAAACTTAATCATTTTCTTGCTTTCTTAGAACAAAAAACTTCTCAAAATATTCCAAATCGCACATACTTTGACCTCCTGTGATTCAAGACTCTGAAATTCAAGGCATGTTGTGGAGTTAGCCTTACAATTTTATCTCTTCTCACCTCAATATCAGCCAGAGACCTTCTGGAATTAGTTCTAGTTGTGATAGTGGCATGTCAGTGAATGCAGTTTCAATGATTTCTCATTACTGAGGGAGACACAGCTCGACCTCCACCAGGATGGAGTCAGGCTTCAGTCAATAAACACATTCAGTTGCTGTTCTACTCCATCCTGCTAATCACGAGAGCTCTTGGTGTTTGACGAATGTCTGTCAGTATGTGGTCCAGCTGCTCACTAACACGTCTTCTCAAACCCTGAAGAGACGCCTTTCGAGTTGCACTCAAGATATGCACCAGAGTCAGAAATTAACTTTTCCATTAAGGAAATTCCAGGGGCAATTTTTACATTTGTGGGGACAATTTTTATAATCACCCTATTATTATAAAAACCACATATTGTTTTTAATGTCAAATACTTAAACTTACCCAATTACTTTAATCACTGTTGTCAGTAACAATAGGCTGTTTAAAAATTGTATCTAAATTATACATGTAAAAAACAGGAGTTCACAGGGCTGCAATATTATGACAGAAATCATTATTGTTCATTTTGGTGAAATTTTTTGCCAAAAGCCCTCATTAATTTTCGACCCTGGAATGCACAGGCGTTCCATGCTGATGCTTTAGTCTGATTTATGACTAAATTACTCTTATGAGGGGTCCTTTTAACAAGTCGTTCAAATTCTTCTCTGAATGAACTCACTGATGATAGACAGATAGATAGATAGTCTACACACAAATAGACACTGAACACCATTGTATAAAGAAGTGAGAATACCTCATTATCACCTCATTGTAGCAACTCCACCAGTTCAATCCCTTGAGTCAACAACCATGAAGAAAAAACAATGGAACTGTATCCACATCTATTCTCTGCTGGTGCTGCTTACATTTCCTAAGCCTGCATTTTTTTATTTTTTTCCATGGAGCCGCTGCTGTTGTAAGGCTGCACATTGATCTATGAAAGCTGCTCCATGGGGAATCAAAGACTAAAAGGCCACATATTGATTGTATCTGCAGGTTTGTGTGATAGCACAGCAGGGGTGTTTCTAGGTTTAGGGAGGTGGAAAGACATGGAGCGCAGATGGAGATTCACAGTATGATTATGCTGCAGAAGACTGACCTCATGATTGCTTGTTGAGATTGATCTATTTCGTCTGAGGTCACAATGGCCACAGCGTCACATGTCAACCTATTTCTAACCATTGGATTTGTGCTTCCATGAAAAGGATTTTCAGGCTGTTTCTAGGAGCAAAAAAGGGGGTCATATAAGTACACTGCTGTTGAAAATTGTTGAAGTCTGCATGTTTGAGAAGTATATAGGTTAGCTTTAGTTGAAATGGGGATGGTTTACAGAGTAAGATGTGCTCGGATTAGTACCTGTTGGCGATTTTGCCTAATCCATTTGATCCTGTGGAAAGCCGATATGCGGGAAAGCTCAGAAAGGTCCACTAGCTATTGATCATTGGCTGCTTATCTCCAATATCTTGCAGTAAGTGGACTAAACGCTATCTTTACAGTCACATTATTTGTATTAGGATTTATATTGTCCTAAATGTGAATGAACTTGCAATGTATGATTTCTTTTTTTAAAGTTTTGCGTAAAAGCAATTTAGAAAATTGTTTGTAAAACATTATAGCATTTATATATTATGCTGAAAACATGTTACAAATACTATAAACTATGTAGTACTGACCAATAAACAGTTTTTCACCATTCATAAATACATTATACATTATAAAATATGGAACCGCAAACAAATTATACCACTTTATTTATTCATAAATTAATTAGTAGATAATTAACATACTGTTTATCCACTTGCAGAAACATAAACACAATTTTTTACATTTTTTTTAACAGTGTTTAAATACTATTTACATTTTACATCATCTTTAAAACAAATTTTCATTTTTTTTCCGTTTTTTTTTTGTATTTTCTTAACAATATGTTTGAATACTATTTACATTTTTCATTTTTTATTTATTTTCTTTTTTTTCAATCTTATTTTAATTTTTTTATGTTTTTTTTTAACATAAGTATATTTGAAAATTATTTCCATTTTATATTAAAAAAATCTATTTTATATATAATTAAAAAATGTTTAAACAAAATCAGTTTTTATTTTCATTTTTTGTATTTTTTAACAGTATGTTTGAATACTATTAACATTTTATTTTATTTAAAAAAAATCCAATTTTCCTATTTTATTTTACATTTTTTCTCTTTTTTTAACATAGTATGTTTACATAGTATGTATACTATTTACATTTCATAATTTTTAAAATGATTTTTCTTTTTTTCAACTTGCCTTTCAATTTATTTTATTAATTTTTTGAACACAAGATGTTTCAAATACTATTTATATTTGATATAAGTTTTTTAAATATTTTTTTTACAAATTTCTTTCAATGTTTTTCATTTAATTTTTAATTTTAATTTCAATTGTTTTCATTTTTGTAGTTTTTTTAAATAATTTACATTTTATATAATTATTTAAAAAATACACATTTTTAAATTATTTTTAATTTATTGTATTTTTAACTGTATGTTTGAATACATTTTATATTTTTTTTTTCAATATTTTTTTCCATTTTATTTCCAACTTTATTTTCATTTTTTCTATTTTTTTTTAACATTGCATGTTTGAAAACTATTTACATTTTATTAAATGTTTAAAATAATTTTTCATTTTTTTTCAACTTGCTTTACAATTTATTATTATTATATTTTTTTTTGAACACAGGATGTTTAAATACTGTTCACATTTTATATAATTTTTAAAAAATTCTTTTTTACAAATTTCTTTCATTTTTTTTTTTTAATTAACAGTATGTCTGAATACTGTATTTACTATTTTTTTAATAAAATTTTTTATTAACTTTTGAAATGAATGACATTCACACAATTAAGTGTCTTAAGTGTCCAAACTCTTTTGGCCACCAAAGCCTGAATAATGCTTCATAGCATTGCTCCACCTGTTTCTGAAGCGGGTGAACTAGTCACGAAGGTGAGGTAGTTACAGTAGAAGCGAGTGCTATATAATCAAATGCAAAACTGAACTGAAGAGCTTCTCTATTACCTGTCAGCAGAGCACCGCACTCATTCTGACAAGAGCATCCGAGACAGAGCTGGGTTATGGCTCTTCAAAGTAAGAGGAGACGGCATCAAAACACGTTAGAGTGAGGCTCAGGAGAGGTGAAGACTCAAGCACCAGCACACCTCAGTTAATTATGCTACAACTCTGCCATGAGTTCACTGCATTCAAACAAAATGTACTGTCTACCATATCCGCAACATCTAAGCTAAACAAAAAGAAATAGCTTGCTACATATAGTAATCACATGCATGCAAGGTATCCAAGGTGAATACCGTACATCACGCAGATTAAAAAAACCCTTGACAGATATACTATAGGGTGTGTCTTTTCCTTTAGCTCAAGATTGTTTAGTGAATATTTTATGCTCGTGTAGTGTTAACTGAGCTGATGAATAATGCATTAGGTAGATTAGGTGAGAGAAGCATTGTTAGCGCACAAGTTTTTCCATAAACACATTAGTCTACATACTAGACTATGATAACAGTGATAGCAGGCTTGACGCACTAGTAATTGGTACATATCACAAAGCCATAATGAAGTTATTGCTATCAGTAATTGGTGCACACAGATGTCACAATCTTGCTCGTAAATCATTATATATCTGGCCGAGTATAGACGCTGCCTCAAATAACCAGAACAGATCATATCATTCTAGCCAGCAGCAACACAAAGGCAGTTTACAGAGCTTGCATTTCCAAGAGACGCACACATCAATATGGCGATGGATCAATGTCTGCCAGTCTTCTTCTTGGTGGATGTGTTTAATTAATGACCAAGCTGCCACATATAATATCATTAGTGCATGATTTCATCCTGTAAATTGGTGTGTGATAGAAATAATATTAATTGAAGTGCCACTGCAACCCAATTCATCAGTAAATTTGCTTCCTAAGCTTCAAATGCTGA
Organism: Labeo rohita; assembly: GCF_022985175.1. NCBI lineage: Eukaryota > Metazoa > Chordata > Actinopteri > Cypriniformes > Cyprinidae > Labeo > Labeo rohita. Next base: position 15,417,287 of record NC_066877.1, read on the forward strand.
ATATGAGGGCAAACTGTCTTTCATACAAATATCCTCATTCTAATACTATAAGGCCGCCACTTACACAATTCATAGCGAGACGTGGACGAGGATAAGAATCTTTTCCATGAAATGTATATGCATTGAAGCTGTGTGACGTAACCCTGTTGTTAGTTGATTTTTGCCTGCAGAAGGAAATGAAGCAAGATGATAATTGCCTTTCAGACTGATGAATCAATGCTCTGCTGCTCCTCACAAGGATTTTTCCCCTCTTCCTGAATTAGATAAGTCACATGAACATGATACCGCTGCTCTGAAAGATAAAGCCGGTAGTTACGGACGAACTGTCAACAGTAGTCGGCTCCACCTTCAGAAAGAGTATGTGTCAGTCAGGGAGAAACAATTATCTATTGCTGCGAAATCATGATGAGCTGGATGAGCACTGGAAACATGCCAATCTCCTTCTTAAAAGCAGGATGACTGTATATCACAGTGATATATAAACTCTTCTGATTAAACAGTACATCTGAATAAAACTTGTGATACCTTTTATTTCAGTAAAAAAATTACTACAGTGAATTTTGGATTTTGTATAATTTCAATAATGTGATGCATGAATATGGTTATCAATGAGTATAGTTCATGTAAAAAGGTGTCAAATTTAGGGGTCAACCAATTATCGGTCTGCCATTAAGCATTTTTATGCTTATCGGTATTGGTCATTTTTAAAACCAATGAAATAATTTAAAAGCATTTAAAAAAAGTTTTTGTGAGAGCCCTTGTATTCTTAATTTCGACATTGATTTTCATTTTACACCAGACACAACTATTTACATTATATATATATATAATTCTTTTTTCAGTTTGTTTTTCAATGTACAGTTGTGGTCAAAAGTTTACCACCCCCACCCCCTTCAGAATCATTAAAAATGATTCTAAAACTATTTTTCCAAAATAAGAGGATCATACAATACACATGTTTTTGTTTATTTAGTACTGACCTGAATAAGATATTTCACATGTTTACATATAGTCTTTGGTTTTCCAGCATTTTTGTGTATTTGAACCCTTTCTAACAATGACTGTATGATCTTGAGATCCATCTTTTCAAACTGAGGACAACTGAGAGACTCATATGTAACTATTACAGAAGGTTCAAACACTCACTGATGCTCCAGAAGGAAAAACCATGCATTAAGGGGGTGAAAACTTTTGAAATGAATGAAAATGAGTACATTTTTCTTATTTTGCCATTTTTTCATTTAGTACTGCCCTTTAGAAGCTACAGAAGATACTTACATGTTTCCCAGAAGACAAAATAAGTTATTTACTCTGATCTTCAAATTCAAAAAGTTTTCAACCCCTGGCTCTTAGTGCATTGTTTTTCTTTCTGAAGCATCAGTGAAAAAATCATGCAGTCATTGTTGGAAAGGGTTTACAAACTCAATACACAAAAATGCTGAAAAACCAAAGAGAATTTTTCTGAAGAACAGCAGGTAGTTTAACTGTTTGGGACAAACAAGGGACTCATGAACAATTATGACTAAAAAAAAAAAAAGCTGTGGATCATTCAGGTAAAAACACCATATTGAGAATCAAGTGTATGTAAACTTTTGAACCAGGTCATTTTTATAAATTGACCTATTATTTTCTCTTATGGACTATATGTAGACCCCTTTTATGTGAAATATCTTACTCAGGTCAGTACTAAATAAACAATAACATGATTGACTGATCCCTCTTATTTTGGCAAAATAATTAACATTTTTAATGATTCTGAAAGGGGGATGTAAACTTTTGACCTCAACTGTATTTTTTTTTTTAACACAGGATGTTTGAATTTACATTTTATATACATATTTTTAAAAATAAAATAAAAAATAAATAAATAATTTTTTTACATTTTAATTTATTTCATTTATATCAGTCAACCCCTAGTAAAATGTGTTCTTAGCATCAAAATTATGTTAAAATATATGCAATTTTTTAAATGAACATATATACACTGGTTTTCAAGATTTTCCAATGTTTTTCACTTGAAAATATGTTCATTTATATGTATTTTTCACTTAAAAATTGTTTACATTTTAACATATATAATTTTGATGCTGAGGACACATTTTACTAAGGCTCGACTGATATGTTTTTTTTTTTTTTTTTGAGGGACGATGCATTGCCGATTATTACAGATCAAGTAGACGATAACTGATATTTTGAACTGATATATATGGGTGATGTATGAAATGAAAATTAATGTCAAAATTAAGCCTCTTGTTTGATCAAAAATACAGTAAAAACAATAATATTGTGAATTATTATTGCAATTTAAAATAACTATTTTCTATTCAAATATATTTTAAAATGTAATTTAATCATGTGGTGTCAAAGCTGTGTCACATGCTCCTTCAAAAATCATTCTAATATGTAGATTTGAAGCTCATAAGAAGCATGTCTTATTATCATCAACATTGGAAACAGCTGTGCTTCTTAGTATTTTTAAAGAAATGGACACATCTCAGCATTTGTTGATGATCTTGAAGAATAAAAGTATTCATTTACAATTATTAATTTCAAAACATATATTAATGACCCCAAACTTTTGAATGCTAGTGTAAATAGTCTTGTTATTGGCAACACTTTGATTTTTGCACCATTTTTATTAAGCTTTAGACCTCACTAGTTCATTTTAAATAGTCTTCCAGCCTGGAAAATAAACTTATAAATACGAGATCAGAAAACTGGCATGCGTAATAATTACAAAAGAACTGCCAAAGGCTATTTCATGCAATATTTGTTTAAGTAAACCTTGCCACACTGTAGAACATCCCAAATCATTTCATGTCAACTTCTAATATATATATAAACATCAAATGCCATCATTCACTACACCATGGTACCACCTAAGTGCTTTTATGTAAGGCGTCCTTGATTAGTAAACTTGTGGAGATGGTTTTTAAAAGCAGATAGGCTATTGGCTGTCATCTAGTCAGCCAAAGGCACTTCCTCTTCATTACTACCAAGTGCGGCTCTGTTTGTGTTTTCATTGGATAATGACACCAGCAGCTCTGGCAACAGTAACAATAACAAAAACAACTTACGAACCTGCCGACTTCACACTTATCAACCTCCAGAGAGAAAGAGAGAGTGCTATGGATCCAGTGTGAAATGCTGTGAAGATAACAAGAGAAAATCGTGCCAAGGACAGAGAAAGATGGGACAGGACAGGACAGGGCAGAAAAGAGTGATTGATAGGTGAAAGCAGAAAGCCTGATAAAAGGGTAACGTGTGGAAAGCAGGAGACACGAGTGATGAGAGATGAGCGATGGAGGGAGGAGAGCAAACATGAGCGAGTGGGAGAGAGAGAGAGTGTCCCAGGAGCTCCGCTGACAGGCAACAGCACTTGTAATAAGGCAGGACTGCTGTAAGAAGCAGATGGCCCTGTGGCAAGAGAGACAGAGATACGGGCTAAACAGAAAATGATAATATCATGGAATCACTGATAGCACTCATTTCTCCTTCATTGCCGTCTGCACTATACTGTCCTGGACTTCACAATCCTGGAGAAAAGCTCTAACCAGCTCAGACCACAGCTTTAGGGGGAAACAACACAATTTAAAGTGGTCCTATTATGCCATTTCAAATATTGCCTTTCATGCAGCATGTAATGTAGCTGAATGTGAATGCAACAACCTGATCTCATAACAAAAACATACCTGTGGGAACTTTTCACAAGAGAAAATACGCGAAATACGCACCGCCATGTACTTTTCGTGACATATTCGATGTGAAATGTCCACTAAGTGGAGCTAAAAAAGTTTTTTTCTTCTCCGGAACAGATGAACATACATATGGTATATTTTATGTGATGTTGGTTTGTACGTGTCACCACAGTTCTGACTTGCAATGTCTGTTGAGTGGCGCTATAACTCTAATGCTCCGTGATGTTTTAAAATTACATACCATCTACACTACACTATATCCGGTAGTATAAACAAAAGTGAATGTGATGTAAAAACGCAACTGCAGGCATGCCGTTTTAGCTTGTTTTTCAGCTCTTTCATCGTGAGTCATGTTTTTTTCACTGGATTCGTACTCAATGATTCCAAGCTTGTTATGTCCGGAAAGCGAAACATATGGAGTTGTAATCATAAATTGTTAAGTGCTGGCTGTTTTACCACCTCTAGTGTTCATTTCTATTGAAAACTGCAGTGATCTTGCGAAAAAAAGTTCCCACAGGTACATTTGTAGAAATGTAAACAATCTGCAAAGTTGTAAAGCCAAAAAAAAAGAATAGACTCCGATGGCTACACATAATGGGGTAACACATTTGCATAATTCCCGTCTATGTTCTATGTTGGCCGGCCGTATCAACTTGACAACTTGACACCCTCATGTCATTTTACTGCCGACCTATTCTCTAACCTTTGGAAGATCCACAAACCGCTTGCCCTTGATGGCTGAGTACCCAGTTTATTTGGACCAGCTTACAACCTGTAAGCAAGATAAAATGTTTATATTTTCTATCGAATGTTCAAAATATGCAACTATGACAATGGGAGTGTCGTTTCTAACACTTGCTGTAAGCAGTAGTCCAATCACAACAGACTGGGCCATCTGACCAATCAGAGCAAAGCAGGTTCACGGAAAGGAGGGGTTTAAAGAGACTGAATCTTTGAACTGCTTCGAACAAATCGTTTGAGAACTGCTGAAAAATGAGGTGATATTAAATTAATATTTGTGAAAATACAGTAAAAACAGTATCATTGTGAAATATTATTACAATTTAAAATAACTATTTTTAATTTAATATATTTGAAAATGTAATTTATTCTTTTGACAGAGCAGAGTGGGCTTACACAAAGGAGGAGTTTAGAGAGACTGAATCTTCTGCTTCGAACGAATCATTGGAGAATTGCCGGAAAATGAGTTGATATTATATGCATATTTAGAGAAACAAAAGCATTCTTGTGATGCATGTGAACCAATTGTAGGGACTCTAAAAACAATATTAGGAACCTTAAAAATGGTATAATAAGGGCACTTTAAAGTGCCTCAATTTTGAGCTTCCAAAATGCAGTTTAAATGCGGCTGTGTTTAAAATGTGTTAAATGTGTTTGTAAACAATCCCAGCTGAGGAAGAAGGGTCTTATCTAGCGAAACGATCCTTTATTTTCATAAAAATAATACAATTTCTATACTTTTTAATGTCAAATGCACGTCTTGTCTTACTCCGCCTAAATTGTTTTTTTTCGGTTCATGACAGACTATGACGAAAAATCTTATGTTCCCTCAACCTCAAAATCGTCCTATATTGCTGTTTTACCTTTTGTTAGGGGGGTTTGGTCTTCTTTGTATGTTCACTTCGCAAAGACTGTGTTGGAACTTCTGCAGCGATGTAGGATGATTTTGAAATTATTTCTGAAGCTGAGGGAGAAAATACGATTGGAGTTTTTCAACATACCCTAACTGTCTTAAACCAGAATACAGAGTTCAGGCAGACTAAGACAAGACGAGCGTTTGAGATTAAAAAGTATTTAAATTGTATTTTTTTTTTTAATGAAAACAACCGATCATTTCGCTAGATAAGACACTTCTTCGTTCTTCCTCAGCTGGACTCATTTACAATCGCATTTAGGATCGTTTGAAGACACATTTAAACTGCATTTTGGAAGTTCAAAATGCTGAAATGTTTTCCTCAAAAAACATAATTTCTTTATGACCGAAGAAAAAAAGACATGAACATCTTGGAGAACAAGAGGTTGAGTACATTATCTGTAAATTTTTGTTCTGGAAGTGGACTTCTCCTTTAATTCTGCGTTGAAAAAAAGGTGAATAGATCTTCTTAACTTATTGTATGACTAAATAGAACATGACAAATAATTTACAAAGCGACAGATAATTATTATTGGTAACGCAACCTCTGATCTCAACAGCGCAGCCATACATTACACAGTCAATACAGCAATCTATACTACATCCTGGGCTGTGGCATTAAATAGATGACAGAGCTGAACAGCATCACGCTTCTCTTTTAGTAGAGCAGAACTGTTGGATGTCCTCAGGAGCTGCCTGTGGCTGTCATATTTCAACAGCTCCATACGAACCCTAATAACCATCCACTGGGAGAACATCATAAGACCCACACAACCCTGTCCTACGGGGCCCTCCCACACACACACATCAGCTCCTTTGTTGTTCTTTGTGAATGAAGAAGGGATCAAAGCAGCGGATCTCTACGTGAAGGTGCCCCAATCTCCATCAGAACCACTTGGCCGGTAATGGGCTTTCATCGGGGGGTGATGAAGTGAGAGCAGGATAGGACAGACGGGGGGAGAAAGGGGGATTAGGAATTAGGAACACGAAGGAGGCGGCAATTGATCAGCTGTCATCTCCGCTTACAGTACGCCGGTGCACTTTTCACAGGAAAATGCCCGATCCGACTGGGTAAGATGCACACTGGGCACAATTATCACCATTTCAAAGTGGAACCATTTGAATGAGACCACAGCCCACAAATGCAGCAACAGGATACAGTTCAGCAAGAACTTTCAAAAAAGCCTCCTTTTAGAAAACCCAACATGTTGGTATTGACATTACTATTAATAAATTATGAATGAAAATATACAATCAAAATCATAATTTAAACCTCAAATCAAAATTTTTAAACAATAATGAGATGGTAAAATCCAGGTTCATGGCTGTTCTCTGGTGCTGTTCAGTATAATTATTCCAAACATTCATCACGCATGAACAATGGCAGTTCAATGCCACTGCCCCACATACTTTGCAACATAACTGTCTCCTCCTGCTGATAACAAAACCATACTCTGGCAGTTCACATACCAGACCAATGCTTAGCCTTCTGCAGTGACATAAATGAGAACCTTGCCTCAAAATATTTAGGTATAGACAGTCTGAGGCAAATATGCATGTTGTCCTATAGCAGCACAAGACGATGATTTAAACATTCATGTTCAAGTTCACTCAAAAATAAAACTTCTGTCATCATTTACGCTCACTTATTCTTCATCTGCACTGTCAGAAAGAAATGTTCAAAATGTGTAAACTTAGGGACATCAGCTTATCACTGAGCCAGTATCTTTAAAGGGGCAACTTTTGTGCCTTACTAGTACCTTAGAGTAAATAAGGCACGAAGACCCGTCTTTAAGGGTACATCCCTCCATCTGATTGACACCTTACAATTGCATGAGGCCATGTGAGAGGAGTTGTGATTGGCATTGAAGCGAAGCAACACACAACACACAATGTACAAATGTACACACACACACAACACACATATTAGGGGTGGGCGATACACCAGCAGACTTGATTAACCAGTGGAAATTTGTGAACCGGTAGAGACTTTAAGCCATTGAAATGCATTCAGCAGTAAAAGAGAATTCATTTTGTTATACTATATGTAATTTTTGACACTTTATAGCCCTTGAACATTTAAATACCAACACTTGTATGTGTCAAAATGTGTATTTTTCTTCATTTAATGGACTGACATAGTGCCCCGATTTTGAACTTCCAAAATGCAGTTTAAATGCGGCTTCAAACGATCCCAAATGCGGTTGTAAACGATACCAGCCGAGGAAGAAGGGTCTTATGTAGTGTAACGATCGGTTAGTTTCATAAAAATAATACAATTTATATACTTTTTAATGTCAAACGCTCGTCTTATCTTACTCTGCCTAAACTGTTTTTATTCTGGTTCATGACAGTTAGGGTATGTCGAAAAACTCCCATCTCATGTTCTCCCTCAACTTCAAAATCATACTATATCACTGTTTTACCTTTTTTGTTAAGGGTGTCTGATCTTCTTTGCAAGTTCACTTTGAAAAGACTGGGTCAGTACATCTGCAGTGATGTAGGATGATTTTGAAATGATTTTTGAAGTTGAGGGAGAAAATACGACTGGAGTTTTTTAACATACCCTAACTGTCTTGAGTCAGAATACACAGAGTTCAACGAGAGCAAGGCAAGATGAGCGTTTGAGAATCAAAAGTATTTAAATTGTATTTACAACCGCATTGGGGTCGTTTGAAGCCGCATTTAAACTGCATTTTGGAAGTTCAAACTCGGGGCACCATATTAGTCCATTATATGAAGAAAAATGCTGAAATGTTTTCCTCAAAAAACATAATTTCTTTACGACTGAAGAAAGAAGGACATGAACATCTTGGTTAACAATGGGGTGAGTAGATTATATGTGAATCTTTGTTTTGGAAGTGGACTTCTCCTTTAAAGCAAAATAACTATATCATGATATAAATATTGTCACAGTGAAATAAAATTACTCATACTGTGATTTAAGACTTTTGGTCATATCACCTACCACTAATATACTAATATACATATAGTATATAAAGCATATACTTTAAATGGTTGCAAAGTAATTACTTCTTGAAAAGGAGTACCTAATATAAGATTTCAGACACAGCCAAACTGTTGTACTACCTGTCTGAACTACCTGAGCAAGCTTGTTACATCCAGAAAGCTGTATGGAGCTGTAATCATAACTGTGTACAAAAATGATTATAAGTGCTCACTGTTTTACCACCTCTAGTGTTCATTTCTGTTGGAAACTGCAGTGATATGTACTTACGTTACTGGTACGTTATTTGCATCTTGCGAAAAAGTTTCCACAGGTACGTTTTCATCATGAGATCAGGTAGTATAAAACACAAAAGGGGAAATGTAGCAGAATGTCCAAACTGCTACAAATAGAAGCACAAAACACCAAAAAGTGGCAATTGTGTGCTGCATTCCTAATCATCTGAAGCTTTGATAGTTTTTGAGCAGAACAGACAGACTGAAGTTGCTATTCACTTGTTTGACAGCTACGCTCTGTTTCTTTGTTTGGCAAAGAGAAGCTTGGGCACTGCAATAAACACCTCATTTTGTGTTTCATAGATACACTTAAAAAAACATGAGGCTGAGTAAATGATGACAGTTTTTTTCTTTAAAATACATCGAAAAAAAACTTTTAGAAAGCGAAACCTAAGATCATCGGATTCCCACCCCACCTTTCTGCTCTACAGAGATGATGTTATCCTCTGATGAATACTATGCAAACCTGCAGGTGTCACATCAATTTATTTTCCAATTTCCTGTCCGCTGAGATACCCTCTTTCGATATCGCTCTACTGTCCAACTAGATGAAAAATTGAGGTCTTTCTGCCGAGGAGAAAAATGGCCCATTTTTACCCCATACGCGCCAGACGCTGAGGTGATCGTCTTGAGCATCCGGCTCAAGTTCTGTAGCATTTGTGCCCACACAACAACACACAATAAATCAATGAAGCATTTCATTAGAGCAGACGGCTACATCTCCAGCCAGCCGGTGCCCTGTGTATTGTAAAGGTGCTCGGCGGTGGACCGGGTCAGGCCAAAAACTAGATTGCCGGTGTTGTCACAACGAAACAGCCTGACCCTTTACTCCCTTCGTCACAACGGAACGTCAAGAGGTCAGTGAGGCATGACAACCCCACACAACAGAAGGATCGTGTGACAGCGCAGCGAGTATAAATGTATTCAGCTCTTCTCTTTTTCTGTCTCTCCCTCCCTCCAGAGGTCTATCCTCCGCTTCAGATCTGTCCAATGTCATGAGCAGAAGTATGCAAATGATATTCACAGTGTACTGTTCAGCAAGTCTGCTCTGCATATTCCAAACTAGAAATCTCCTCAGGTGGAAATTCACTCACGAACCACGAGTAATAAACTGGATATTTTTATTTCAAATACTAATTAGACAAAAGATGTAATCATGTATCCACTGATCTAAATGACATCCTGGCATATCATCAGCACAGAACATATGTTCATCTTATTCAACAAGCACAAAATAAAAGCTTTTTAAAGCATAAACCAGTGGCAAAATTATTCTTTTGCCAGTCAAAATCCCCCCCAATCCCCATCCAGAGTTACATACCTCGTTCTCAAGCAGGAACGTCAGGTAGGGGACGAGAAGGCAGAGCGTGTCAGCAGAATGAGCAGTGCGCACGCAGCGGTCTATTCCACTCTGATGTGATAGCAGCATGTGAGCTGCTTTAGCTCTCTCAGCTATTGTTACAGCCGCCAGCTCCGCACTGAGCATGCTCCAAACACCGCTCCACTCACCGTTGGCATGGGAACCACTCAAGCACAGACCTCACTAAAAAGGACCTCCCTGAGATGCACTCTCTGTCTCTCCCCCACCTGTCCTCTCAAGGGGGTTTTCCTTGTTTTTGCGTCTGTAACCCTGTGAACCGAAGCAAAGCTTCACAGATGAGAATAAATTGACGTAAAACATCCACTTGTGAAGTTAACAGAGCTAAAAAGACAGCTGTAACAGTAGTTGTAACATCAATTTCTGAGTCATTGTCTTGAGTTTTGAGTGTTTCCACACTGAGTCAATACTCTGCAGGAATGTCCAATAATCAGTTAGTAAATTTGAAAGATTAACTACTAGGTTTATCTGGGTGTTAATTTTATATTTATTTATTTATTTTTTTTTTTAAAATATTTTTTTAAACAAACAAATGCAACTCTATTTTAAAATATTTATTTAAATAGTTTTGTAAATATTTATTTTTAAAATTACCAAATAACTAAAAATTAGTATCACTAATTAACAATATTTAAAAAAGACAAACAAACAAAGAAGTGTACGTGGGTTTTTAGTTTATTTGTTTTAAAGTATCTAAAATTAAATAAAAATTAATTCATTAAAATCTAAGCCTAATTTATCTAGGTTTTTGTATTATATTTGTTTATTTTTAAATAAATGCATATAAATATCTAAAAAACTATAATTAACTGATTTATTTAGGCTTTTAACATTAATAAATAAAAAATGTTTTTAAATTAACCAAACAACTAAAAGTAAATATCAAAATCTAAATAAAAATATTTAAAAGGTAAAAAATAAAAGATAAACAAACAAACAAATTTACCTGGGTTTTTAGTTGTATATTTATTTATTTCAAAGTATCTAAAATTAAATACAAATGTTAATTAATTAATTTAATCTAAAATTAAAAAAAAAAAAATTGAAAAAGCTAATTTATCTGGATTTTTGTATTATATTTATTTATTTTAAAATAAATACATATAAATATCTAAATAATAAATAAATGTGTTTATTTAGGTTTTTAATATAAATAAATATGTTTTTAAAATAAACAAATAACTAAAATAAATAACAAAATCTGAACAAAACGATATACATTTATTTTTAGTTGTATATTTATTTTGAAGTATCTAAAATTAAATAAATGAATGTTTAGGTTTTTGTATTAGATTTATTTTATTTTTAAATAAATACCTATAAATATCTAAAAGTAAACTAGTTTATTTAGGTTTTAACATAAATAAATAAATACATACATACATACATACTGAAAAATCTAAAACGTAAAACTAAATAAAAATATTTTACAAATAAAACCAGTTTATCCACGGTTTTTGTTGTATATTTATTTATTTTAAAGTATCTAAAAATGTAAATTATTTAATTAATTAAAATGTAAAGATAATCTATATCTAAAATAATATATCTACGTTTTGTATTATATTTATTCATTTTAAAATATATAAATATCTTTATTTAGGTTTATTTAGGTTTTTAACATTAATAAATATTTAATACATATTTTAAAATGAACAAGTAACAAAAAATAAATAAATAAAATAAATATAAAAATAAATAAATAAATAGGCAAACAAACAAACCAAGAAATAAATAATAAATAAATACCAAAAATAATTATCAAAATCTAAATAATAATGTTTAAAAAAATAAAAAATAAAAACAAAACAGGCAAACAAACATTACATTTATACATTTATTTATCTAAAATGTAATAAAAATGTAAATTAATTAATTAAAATCTAAATAAAGATAGATAAAGAATAAAGAAAATAGGTTTTTGCATTATATTTTTTTATCTTAACATAAATACCTATGAATACCTAAAAATAAATAAACTGGCTTATTTGGGTTTTTAACATTATAAACAAACAAACAATCAAAGAAATAAATTCTAAATAAATAATCTCTAAAAATCTAAATAAATAATTCCAAAGCACAGGCAGTAATATCTACCGGAATGCGGTGCAGGATTTTATGGCATTCCTCAGAATTCCCATGAGAGGGCTTTCAAAGCATATTGGCTATGCTCTGTAATTACAGTATGTTGCGTGGGGTTGTCGTGGCTGGGCCATATGGAGAGAGCTAATCCTCTGTGTTACCGCACAGGCTTCTCAGCTCCTCCAGCGCTCAGAGCGCTAAACTGACATCAGCTGAGCCCGTCAAGCCCCGTCAGTCTGCCGTAACCCTGCTCACTGGATCTCTGGGGCTCAGGGCTAGAGTGGGTTAAAGAAGAGATTTCCTCTTAGTCTCTGCCATACATCAGTGATCTTTTGGGATCAAGCGCAGGAGGTCGGCAGCCGATGCATTATCAGCATTTGATACCGAACTCCCTGGGGAGTCTCAAATTTACTATTAGCTTTTCTTTCAGGGCTTCTAGCCTTACATTATCCAAAGTGACACTTTTATCAGAGACTCTAACAGCTTATTTCAGTTGTTACTGTGTAATTTATCTTTATAAGTTATTAATCATGATGTGTATCTGTTCAGCACTTTAATAGCTAACCGCACTTGTGGTGGGATCAAAATAAAATCACAAGTCCCTGTGGTTCAGTTGAGGTTTGTTTAATACACTACAGCCAGTAAAAGCTTCATCCATTAGCTTGAATGCTTCTCCAGAGGGCTGGGTTTATATAGTCTACTTATGAGCAACAGCAGTGCAAATAGAAACAATACAGTGAGTGAATCATATCATTTGATTAACATCGAAACACAACAAAATTCTGTATAGCTTCAATTACAAACACATGATACCATAATTTTTGGATATTTATCATAGTTAACCATTCATTTTAGTACTAATATTTGAGTGTTTCTTCAACTATGAGCTATTTTGGTCACTTAATGCACACGTTGCTCTCACCAAATTATTTAATTTTTTAACTAACAGTGTCCAAAAGTGATTTTTTTTGAAGTATCATGAGTATTTCACCACAGCATTATTTCTACAACCTTTCAGATTATGTTTGTTATGTGAAATAAAATGTCTGACTCCTTTGTCTTGCGAAAGCTAATCTCATAGCTAGCATTATATATATCCTAATACACCCATACAAAATGTTGAAGTTTTATTGAAAATTCTATTAAATATTCTGTTCAAAATGATATATATTAGATATGTAATAATTCATTTTTTATGATGGAAGTCTAGGTCTGGGACAAGAGTAAAACAACAAAAAAATCTATATAAAATATAATACGCACTATATAAAACACTAGCTATGAAATTAGCCATAGCATAAGTGCCTTTTTTTACACAGTAATAACAGTAAATTGCCGTAAAATTACTGTAAGTACTTTACAGGTAAATACAAAAATGTGCTGTTCACACAGGCAAAGACATTTCATCTTTTTACCGGTAAAACACCATTCATACATCACTTTCAAAATACCGGTAAATTCTTTGACATCATTAACAAGAAATTCTGTGACATCATTAACAACGTTTATATTCATGCAGCTGCTTTTGGCCCAGAGACATTGTATTAGACTACTTTAGACATTTTTTTTTACTTCCGTAGGCAACGCAGATTAAATGCATCATCTGCGTTGGAAAATAAAATACTGATATGATGCCCACAGTTACTGAAAAAACTTACAGGCAGTGATGGATATAAACATAGGCTTAAACCAAATGTTGTACCATAGACTTTCCCCACAAGAAGTCTAAATGCCCTGGAGATCAAGTGAAATCCACACTGAGAAACTCCTGCAGCATCATAGCAAGCATTGGAATGTTTACATCCTGCCAGGATGGCATCTAGTGTTTCTTGTCTCTGGGATTTGTAAGTTCTTTCAGTCTGTTGTCTACTTAAAGCCTCAAAGGCATCAGGGCTAAAGTGGAGAGGACAAAGACGAGGGTCTTTAGGAAATTTTTTTCGTCTGCAGGCATCTTCCCACTCTTTTCACCTCTTCTTTTCACTAGGAAACAGTGAAGACTTACATCACTTCTCTTGTTGCCCTTAAACTAAAAATTACAACTAAAAGCCGCACAATGTGGCATTATATCAGTATTTTATTTTTAGAGTTGTGTTGCGGTGAAAACAGGTAGCCCCAGTGGCTCACAGAGTGCAACCATTTCACATCATTGAAATAATGGTGGACACCTTAGTCCAAAATATGTATAAAACGATGTGGATTTTTTTAAATACCGCAAGTTTTTTTTTAAGCCATACGAGTCTTAAAGGATTAGTTCACTTCCAGAGCAAAAATTTTACAGATAATTTACTCACCCCCTTGTCATCAAAGATGTTCATGTCTTTCTTTTTTCAGTCGTAAAGAAATTATGTTTTTTAAAGGAAAACATTTCAAGATTTTTCTCCATATAGTGGACTTCAATGGTGCCCCCGAGTTTGAACTTCAAAACAAACAGTTATTTTCAAAAAAAAAAAAAAAATATATATATATACAATTTATATACTTTTTAATCTCAAATGCTCATCTTGTCTGGGTCTGTGTGAACTCTGTTTTTTTCCAGTTCAAGACAGTTAGGGTAGGTCAAAAAACTCCAAACTCATTTTCTTCCTCAACTTCAAAATCGTCCTACATTGCAGCAGAAGTCCCGACCCAGTGTTTGAAAATGAACATGCAAAGAAGATCAAACACCCTTTACAAAAAAGGTAAAACAGCGATGTAGGACGATTTTGAAGTTGGAGGAGAAAATGAGATAGAAGTTTTTCATTTAGAGCCCTTTGAAGCTGCATTTAAACTGCATTTTGGAAGTTCAAACTCGGGGACGCGATAGAAGTCCACTATATAGAGAAAAATCCTGAAATGTTTTCCTCAAAAAACATAATTTCTTTACGAATGAAGAAAGAAAGAAATGAACATCTTGGATGACAAGAAGGTGAGTACATTATCTGTAAATTTTTGTTCTGCAAGTGAATTTATCCTTTAATACCCGGGGTTCCCTTTAACAGTAATTTACCGGTAATTTAGCAGTAAAAACTGCATGTATAAAAAGGGCTATTGTCTCGCGCAGCCAGACGGCAGAAGGTCTGGGAACTTTGGCCGCTTTGAATGGCCAAGGACCGCCCAAGAGGCCATATGACTGACAGGTAAAGGAACTAATCACGTTTCGTTTTATGTTGTGTCATGTTTAGGGGCATGGAAATGTCCCCACAATAACAGACAAAAAAAACACTCTTTGACATAAATTGCAAACTTTGCATATTTCACATACTTTTGAAAATCCAGCATTTAGTTGATCCTGCTAAGTACCCATTGTCACAGTTGTAAACACAACGGCTTTCTTCTTCTATGAGGTGGTTTGGCATCACAACATCTTTATTTCCAGGTGGAACATTAAAGAACACGACACACACGTCTCCCAGAAATCCTGTATAATTTAACTAACCCGATGAAATTCCTGAAGTGTTTCCAATTTTGTGTGCCGTACGCATCAGACAATCATCCAACAGTCCATAGGTGTGATGTCTGAAGATGAGACTAGCCGTAGCAAGATAAATGAGTTTTAGGAGAATTTATAAGAAATAAAAAATCTTTTATAACATTATAAAATGTCTTTACTGTCTCTTCTAATCAATAATGTGTCTTTGCTGAAGAAAGATATTTATTCATTTAAAAATAACACTGACCCGAAGAATGATTAGTACTAGCGTATTTACTTTAAAAAAAAAAAACTTTTTTCATGCCCTTCCAAGGTTCATAGTTTTATTGTGACCAAATGGTTTTACTACAAATCAACCCAATGGACACAAAAAGTGCCTTCATTTGAAGAAACATCAATTCAGAGTGCAGTGAATTATGCATTTCTAAACTGACAAATGCACAAAATGGATCCAGATTTTTAATACACAGCATTTGTTGCGGTGTCTGAATGAGGGGAAGCATTAAAGAGATTGATGGGCCTCAGGGCTTAGAGAGAGAGTCTCAAGCTGGTGGCCATGACACTCAAGATGCAGAGCGGCCACAGAGCAGCGGTCGTCACCCTGCCCAAAGACTTGCCATTCCTAATTTATGAGGCCTCTACCAAGCCTCAATAATTCATACACCCAGCTCCACACAGTGATCACTGAAGCACAGACCGCCTTTCACACGAGACTAAAAAAAATTAATAAATAAACACAATTCTCTTTCAGACAAGGTTTGCCTCTCCATTATGAGATTCTTTATTTTGGCAGCAGTGGGACTATATTTGGCACTGCCTATGAATCATCTGACGCACAAATAGCTGAATGATGAGAAAGCTGAAACAGCATTCACAAAGCTGTTAAATCAAGTGAACAACTGTTAATATATCAAAATAAAAAATTAAAAACACCACAATGACTTCACTAAGAATGCACTGAAATAATGCTATTTAAGAGCGTCCCTATAAGTAAGCCTAACCGAAGTGCATTTTTGCGTGGGATGTCATAAAAAATGTATTAGTTTAGCTCTAGGGCTCCACAACCTATATTTGGCACCATTATGGGAGACAATATTGGTGAACGGATGAGAGACAATTGATTGTTCCCTGAGAAAAGGGCTCACAATACATGCTGACACACATACAGGGAGAGGGCAGCTGGGTTTAACACACTGACACACATACTGATGGTACATGTGAGCATCTCTATCAACTCTACCAGCTGAACAAAGAAACTAAATGGGATGTGCATTTATAATGTATCAGATGTGGGTCAGTGTGCAATACATTCATTGCTCATATAGATGCATATGTTTAATGTGCCATATACTGAGGTGGTGGTTGGTGCTGGCATCACTTCCTGTGCTCTGAGCCTGGGAAACAGCATGGGAACTGTCCCACATTCCTCAGGCGATTCACGACTGGGGACTGCAAACGTGTCCAGGAATGTATTGTCATTAGGGCATGGAACTACATGGGTATTGACTCAACTGCTCTATTTAATGAAGCTGCTACGTATGCCAATGATATATGGGTGCTGTGTGAATGGAAAGTTTGATTAGTCCATTAATGGCCCAGACATCCAAAGGCATGTTTATATAACAATAACCAACCCACATTCTTACAGTCAGGTTCTCTCTGTTGGTTAATGGGTCTCTGATTAAATGCCCTACACAATGAGAAAAAAACTTAAATTCCCAAGCTGGACATATCTGTTCACAACTGTGTAACCTTTGACCCAGAACATCCTACCAACACCGTAGCAACCACCAAGAACACTCTAGCAAGACCCTCACAGCCACTGAAAACACACTATGACCCATAAAACCCCAGCAACTGCCCAATAAGTGCAATGACCCAGGAACCACCAAGAACACATAAAGGAATAGTTCACCCAAAAATGAAAATTCTGTCATTAATTACTCACCCTCAAGTTGTTACAAAACCATAAGACCTTTGTTCATTTTCAAAACACAAACTAACCCTTTCACTGGTGAGTTTAAAATATTCTATCTGACCCCCCAGAGTGATTTTTTTTTTTTAGGCGACTGTTATTTTAGAATGTTCCCTTTATTGCGTCATGATTGTCACGTGACACACGGCGGCCACTACAGCGCTGTATGACAGACGTTTCACTTTTATTTCGTTTTTCCCTTTTTTTTTTATTCAAAATATTCACACGCATGCTTAACATGTCTTCAACTATCTGATATTCCGATTCACGAATATGTGTAAGTGAGTGTATTTTGCCATTTTAAAACATTTATAAATTATATGGATTGTGATCTATAACGTGAGGGGGGCGCCGGAGTCCTGTCAGACGGATTTACAGCGCATAAATGAACCAGTTTCTCCCGAAATAAATGCAAGTAAGCGGCTGGTGAACTGGGAAATGACTGAAGTGAATTATATCATTACTTACACTCCGTGTGTATTTTACAAATACACAACTGACACATTCAAGGCCCAGAAAGTTAGCAAGGACATTGTTAAATTAGTCCATGTGACATCAGTGGTTCATTTGTAATGTTATGAAGCTACGAGAATACTTTTTTTGCACATGGAAAACAAAAATAACAACTTTTTTTATCAATTTCTTCTCTTCTGTGTTAGTCTTCGACTCATGTTCATATTCAGTGATATATGAAGGATATTATGTCCACATAAAAAAGAAAAAAACTAACAATGTAATCTGCGCATTCCACTGAATGTCATTTACCATATTAAAGGAGAAGTTCACTTCCAGAACAAAAATTTACAGATAATTTACTCACCCCCTTGTCATCCAAGATGTTCATGTCTTTCTTTCAGTCGTAAATAAATTATGTTTTTTGAGGAAAACCAATCAGGATTTTTTCCATATAGTGGACTTCAATGGTGCCCCTGATTTTAAACGTCAGAAATGCAGTTTAAATGCAGCTTCAAAGGGCTCTAAACGATCCCAGCCAAGGAGGAAGGGTCTTATCTAGCGAAACGATTGGTTATTTTCTAAAAAAAATTAATAAATAAAGACAATTCTCTTTCAGACAAGGTTTGCCTCTCCATTATGAGATTCTTTATTTTGGCAGCAGTATTTGGCACTGCCTATGAACCATCTGATGCACAAATAGTTGAATGATGAGAAAGCTGAAACAGCATTCACAAAACTGTCAAATCAAGGAAACAACTGTTAATATATCAGAATAAAAATTATTTTCTACAAAAATTACAATTTATATAGTCTTTAACCTTAAACACTCGTCTTATCTCGTTTGCCTGAACTCATCCTACATCGCTGCAGAAGTACCGACCCAGTGTTTACAAAGTGAACATGCAAAGAAGATCAAACACCCTTAAAACAGCAATGTAGGTCAATTTTGAAATTGAAGTTTTTTTTAGACAAACCCTAATTGTTCGTTTGAGGTTAAAAAGTATATAAATTGTCATTTTTTTTCGAAAATAACCGATTGTTTCGCTAGATAAGACCCTTCTTCCTTGACTGGGATCGTTTGAAGCTGCATTTAAACTGCATTTTGGAAGTTCAAAATCGGGGGCACCAATGAAGTCCACTATATGGAGAAAAATCCTGAAATGTTTTCCCCAAAAAATACAATTTCTTTAAGGCTGAAGAAAGAAAGACGAACATCTTGGATGACAAGGAGGTGAGTACATTACCTGTAAATTTTTGTTCTGAAAGTGATTTTCTCCTTTAAATATTTCTTAAATTATGAGTCTCACGATCAAATTAGAATTAGCCTTTTATGCTTGGGAAAACTGCATGGACTGCACACAATATCTTTGTACACGGTCCAAACAAAACATCATTGCTCACATTAATTTTGCACAGCATTAACAGTGTTTTCTCTCTTAATATATGGCTGTTTGTCTTCCGCAGCTGTGAAAACAGCGGTAAAGTCATTTTGCTATGTTGTTTGCTTAATTTGCACACAAGTAAATTTGTTATATTAATGCATTTATTTAGATTTTATAGCTTAAAAACTGGGTAAGTTAAATCTTTGCATCAAAGCCTCATTAAAAGCTTTGTTAAATGATAGTATATGACACTGCCATCTGCCTTGCTTGGGGTGAAAGAGTCAAGTTCTTCAATAGCAATGTAATGTCTTATAATCATCTGCTTACAATTGTGTAGTGGTAGCAGGAAGTGAGTGGTACCAGGAAGTAGCCCATATTTGGTCAGAACGCTTCTTATTAATTGATTTAATTGAATTAATAAAGCGCTATTTAAAGTCAACTTTATGTAAAACAGGAGGAAGAGCTAAACTCCTCACTGGCATCAGTATTTACATAACAAAAGGGGTCTTAACAAGCCCTTTCAGCACACATCAAGCACCGGCACTATTATGATGCAGAATATTCAATGCATTTGATGCTGAACGCTATGCAGATGAGGTCCGGTAACAGCCAGGGATGATTTTGCGACCAACAATGTGGCCATTTCATCTCTGAAAATTGAGTTTTTCAACCAGCCTTGATGTAGACAGAATATTAAACTGTGCACTGAATGTATTACTAAGCCCTTGATGGCCTTTAGTCCATCAAAACAACTATGGCAAATCAGCCTTGATTCAAGACATCCAGGTGATAGTGCTAAGTATCAAAAAAGAAAGCACAGCATATCTAAATAAAGTGTACTGCATTGATGCCTCCACTGATACAGTAAACTCTATATTGCTACAGGACACAGAATATGAAAGGTTCCACTGAAGATTCTATGAAAGCTACGAGGAATAGGACTGACTTCATTATACTGTGTTTTACAGACACAAAGAAGTATAGAAATGAAAACTGTTCATTTAATCCAGGCCCCTGCTGTTTCCTCAATTTGGTTTCTCTGGCTAGAGAGGGAAAACATGATTATTTCACTCATGCATTTTGCTTTGAAAACTAACTGGTTTTATCAAGGAGCATGGTTTCACAGATCTGCTGATTCAGTTGAACTACAGATTCCCCAATACTTAAAATATGAAGTATGTCAAGTTTTCAGGCCAGAAGTCACAAACAACATAAGACTATTTTGTAATGTATGCAGTGCTTCTACAATTATTTAGTCTTCTTAAACCCTGACTCTGCAAAATCACATTCATCTGCTCTTGTTTTTGAATGCAACACCTCTCAAGATCTCAAAATCTAACCAACAACCAATGCACGAAACCAGGTCCCTAAGGTTTTTGAGGAAAACATTCCAGGATTTTGCTCCATATAATGGACTTCAATGGGAATCAATGGATAGGGTCCAAATTGCAGTTTCAATGCAGCTTCAAATGGCTCTATATGATTTTAGCCGGGAAACATACTAAAATAGATAAAAATTTATATAATTTGTAACCACAAATGCTCATCTTGCACTAGTTTCGCGATACGCGTCTACGACTTTATGCATTGCATAATCACGTTGGAAAGGTCACGCACGGTTAGTGCTTCCTACGTGTACTTTGGTCCAAAAAGGTAGGGTAGGGTGAAAAACTCCATCTCATTTTAACTTCAAAATCATCTGACATTGTTGTTTCTTTGCACGTTTGCTTTGAAAAAACAGGGCTGGTACTTCCTCCTACGTCACGTGTGACCTTTCCAACATGATTACATAATGCATGAGGTCAAGCTAGTGCAAGATAAGAATTTGTGGTTAAAAAGTATTTTTTGTTTGTTTTTTTAGTAAATGGATCATTTCACCAGATAAGACCCTTATTCCTCAGCTGGGATCATATAGAGCCCTTTGAAGCTGCATTGAAACTGTAATTTGGACCTTCAACCCACTGATCCTCATTGAAGTCCACTATATGGAAAAAAAATCCTGGAATGTTTTTCTCAAAAACCTTAATTTCCTTTCATCTAAAGCAAGAAAGACACAAATATCTTGAATGACAAAAGGGTTTTATATAATTTATCTGGAAATTTTAATTCTGGAGTGAACTAAATAACTTTAAGTGTTTATATTATCATTTTATAGAAAATTATATTCTAAGCAGAGCAGTTGTGCAGACACCTAAATAAGATAATGCACTTTAATAAACACTCAACAGTGAATAAAGCCTATTACAATCTTCCTGACATTGTACACATTCCCACTTTGTCTCAAGGTCATTCGAAAATCCTTGAATTACAACAAGGCAATTTTCAAAATCAAATAAAACATCTTTAACCACCCAACACATATTGGTCCTTCCAACTGACAAGGTGACCTAGACTATATTTAAGAACAAAACAATACAAACACAGCAGGGAGGACATTCATCATAGAGCTGCACATGAGATGTGCTATGTCAGAGCTATATGGGCTGAACAAGAGCTGTATATATGTATATATAGTTCCTTTGCTTTATAGCAAACTTGAGTCATTTGTCAGATCATCTTCGTAAATGAGTCAGATGAAACACTGAAAAATGAATTATGCTGATGATGTTATCAGCCTCACTGTCATTATGCTTTAGCCATCATCTTGCGGTGGTAATTTAATCGTCTTAAAATCCACATCATAACATGACAATGTCATGTGGTATTCTAGTTGTGATACTGCTTTAGTAACATTTCAGATTATTCTTTCTCGAGATAAAGCGACATGCCTTGTTTCAAGGTCAAGGCCAGACTGATATGATGTTGTTTTTGCAGTAGACCTTACAGAGAACATCCACAGTTGATTAGGCAAAACAAACAGTAGCTATATAACATCATTTGCATCTTAGCTAAGTTAAATTATGGAACATTAAAGGTTTGTTTAAATAAAACACATTTAAAGTAGGCCACATACTACATGTAATCTACAGGAAATATGCAAATGTGCTCATACTGAGTGACTCATACTGAGCAGTTCTGAGCTCATCTGTCCTTGCGTTGCAACTCTCCTGTCATGTTTCTGCTAGTGACCATGATACATGTCGAGGTCATTTAATGTGTTTTTAGTTCATCTAATCTAGAGCTAAATACAATTTTGTTGTATAGCTGTCTACACAACACTGAAATAGGCAAATTTGCTTTCATTTCAGTTTGGATCTTATTTATTTCACTACCCTTATTAGAGGATTTTTTTTGTTTAATGACAAATGATGCATACTGCACATAATCAAACAATCATTTAAACCATTCTAAATTATAGCGATGCACTGAAATTTCAGCAAAGAAAAATTTATGAAAAAATTTGTAATAATTTTTAGGTTTCAATGATGCTTTGACTGTCATTGTCTTATTTAGTGAACACAATGTGGATAAGCTACAACAAGTCAACATGTCAGCAGTGCAGACCAAGACCCAAAAATGATGCTAGATGTGTAAAAACAGTACTTTACTGAAAACATGTTTTTTTAGTTTTGGTTTTCAGCTAATTGAAAACTTTAATTTCGGTTTAATTTCGGGGAAAAAAATCATTTGGTTGCATCACCAATAAAGTTTCCTAAACTTTCTGTTAGAGACCAGCTGTCAGCTCTCATTAAAATTAACTACAACTTTATTTGTCCAGTAAGCAACTGAGGAAAGAACAGCAATCCTGTAATGACTCCCTTGATGACCATTACTTAGATAATGCAGTCTGTGTTGAAAGGACTCCTGATCTCAGCCAATCATTTAATGGAAAACAATCATCCTCTGTCCACCATTGCTGAGTCCACTATATCTGTGTATAACACCTAGCAGTGCCATTTGCAGTGGGGACAAAAGGGCTGAGACCACTACAATTGCTTTTATTTTGCATTTTTGTAATACAGTTTTCTTTCATTATGAGTTATGAATTTCTTGAGCTTGCATGACTTCTAACGTGCTGTAAAATGTTTGCATGACTAATGTCATTAAGATGATTTTTTAAAAATTAAATCAATACATTTCCATGTTTTAATAAACTAAATCCCAGATTTTCAATGTGATATCAAACTTTTGGAAACAACTATAAATGAATATGATGTGTGTTCACAGGAACACTGTCCATTCTCAGCATATGTGACCCTGGACCACAAAACCAGTCATAAGCCACACGGGTATATTTGTAGTAATAGCCAACAACACATTTTATGGGTCAAAATTACTGA
The DNA here is from genome assembly GCF_022985175.1 of Labeo rohita. Classification (NCBI taxonomy): domain Eukaryota; kingdom Metazoa; phylum Chordata; class Actinopteri; order Cypriniformes; family Cyprinidae; genus Labeo; species Labeo rohita. The sequence goes on from NC_066877.1 coordinate 15,440,784, forward strand.
TTTTTCTTTTAATGACAAAAATCATTAGGATATTGAATAAAGACAATGTTCCATGTAAATTTCTTAATATGCACTGCTAAGAACTTTATTTGGACTACTTTAAAAGTGATTTTCTCAATATTTAATTATTTTTCTCCACCCTCAGATTCCATATTTTCAAATAGTGGTATCTCGGCCAAATATTGTCCTATCCTAACAAACCATACATCAATGGAAAGCTGATTTAATTCAATGAAAAAATGACCCTTATGACTAGTTTGGTGGTTCATATTTAAAAAATCTGATTGATCAATGGGGTCATAAACAGATGCAGAAACTCCAATCTAAGAGTGCCAGCTGGTCTCCATCTGTAATGGCAAATACTGGCAAATTTCCAGTCATCTTCACCCCATTATGGGTCTTAAGAGTGAAGACAGTCACCCAGCAACCTGCTAGTTCCCACCAATCACATGCTACTGCTGCCCCCCCATCCCTGGTGAAAAAACCAGCATATGCTGGTAGGTATGTTTTGATGCTGGTTTAAGCTGGTCCTTAGCAGGTTTATGCTGGTCCTTGACCAGCAACATGACCAGCAAAAACCAGCAAAGGACCAGCTTAAACCAGCATCAAAACCTACCTACCAGCATATGCTGTTTTTTCACCAGGGATCTCAACCTGTGTTGACTTTTAACGGTCATAGATATGAATTCTGATATCATGACTATTTACTTCTACGTGTATGAATGACATCCCACAGTAAAGCTGCAGCTTTAATTACCCAGCATAATGTATCCTGTGAAATTAGACTCACAGACGCTGACTAAACTGAAGAACGCTTGCAGAATGGGAAAACCTCGCTCAAAAATTCAGTGAAAACTCGACCTCGAAGTCCATTCATTTAACTTGCGCTGTTAATGAACCAAACGCCGTGAGTCACATTCACAACCGGCTCATTAGAATCTAGATATAGGACGAATGACAGTTTAATGGATGCTCATACTTACATTCCGCGCGAGTCACTCGTTTCCTAGAGATGACGGCGTGACGGTATCATCCAAAAGCGATTATGCCGGTTGAGCGGGACACACACGATGTTCGTGAATGAACCGGCTAGTGACGACGACCTCCAAATAGGTTACGACCCGCTATTCTGCCTGTATGAATGGAAATAAAAGTACACTATTTTTTTCAAGCACGTAAATGCGTAATCGCACCTTTGTGCGATACACTATAATCAAACTGGAGACTATTCTGCTGACACATAATTATATTATAATAAATGTAAAATAATTTATAAGTCATTATAGATACATATTACGCGCTCTTATGAAATTACCAGCTTTGAACATACCTTAAAATATATATTTTTGGACTTTTTTTTTATTCTTTGTGTTGCTACTCCAAACTTACTAGGCTAAAAAAAATAAAGAAAAAAATAAAATGCATTTTCTTAGAGAGCACTAGAGGGCACCCATGCATTAAAGTGATCCAAAATGGACATTTCCGTCCGACGTTGCGTTAGCGTTGACTGACTGTTTTCTTAGCCAATTACAGTGAAGAAGATCTCCAATGAGGCGTGACCGAGTACACAAACGCATCCAATCACAGCGTAGCAAGCGCAAGCAACGGGTCCAGACTCCAGAAGTGAGGTGTCTATTTCTGCCGTAGATGGTATCGAAACAAGCATAAAGTTAAAAACTGCTAACATATGATTAAAAAATTGTGATTAGAATGAATGGAACAGCATATTCAAACTTTGACAATCAAGAACACGTTCTCAAACTAGGCGAAACTTTTGAGAAACAACCTAAAAGTGCATTCCACACGGTACGATGTAAGTGGCGTCTTTTACATTATTATCTCTATCTTTGGAATATTTATATAAAAAACATGAAAACAAGTCATATTTTGAAAGAAAATAAACACGGTTTCTTACGTTAATACTGAAACCATAAGTTGTTTTCAAACAATGTGCACAGGCATATGAGAAGGCAGCTATGTGCTTTTCCACCTTGCTGGCTAACTCAGCTTTTTATTGTAATTTGGAAATATAAAAGAAGCATCTGTCTTTGTGCTTATAATGGAAACCTTCTTAAACGAACATTCCGTTCTTTCAGCTGAAAAGCTGTGGTTTAAAATTAAATTTTGGAGACCGTTTAATTCATGAAGAATTCTAGACTTTTTATTACAATAGGAAACACGCGCCATCTGTAGGTTCTACATTGGTACTACACTACTTATGTTGTATGCCAGTAATGGCACACATGACTCTTATGAGATAACATTTTTTTCTTCCTGATCATAGATGATTTCAAACCAGCCTCCATAGACACAGCATGCGAGGGGGAGCTGGAAGTGGGCAAAGGAGAGCAAGTTACAGTCACACTACCAAACTTAGAGGTATGTTCAAAACCTTAGTTCCACCATAAAAAAATCTTGAATGTACAGTAGCATGGATGTTTAAGCTGAATCTTCTTTCCCATCAATCTTTGCAGGGATCCACGGCACCTGTTACTGTATTTAAAGGTTCCAAAAGGCCTTATATGAAAGAATGTGTTCTCATTGTTAATCATGACACAGGAGAGTATCGTCTGGAGAAACTCAGCAGCAACATTGCAGTTAAGAAGACCAGGTATATATATATTTTAATATATTTAATTATATACTCATTTAAAGCCTTTAAGTAAATAAATTGTCATATTTCTGTTTCCCTACAGGGCTGAGGGAAGCAGTAAGATTCAGTCACGGTTGGAGCAGCAAACCAGCAGGCTCAGTCAGCAGATGAAGACTGGCAGTGGAAGCAAGGCTCCATCCAGCACCAAGAGCTCTCCTCCCAAGGAGAAAATGTCACCATCATCTCCCATGGATGATATTGAGCGAGGTAATATGTCTGACCAATATCTGAAAACGTCAGTATAATCAGCAGGACAACAGCTACAGAGCCATGAATCAAAAACATATCTGAAAATTGTAAAATAGTACACAACTGTTCAAATGTTTGGGGTCTGTAAGGTTTGGTTTAAATAAATAAATTATTTTATTTATCAAGAACACATTAAATGAACTGAAAGTGACAGTAAAAACATTGAAAATAATAAATAAATGCTGTTATTTTGAATCTTCTATTCATAAAATTATTATGAAAAAAATTGTCACAGTTTTCACAAAGATGATCCCAAAAATGAAAATTACCCTATTGATTTACTCACTTTCAAGCCATCCTAGGTGTATACGACTTTCTTCTTTCAGATGAATACAATCAGAGTTATATTTTAAAATGTTCTGGCGCTTTCAAGCTTTATAATGGCAGTAAATGGGTGTTGATATTTTGAAGTCCAATAAACTGCATCCATCCATCAGAAAAGCTGCTCCACAAAGCTCTGGGGGGTTAATAAAGGCCCTCTAAAGCAAGTCGATGCATTTGGGTAAGAAAAATATTTTTATTTAAAACTTTGTAAACCATAATCTCTAGCTTTCACTAACTGTTGTATGGGCTTTTACGAGAGAGTGGCATTCCAGCGAGAAGTGACGAACGCGTGCATTGGAGAAAGTAAAACAAAACACCGGTAACGAATTAGAAGAACAAAACAAGGATTTGTAAAGAAAATTGTGAGAGGATTTCTATATAAGCTGAGAAGAGACTGGTTTTTCTTTGGTGTAAATAAAACTTTGTTATTGAGAGACTAGCATATTCTTACCAGCGCTTCCAGCGGGTGACACAAACACATCGATTCGCTTCAGATGGCCTTTATTAGCACCATGTGGAGTACGTTTCATGATGGATGGATGCACTTAATCAACACCCATTCACTGCTATTATAAAGCTTGAAAGAGCCAGGGTATTTTTTTTAATACAACTCAAATTGTATTCATCTGAATGAAGAAAGTCATTCAAACCTATGATGGCTTGAAGATGAGTAAATCATAAGGTAATTTTCATTTTAAGGTGAACTATCCTTTTAACAGCACAATTGTTTATAACATTGATGGTAATAACTGAGCATCAGATCAGCATATTAGAATAATTTCTAAAGGATCATGTGACACTGGAGTAATGATGCTGAGAACTGAGCTTTGCCATTACGGGAATAAATTATTTTTTAAATTATATTAAAAAAGTATTATTTTATTTTACAATATTGCAATTTTTTCTGTATTGATCAAATAAATACAGCCTTGGTAAGCAAGGAGACTTCTTTCAAAAACATTAAAGTGACCCAAACCCCTTGAACAGTAGGAATCCTCCTTGTTTTGTTCGTTTCTATAGAGCTGATGGCAGAGGCGCGTGTCATGGATCAGATGAGCAGTGGAGACAGCTCCTCCGATTCCCACAGTTCCTCCTCCTCCAGTAGCGGGGACAGCTCCAGCAGCAGTGACTCTGAGGATGAGGATCGGACCTCGCATAATGCGGCCCCAGCTCCTCCCCAGAGCAGCTCTGCCCTCAACACATCTCAAAGCCGTGTGGAGGAGAGCAGTGGGCATTTCATGAACACACTCAGTGAGTTTCAGGGCATCTGGGTGATTTTGGATAGGTGTGTCTCTCTCTTATATGTGTCTAATATGCCATATTTTGATTTATTGCAGAAAATGATCTTCAGTTGAGCGAGTCTGGAAGCGAAAGTGACGATGACTAACCGCAAAAAGATGTGTGGGACACGGGATACTGAAATAGGATCAGGTCTTCAGGAAGTACTTTCACTAGCTGAAACATGGTGATATCTGAATGAGAATCCCCTCAGCTTATCAGTTACGGAATCTTTTCTTTCTCCCAGTTTCTTAGTAATACTTGCATCTGTGCCATTGGACACGTAGCTGGGGGGGTTTGCTGTATTAGTAAATTAAGAAAAAGTATTTATTTTGTTGAGAATGCTACTGCATAGAAGTTACTTTTATAGGAATGTCCTATAATTGCTTCCTCAGAGGTTATAGAAATATATCTGTTTGTGAAATAACTGTTTAGAAAGATCACTATAGTCGTATATCTATTTTTTGTTTTGAGGCTTATACTCAAGCACAAGTGATTCAGCATCATTTTAAAGTAAGTCTTAAGCAGCACCAGTGCGTTAAGGTGCCAAGCTCAATCTCAGATATTTACACATTACCCGACCTGCAATACTTGAATTTGTCTCTCTTTGATTCAGAGACATTTGTTCATAGCAAACTGTGCCTTGTATATAAGGTGTTTTTTGACTATCCATCCCATTCTCTTACATTGAAGTACGCCCTTTTTTTTTTTTTAAACACAATTCCTGCTTGGATTCCCTAAAATATGATCTCCATTTTGAGGTAGAAGTCTCTGTGTTGTGTGTGTCTTACTGTACGCCTCTGGAAGGCCCAAAAGCAACACTCTCAATCTTAAAGGATGTCCTTAGCCAGCCCTTCTTGAGCAGTAATTGCAAAACATAACGTGCCATTCTGTGTATTATAGCAGGGTTGACTGATGTGGTAAATGTAGTTCTGTGGAAGGTGTTTGATCATTAAAATTGTGTGTAGACTAATAAAGATTTGTTTTGTGATGTTTATTTATCATTTTATTGTCTTATAGCAGAATCTGACGTGCGAAGTATGTTAACTGAGCTGCATGTTATGGCATGGTTTACTTGATCAAGTCTGATCGAGTTGTGAGGTAGCAATCGTTTCTTTAATTATATTGAGGGTTTCAACATAAATTTTGTTGAACATTATGCAGTTACTCACAAGAGATGCCTCTTTTCTGCGAGGAGAAACTATATGACTGTTTAAAGTCACAAACTTTAAAAACACATTGATTTGTTTCTAAAGCAAAGATGTTGAAATAGTCTCCCCTCTATGGCCCCCAGCAAGTGTGCATCTAAATATTTGTGTTTGTGTACATACCTGTACCAGTATCTGTAACAGTATGCATGGAAACATGACGTTGCTCATTTTTAATACCATCACAAAAAAATTGGCGTAAAATACCAGTTGTTAGTGTGCCATCCGACCATGGATACTTATTATTTGTCACTACGATCAAAATATAGTAGTCAACATTTTAAAAGGAACAAAATCTTTCAAGTTGTCTAAAACTAAAACAATACCCGTTCTTGTCTCAACTTCTTTTGATCCAGTAATTTTGATTACTGTATATATATATTTTAGACGATTTCGTAGCTTGTCCTCCCAAAACACTTTCAAATGTTTATAAAAACGCCTATTAAAAAAAAAACAAAACAAGTAAGTACTTCCCACAAATTTACTTGCCAAAAGTGTATTTGTACCGTAATGTGTTGATCTGGAAAAGTTTTTTTTTGTTTTGTTTTTATATAATTTAACATATATTAAAAGTTTTTTTCTGTAGCAACAACAAAAAAAATTGAAATGCCTTTAACGCATGAAAAATAAACCGAGTGAAATATCCAGTCTGACAGACCATGGTGAATTCATTAGACGAGTCCTTGCGACCCAACTAGTAATATTCAGTGAACAGTAACACGCTATTCGTTTGCAAATTTGTTCTTTTTTTTTTCTCTTAGGGGTGCTTAAAATACAAAAGTTGCAACCAGAAGGACACATTTAATTGGTCAAAAGTGACAGTGACATCTTTTACAATGATGCACAAGATTCCTGTTTCTTTTGAACGTTCTATTACAAATCAGTTCAAAAATCCGAAGAATCATGTGACACTGGAGTAATTGTTCAACAGCTTAAGACAAAAGTTACATAGTTATTAAAAAGTCTTAACTGACCCCAAACGTTTGATCGGTAGATTCACTTGAAATTACAATAATACGCCGTAAGATTACATTATTAAATAGTTATGATTTTTACTAGTAACAGTTGTATTTCGGTAGAAACAATGGTTGCCGTGGAGGTGAATGGGTACACTAAATAGGAATGGTAGATAGAAAACACTGTCGACTTTCACAGAATCTCAACACGAACGAGTTTACTCAAGTTCATTCGGAGGAAAAGAGCCGCTTTTGACACAGCCTGCCATTACAGGGTAGCACACTGCTGTAGCAGGGCTTTTGTACAGATTGTGCTGTGGACTGCGTGATTAGAAATGTTTTCCAACTCATTGTTGAGAACTAGATTATTTTTATGCAAGTTGGACTACGGTGGAATGAAATGCCTGACATCGGCATCCTTCGCTCGGACAACCAGTACATTAATAGGTGATAAACAAAAAACCATGGACGACTTGCATGGTCCTAGCTTTCTCACATCATTATACTGGCTCTTCGGGAAAGGTTATTTTCAGACGACACATCAAATGCAGGTAAAGTATTAGTATTCAGTGTTGAACCAACACGTTTAGTACCTCCAGATGATGATGGCTTTAAATCTTTGTTATATATGTATTTCACTGTTGTGTACCTTTCACTACTTACGTCAACGAGTGGGATGACATTTTCAGTAATATTTCTGAAACTGTTTACAATCGAAACCTAAAAATTATATATATATATATATATATATATATATATATATATATATATAAGTAACAAAATGTGTTGTCCACACACAAAAGTGTGTTAAGAAACAACACAGGCTGTACTGTTTTCGACACATACTTTAAAGAAAAAAAAAAAAAAAAAGCTTGGGTTGAGTCAGGATCATAATCTTTCCAATGGTTAAATATTCCCATTTCATTAAGAGGAATGAAAATATAATTGACCTGCAAGGAAAAATGCAAAATAATAATCTAATTGATTTCTGGGGTGAAATCAGTAGAAAAGAATAAATAACTGTGGTGTATGTGGTGTAAGTGGTTCAGAGGAAATTACTTTAGTTGTGGCAGAAACATTATTATGACCTGTTCAGCTGTGTTAAAAGTAACTCCTTTTGTAGTGGGTAATATGGGTAATAATGAGGATGTGACTATTTCTCTGCAAGAAGTTTATGATGCAGTTATGATGTTAAAAGATAAGGCATGGGGTATGGATAAGTTATCTGCTGAACACTTAAAGGTGCAATAGGAGATCTTGGAAAATGCTAAGTTTAACCTGATAGCACTGAAAGCGAACGTCCCACCCTCCCTGCAAATCGCCGTCCAAAGCCACGCCCCCTGAACGCAATAAACCCACACAGACTAACCGACCAGAGACAGCATTACTACAATACATTGTAACACCGAGATGAAATGTTAAACAGCCAAGATAGGAAAACCGTGTGGTGCTAATAATGCACGGATGGCGTGTTTTCCCCGAGTTTAAATAAAACGCCTCACGCGTCATCACATTCGTCCACACACAAGGAGATGGAGCGAGGAAAAATGTACACAAGCATGCATCCAACTCAGGTGACAACAAGTAAGAGAATTAATAAAATAAAGAGAGACAGATGACGGTAGAGCGAGTCATCTCTTCACCTTTCCAGAACGTACAGACACGTTATGCACATGCGCAGTCGTCAGTCTGCCTCAAAACTATTTGACAGGCAGGTAGGAAAGTCAATCAAAACGTTCGGTTCGAACGTTTTGATTGGACGAACATTTCTTGGTCTTATGCCTTCCACAGAATATATAAACATGTATAAATACATTTAGACCACTTAACTTAATGATTGCTATCGGGATGTGAAGACACTTTCAACCAGCATAACAAAAAATGTTTCTAAAGACAATCACCTATTGCACCTTTAAATTTTTCGAGTAGAAAAATCTGTCCTCTGCTTGCCATTTGCCATGTTAGTGCCTATTATAAAAGACAAAGCTGGCAAAATATACAGCATGAATAATTACCATCCTATAGCTTTGGTCAGTATTTTATCCACGGTCTTTGAAAAGACATACTAAATAAATTGAACAGTTTGTCCAGACATTTGACAACCAGTTTGGTTTCAAACCTAAACATGGCACAGATATGTGTATTTTTTACTACAAAGGAGATTTTAGATTTGTATAACAGGCATAATTTTACAATTTCTATTTGTTTTATTGAGCCTTGTGTAAATCATAAAAAAACATTTTACAAGTTACAAAACAGAGGGGTTTCTAAATTTCTAGTGAGAATTCAGGCTTTTGGTACACTTATCAGTCAGTGTATGTAAAATGGGGTAATTATGTGTCTGCTCCATTCAGTGTATGTAATGGAGTTAGACAGGAGAGCATTTTACGCAATATAACGTTCAGGTATGTATAGGTTATCAGACTCTGCAAACAGTATAGTTTAAATACTTTTGAACCCGGCACTAAGTTCAGTGAGATTTTTCTCCAGTATGCAGAACCATGTGATATTGTGGATTCTGTCTGTCTATATTATTTGTCTGTTTTATTGTTTGTATATTTGGACCATGTGTGTCCTTAAAGTAAAATTCTTTAGTAATTGTGTAACAATGATACATAACCCCCTGTTTTCACAAACAAGGCTTAAGCCCAGTCCCAGACTATTTTTAAAGGGATCATCGGATGCAAAGTTCACATTTACATGTTGTTTGAACATTAATGTGTGTTGTCAGTGTATGTACACATCTACCCTATAATTATATAGTTTGTTTGTGAAGGAAATGAAAGCAACTGATAACTGATTGATCTTGAAATATGTCAGTGCCCTTGTTTTTGTCTCAAGGTGTGTCTAATGTTTTTTCTAAGGCATGTTTATAAAAATGACTTTAATGTCCTAATTGAACTATGGCCTAATCCTGGCTTAGTCTAAGTCCTGTCTGTGAAACCAGCCCAACATGTTTTGTGTGTTTCCTAACACTAAAATGTCTAATTAATGCAGATAGAGCACAGCAAAATCTACGGCCCCCTTTGGAAGTCCAAATATGGACCACTGGTTGTTGTTAATGTGGCTGATGCAGACCTCATAGAACAGGTTCTACGGCAAGAGGGTCGCCATCCCATCCGTACTGACATGCCTCACTGGAGAGGCTACCGAAAACTCCGGAATCATGCCTATGGACCCCTCACAGAGTAAGTAACACCCCAGTATTATTGGCACGAGCATTCATCTGTTATTTAAATACGTTCATTGCACACATAATGTGCAACCATAATGCTTTCAGCTGCTGCTAAAGCAAATATAAAAACATCTGCAGATGTTATTAAGAGTCAAATGTTGTGCACGTCTGAACATGTATTGAATAGCTAGAAACATGCCTGAGGACACACATTATTGTGTCCGTTGAACAGTAAACCAAAACCTAATTTGAGAAAAAAATTTATTGAACATGTATGATACATTAACCCATTTTATTGGGAATAAATAGGGAATTGTTTTTAAGATTTTACAGTGAGCAATGAAATTGCATAGACGTGAGGGATTCTTTGTGAGGGATGACAACAGATCAATAAAGTTAATAAATTCAGGTGTTAGTGGGAAAACCGGTTTTGAGGAACCATAACAACCTCCAAACATAAAAGAAAAACTGAGGGCTTACTCAATCAGTATTCAGACACAAACTTAGACGGACTATAAGGTCACTACATTTATCAATTTACCACATAATCAGTGTTCTAAACTTATTTTGAATATAAAATGTCCAAAATGCTTTATGTTATCAAATATGTATGAGAAAGTCATTATGCTGTTATGCTGACAGAAATGACAATACTCATTTCCGGTTTCAGAATGGGAGCGGAGTGGCAGCGCATTAGAAGCATCCTGAATCCTCGTATGCTTAAGCCTAAACACGTGTCCTCCTACACCAATGCCATTAATGGTGTGGTGAGCGACTTTATTGAAAAGGTGGCTAAGCTTAGGACAACCACAGGCAATGAGGTTATGGTGTATGATGTGGCGGGCGAACTGTACAAGTTTGCCTTTGAAGGTATGACATATTGGGTAATTTCAAGGTCAAGATATTGCATTATGCCATAGAGTCATTCCCAGGTTTTTAGATCTTTTAGACGTTGGTATCTATAGCATAACAAAGGCCACTGGTTATCCTGTAAAGAGCATTGGCCTTGACTTCTAGTCATGTGCAGCTGACTATCTTAACTATCACTGTTAAAATTTTTCCTGTATTTTTACAATACATTACTGGCAACAAGGTTACCAGCAAGTTGCTGTAATTTGTTTTACAGCAATGTACTGTAATGCAACTTTACACTACACTGTGTGCAGAATTATTAGGCATGTTGGTATTCTGGTCATATTTTTTTTCCAAACACATTTTACCAATTCCAAACCACATCAGTCTTAATAACTACTGTTAATTTTGTGTTTAATCATTTATATGTGATATATAATTGTCCGTGAAGGCTGGAAGTGAAAAACTCCTTATATTCAGGTGTGCAGGATTATTAGGCATGTTTTCGTTTACAGCTAAAATGAGCCAAAAAAGAGATTTAACCCAGACTGAAAAGTCCAAATTATTAAATGCCCATGAGAAGAATGCAATACTAATGCATTACAAGAATTTGCAAAGTTAAGGCTTGACCATTGGACAGTGAAATGCTTGTTGAGTCTGCATGGTCAGAAAAAACAGGTGGAGAAGAAAAGATGCATGTTAACTGCAAAAGAATTAGGAATTAAGGTGAAGAATTAGGTGTGACACCATCAGGAACCGTTTCCAGTTCTCCAGCGCCACCATTTTCCAGAACTGCAACCTACCTGGAGTCTTCAGAAGTACAATGTGTCAGGTTCTCAGAGACTTTGCTTGGTAAAAAATCCTAAAAAATGCCCCTGACTTAATAAGAATAACAAGCTGACGTCTTGTGAAATACATGAAGACAGTTTTTTTTATATGCTTTAGAGACAGATAAGTTGAGAGTGACTCTTGAAGGACAAGCATCACATCCTCTTGTACCTCTGATTCAAGAATTGATCTTCTAAAATCTGCCAGTAAGTTTTGGGAGTTCATTTTAGTCCATCTCTGCAAGTCAGACTTTTCAGGATAAGAGACTAAACATGAACTCCCAAAACTTACTGCCAGATTTTGGAAGATAAATTCTTGAATCAGAGGCACAAGAGGATGTGATGCTTGTCCTTCAAGAGTCACTCTCAACTTATCTGTCTCTAAAGCATATAAAAAACTGTCTTCATGTATTTCACAACACGTCAGCTTGTTATTCTTATTAAGTAAGGGGCATTTTTTAGGATTTTTTACCAAGCAAAGTCTCTGAGAACCTGACACATTGCACTTCTGAAGACTCCAGGTAGGTTGCAGTTCTGGAAAATGGTGGCGCTGGAGACTAAACGGTTCCTGATGGTGTCACACCTAATTCTTCACCTTAATTCCTAATTCTTTTGCAGTTAACATGCATCTTTTCTTCTCCACCTGTTTTTTCTGACCATGCAGACTCAACAAGCATTTCTCTGTCCAATGGTCAAGCCTTAACTTTGCAAATTCTTGTAATGCATTAGTATTGCATTCTTCTCATGGGCATTTAATAATTTGGACTTTTCAGTCTGGGTTAAATATCTTTTTTGGCTCATTTTAGCTGTAAACGAAAACATGCCTAATAATCCTGCACACCTGAATATAAGGAGTTTTTCACTTCCAGCCTTCACGGACAATTATACATCACATATAAATGATTAAATACAAAATTAACAGTAGTTACTAAGACTGATGTGGTTTGGAATTGGTAAAATGTGTTTGGAAAAAAAATATGACCAGAATATCAACATGCCTAATAATTCTGCACACAGTGTATGTAGAATGATGTACTGTATAACTACAAAAAACTATTGTACTGTATTTTTACAGTACTTTGTAATTTTGTTTTTACTGTAATTTGCTATTGTGATTATTATTGTGTATTGTGTAGTTGGAATAGTACATACAAATAGTTAGTAAAATTGTGATAATTCAGAATAAAATTACAAATCAAAAGATAATCCAAACATTTTTACAAAAGTATTTTTATTAAAACACTTCAACCCAGAGTACAGTGCATCAACAATTTACAGCCATGGAAGCATTTTAAGTGTGCAAGAATATAAATTAAACAAACATGTGCATCTTGAGTTGGGAATCAATGTCCTAAGAGAGACCTTGTTTTTTCTTAAAACTATCTAAAAATTAACAATCTTAAAATTAGCAAAAACAACAACTAGGCGACTAGTCTCATAACCATCACCCCTAATTGCAGGGCATGTGGGTGGTGGCAAACAGGTCACTGACCCTCTCTTTAAAGTCCTCCATTTAAACATCATTTTGGACAGAATGAAGCTGTTGACATGCAGGGTTGATGCCCATCACTTGGCACCACTGTCCTAATCTTCTGCTCACTCCCTGTCTGGCAGTATACAGTGGGTACGGAAAGTATTCAGACCCCCTTAAATTTTTCACTCTTTGTTGTATTGCAGCCATTTGCTAAAATCAAGTTCATTTTTTTTCCTCATTAATGTACACAAAGCACCCCATATTGACAGAAAAACACAGAATTGATGACATTTTTGCAGATTTATTAAAAAAGAAAAACTGAAATATCACATGGTCCTAAGTATTCAGACCCTTTGCTGTGACACTCATATATTTAACTCAGGTGCTGTCCATTTCTTCTGATCATCCTTGAGATGGTTCTACACCTTCATTTGAGTCCAGCTGTGTTTGATTATACTGATTGGACTTGATTAGGAAAGCCACACACCTGTCTATATAAGACCTTACAGCTCACAGTGCATGTCAGAGCAAATGAGAATCATGAGGTCAAAGAAACTGCCTGAAGAGCTCAGAGACAGAATTGTGGCAAGGCACAGATCTGGCCAAGGTTACAAAAAATAATTCTGCTGCACTTAAGGTTCCTAAGAGCACAGTGGCCTCCATAATCCTTAAATGGAAGACGTTTGGGACGACCAGAACCCTTCCTAGAGCTGGCCGTCCAGCCAAACTGAGCTATCGGGGGAGAAGAGCCTTGGTTAGAGAGGTAAAGAAGAACCCAAAGATCACTGTGGCTGAGCTCCAGAGATGCAGTCGGGAGATGGGAGAAAGTTGTAGAAAGTCAACCATCACTGCAGCCCTCCACCAGTCGGGGCTTTATGGCAGAGTGGCCCGACGGAAGCCTCTCCTCAGTGCAAGACACATGAAAGCCTGCATGGAGTTTGCTAAAAAACACCTGATGGTGAGAAATAAGATTCTCTGGTCTGATGAGACCAAGATAGAACTTTTTGGCCTTAATTCTAAGCGGTATGTGTGGAGAAAACCAGGCACTGCTCATCACCTGTCCAATACAGTCCCAACAGTGAAGCATGGTGGTGGCAGCATCATGCTGTGGGGGTGTTTTTCAGCTGCAGGGACAGGATGACTGGTTGCAATCGAGGGAAAGATGAATGCGGCCAAGTACAGGGATATCCTGGACGAAAACCTTCTCCAGAGTGCTCAGGACCTCAGACTGGGCTGAAGGTTTACCTTCCAACAAGACAATGACCCTAAGCACACAGCTAAAATAACGAAGGAGTGGCTTCACAACAACTCCGTGACTGTTCTTGAATGGCCCAGCCAGAGCCCTGACTTAAACCCAATTGAGCATCTCTGGAGAGACCTAAAAATGGCTGTCCACCAACGTTTACCATCCAACCTGACAGAACTGGAGAGGATCTGCAAGGAGGAATGGCAGAGGATCCCCAAATCCAGGTGTGAAAAACTTGTTGCATCTTTCCCAAAAAGACTCATGGCTGTATTAGATCAAAAGGGTGCTTCTACTAAATACTGAGCAAAGGGTCTGAATACTTAGGACCATGTGATATTTCAGTTTTTCTTTTTTAATAAATCTGCAAAAATGTCAACAATTCTGTGTTTTTCTGTCAATATGGGGTGCTGTGTGTACATTAATGAGAAAAAAAAATGATAAAAACTTAAATGATTTTAGCAAATGGCTGAAATATAACAAAGAGTGAAAAATTTAAGGGGGTCTGAATACTTTCCGTACCCACTGTATTTGAAGAGTGCAGATGCAAAACCAGCTAAAAGCCAACTCGGTCAAAAATAAGATAATGATACTGAGTGAATGCTCCTGACACATATTATACGTCCATAAAATACTTTTACTTCAAACTCGCTTAATTCCAGCCTCTGCCCAATCAGAAGTACCAGTACTTGCATAGAAACCTGTACAAAGTAGCCAGAAAATAGTTAATATAAATTCTGTAGCACAGATGAAAAATAAATTAATAAATAAATACAGTTGAATTCAAAAGTTTACGTACACCTTGCAGAATCTGCAAAGTGTTCATTATTTTACCAAACTAAGAGGGCTTATCATACAAAATGCATGTTATTGTTTATTTAGTACTGACCTGAATAAGATATTTCACATAAAAGATGTTTACATATAGTCCACAAGAGAAAATAATAGTTGAATTTATAAAAATGACCCGTTCGAAAGTTTACATCCACTTGATTCTTAATACTGTGTTGCTACCCAATTGATCCACAACTGTGTTTTTGTTTTGTTTTTTGTCTAGTGATAGTTGTTCATGAGCCCCTTTTCATGTGTCCTGAACAGTTAAACTGCCTTTTGTTCTTCAGAACAAATGTGAAGATCAGGGTAAATTTAACTTATTTTGTCTTCTGCCTAACATGTAAGTACAGTATTTTCTGTAGGTTCTAAAGGGCAGTTCTGAATGAAAAAAAATGATATTTAGGCAAAATAAGAAAAATGAATCTTCATTCTGTTCAAAAGTTTTCACCCCTGGCTCTTAATGGATCATTATTCCTTCTGAAGCATCAGTGAGTGTTTGAATCTTCTGCAATAGTTGCAGGAGGCCATCATTTGTCCTCAGGGTGAAAAGATGGATCTCAAAATCATACAGTCATTGTTGGAAAGGATTCAAATACACAAAAATGCCTGAAAAACCAAAGAATTTGTGGGACCTGAAAGATTTCAGTGGGCAGTTTAACTGTTCAGGACAAACAAGGGACTCATGAACAACTATCACTAAACAAAAAAAAAAAACCTGCTGTGGATCATTTAAGTAAGAGCACAGTAGTAAGAATGTGATCATTTTTATAAATGCAATGATTATTTTCTCTTGTGGATTATATGTAAATGTCTTTTATTTGAAATATCATATTCAGGTCAGTACTAAACAAAAATAACATGCATTTTGTATGATAAGCCCTCTTATTTTGGTAAAATAATTAACATTTTGCAGATTCTGCAAGGTGTATGTAAACTTTTGACTTCGACTTTAAATAAAAATTAAATAAATTTTAGTAATACTTACAAAAAACTGCCTTGTGACAGCATTGGCCTTCCCAGGGTGCAAAGACAAGTGGACCACAGTCTTTGTTGACTAATAGATCATTAGTAACTAATAAAAGTAATTGTCCACTACTCATATACTCATAATCATTTTTATCAATCCCCATGCTACAGAACTGGTCTCCCACCTAAATAACATTAGTTAATAACCTGTAACGTTACCAATATCTCTGACCCCAAACCACCCATTTACATCCCAAGTGAAAATGTATTTCTGAACCATGTTTGCATAACTGTACTATTTTTCCCCCAAATAAAGGATTATGACGACATATTTCAGTCTTGACTATTATGTTAGTGACAGTTTTATGAGATAAAACTCAAAAAACAAAGATGTCACTACCACCACATGTTTTGGTCGTGACTGTTTCGGTAGTGACAGTTTTAGATACTTTTAAACCTATAGTTCAAAGATGCTACTTAGCACAGTTCTGGGGTGCGTTTCCCAAAAGCAACTATGGTTGTAAGTTCTGTCGTTGCCAATAGATTTCAATGGAACTAATGACCATAGTTAGCTATTTGGGATGCTTTTGGGAACAGTTGTACACATATAAAAACTTAATGTTATGGAATAACTCCCAAAAAAGTGTGCTTAATTATAAAAAAAATGGTGTTCGATAGTGACGTTCCTTAAAGTTATACACAGATTTTTCATACTTTTGAACACATTTATCTCAAAATGATGGGGCCTATCTGTTCACCATGTGGCTATGAGAGAGAGTGACACTTTCTATAAATGTAGTGCTGTAGTTAAAATCAGCCTCAGCCAGTGGACTAAAAACTTTTTTTGGTAGTGACATTAAAATCCAGGACACATTTTTTTACATAAAGTTTCATGATTTAGGGTTAGAGAGTGTGAGTGTGTGTATGTGTTGTCCATCACACTAATGTTGTTTTTGTATTTCCCTCATAAGGAATATGCTCAGTGTTGTTTGAAACTCGTATGGGGTGTCTGAATGATGTGGTTCCTGAAGAAACACAGAAGTTTATCTTCTCTGTTGGGGAAATGTTCCGTCTTTCTCCCATTGTGATCCTGTTCCCCAAATCTCTCTGGCCCTACATGCCTTTTTGGAAGCATTTTGTGGCTGTTTGGGACCATTTGTTTAAAGTTGGTAAGTCTGTTTCTTTTACTGTCATTAAAAAAAAAAAAAACATTAAATTAATACTGTTATGTTACTGTTATTAAATACAATTACTGTTATGAATAAAAAAATTTTTATTGTTGTCTTTTTTATATAATCATTACTGTTAAAAAGTTTGGGATTAGTAAGACATTTTTAAAGGTAAATTAATGCCGATTTCCATCATAAAACTCTACATAGTGCAAGCTGATGGGTCGTTAATGCAAACTGATGATTTTCACAGTGTTAAACTACTTGGCACAAGCTGATTGGTTCATGTTGCATACGCAGCCAATAAGCTTGCGGCTTTACATTTAAATGGCTGGTTAGTGTTCACTTGAGTTCCTCTGAAACCCTCCACCTCCCCAGCTCCACCTGTATAGATCTGATGTGGGTATTATATCTTAAAGAATTAGGTCACTCCTAAATTAAAATTTCCTGATAATTTATTCACCGCCATTCAAGATGTTCATGTCCGTCTTTCTTCAGTCAAAAAGAAATTACGTTTTTTTAGGTAAAACATTCCAGGATTTTTCTCTATATAATGGACTTCATTGAGAGCCAATGGGTTGAAGGTCCAAATTGCAATTTTAAATGCAGCTTCAAAGGGCTCTATATGATCCCAGCCAGAATAGGAGACAGAATAAGACTTTTTTCAAAACATTAAACAGTCCCCCAAACATTTGAATGGTAGTGTGTAGAGAGACTCTATTCTAGACATACTTTCATAACAGAATAACAGAATGCCAGTCATCTTCAGATAAGCTGTTTTCTTGCACAGCGGATGAACTGGTGCGGAAGAAGATGACAGAGATACAGGAAATGGTGAAACATGGGCAGCCAGTGGAGGGCGAGTATCTCACACACCTCTTGATCAGTGAACAGATGTCCTTCACTGAGGTTTTGGGAAGCATTACAGAGCTTCTGCTGGCTGGAGTCGACACTGTGAGTATCTTCATTCTTTACAGTGGCAATGCATTGCAGATATTTTTATTTTGTTTTTGGAAGTTTCATTTTATAAACACACTTGCCATTTGCAGCATTTGATTTAAAACTAAAGGAAATAAATAAGCAACGTAAGTAACGTACTTGACATTCTCCATTTTTGATGCATGCTCATTTTTAGACATCAAACACTATTTCTTGGGCGCTATATCATTTGGCACGGGAGCCAGAGATCCAGCAGAAGCTGTATGAGGAGGTTATCGGTGTCTGCCCAGGAGACAAAGTGCCCTGCAGTGAAGACATCACCAGGATGCCATTGCTAAAGGCCATCGTTAGAGAGACTCTTCGGTGTAGTATCTTCTGTATCTCTCAGTTATACTGTTTATAAACATATTTAAAGGAATAGTTCACCCAAAAATGAAAAGTTGCTTAAAGGAGAACTCCACTTCCAGAACAACAATTTACAAATAATTTATGCACCCCCTTGTCATCCACAATGTTCATGTCTTTCTTTCTTCAGTCACAAAGAAATTATGTTTTTTGAGGAAAACATTTCTGGATTTTTCTCCATATAATGATGATATGTACTGATGATATGTACATGTACTGATATGGTGCCCCGATTTTGAACTTCCAAAATGCAGTTTAAATGCGGCTTCAAACGATCCCAAATGCGGTTGTATACGATCCCAGCCAAGAAAGAAGGGTCTTATCTAGTAAAATGATCGTTTTTTTTTTCATAAAAATAATACAATTTATATACTTTTTAGTGCTAAATGCTCATCTTGTCTTGCTCTGCCTGGACTGTTTTTGTTCCTGTTCATGACAGTTAGGGTATGCCAAAAAACTCCCATCTCATGTTCTCCTTCAACTTTAAAATCGTCCTATATCGCTGTTTTACCTTTTTTTGTTAAGGGTGTTTGATCTTCTTTGCATGCTCACTTTGCAAAGACTGGGTCGGAATTCTGCAATGATGTAGGATCATTTTGAAATGATTTTTGAAGTTGAGGGAGAAAATACGGTCAGAGTTTTTCAACATACCCTAACTGTCTTGAGTCAGAATACACAAGGACTACAAGGCAAGACAGGCATTTGAAAATAAGTATTTCAATTGTATTTTTTTAATGTAAATAACCGATCGTTTCTCTAGATAAGATCCTTCTTCCTTGGCTGGGATCGTTTACAACCGCATTTGGGATCGTTTGAAGCCGCATTTAAACTGCAATTTGGAAGTTCAAAATCGGGGCACCATATCAGTCCATTATATGGAGAAAAATCCTGAAATGTTTTCCTCAAAAAACAGAATTTCTTTACAACTCAAGAAAGAAAGAAATGAACATCATGAACATTCAATTCAAAATTCAATTCAAATTTATTTGTATAGCGCTTTTCACGATACATATCGTTGCAAAGCAACTTTACACCAAATTAACTTTTTTACAATATATGTAGTAGTAGCTTACTAGTGTTGACTATGTCAAGTTGATGTACATATGGCAGAGATGTATAGTAAAGATCAATTAATGACGGAATCAAACATGGATTGTATGACAAGGGGGTGAGTACATTATATGTGAATCTTTGTTTTGGAAGTGGACTTTTTCTTTAAAATGAAATCATCCTCAAGCTGTTGAATATGTAGATGAGTTTGTTTCTTCATTGGAACAGGTCTCGGATCCTTTGCAGTGAATGGGTGCTGTCAGAATGAGAGTCCAAACAGCCGATAAAAACATCACAATAATCCACACGACTCCACTCCATCAGTGGAGAAACTGAAAAAAGCAATATTATGGATAAAGGACTCATATTTTAGCTGAAAACAATGGTTTCCCTATTGAAAAAAATATGTTGTTTTGAAGCATGGCATCTGGTTTGAGTTTAAACTGGTCCTTAGTTGATCTTTAGCTGGTTAAAGCTGGTTCTGAGCTGGTTATAAGCTGGTCC
Source organism: Labeo rohita (assembly GCF_022985175.1). NCBI lineage: Eukaryota > Metazoa > Chordata > Actinopteri > Cypriniformes > Cyprinidae > Labeo > Labeo rohita. The sequence continues at coordinate 15,460,890 of NC_066877.1, forward strand.
TGAGCAGGAGCTAGTTGCTTATGACCATCTTATAACCAGCTCATGACCAACTAAGGACCAGCTCAAACCAGCTGCCATGTTTCAAAACATACCTTACCAGCATATGCTGTTTTTTTCAACAGGGTTGACACTGAAAATGTCTTAATCATGTATTTGTTTACTTCAAACACGTAACTTTTCACTTCACAAGACATAAATTCATGGGCTGGAGTCGTGTGGATTACTTGTGGATTATTGTAAAGTTTTTATCAACTGTTCGGACTCTCATTCTGACGGCACCCATTAACTGCAAAGAATCCAGTGGTGATCAAGTGAAATAATGTAAAATATCTCCAAATATGTTCTGATGAAGAAACAAACTTATTTTGGATGGCCTGAGGGTGAGTACATTTTCAGTAAATATTCATTATTAATGAACTATTTCATTAAAAAGCTATCTAATGTGCAAGTGCAGTGTGAAAATATTGTAAAAACAGTGTTGTGTTAGTTTGCAAAATTAATCCTCCAAACATGTTCTTTGACATTCTCAGTTTATATCCAGTGGTTCCTGGGAATGCTCGTGTCATTGCTGAAAGGGAAATAGTTGTGGGTGACCACCTCTTCCCTAAAAATGTAAGCTGAACTACAAACTGCCATTTTATAAACAAATACAGATGAAATCTGATATACATTCTGCAAAATGTTAATTATTATACCAAAATAAGAGGGATCTAATGCAAGTGACTTTTTTATTTAGTACTGACCTGAATAAGATATTTCACACTGAAGATGTTTACATATAGTCCACAAAAGAAAATAATAGTTGAATTTATAAAAATGACCCTGTTCAAAAGTTTACATACACTTGATTCTTAATACTGTGTTGTTACCTGAATGAACCACAGCTGTGTTTTTTTTTTTTTTTTTTTTTTTTTTTGTTTAGTGATAGTTGTTCATGAGTCCCTTGTTTGTCCTGAACAGTTAAACTGCCTGCTGTTCTTCAGAAAAATCCTTCAGGTTCCACAAATTCTTTGGTTTTTCAACATTTTTGTGTATTTGAACCCTTTCCAATAATGACTGGATGAATTTAAGATCCATCTTTTCACACTGAGGACAACTGAGGGACTCATATGCAACTATTACAGAAGGTTCAAACGCTCACTGATGTTCCAGAAGGAAAAACAATGCATTGAGGGGGTGGGTGAAAATTATTTGAATTTAAAGATCAGGGTAAATGTAACTTATTTTGTCTTGTGAGAAACATGTAAGTATCTTCTGTAGCTTCTGAAGGGCAGTACTAAATGAAAAAAAAAAAAAAAAGATATTTAGGCAAAATAATAAAAATGTACACATCTTCATTCTGTTCGAAAGTTTACACCCCTGGCTCTTAATGCATGTGGATCATTCAGGTAACAACACAGTAAGAATCAAGCATATGTCAACTTTTGAATGAGTTCATTTTCATAAATTCAACTATTATTTTCTCTTGTGGACTATATGTAAACGTCTTATATGTGAAATATCTCATTCAGGTCAGTACTAAAACAAAATAACATGCATTTTGTATGATCCCTCTTATTTTTGTAAAATATGTAAAGTATGTAAACTTATGACCTCAACTGTAGATATCCAAACTAATCAGCACTGTGTATTCTGTGTTTTCCAGACTCTCTTCCACCTCTGCCACTTCGCAGTGTCCAACGATGAGAATGTGTTTCCAAATCCTTCTGTCTTCCTCCCCCAGCGCTGGATCCGGGAGCAGAAGCAGTTAAACCAGCATCCCTTTGGGTCTGTGCCATTTGGTTTCGGCATCCGTGCCTGTCTGGGTCGCAGAGTGGCTGAACTGGAGATGTACCTCCTCTTGTCCCAGGTAAGAATGAATATATCAGTCAGCACAGTCACCGTCAGCAACATTTCACAGATGTTTCTGTTATAATATGAATAGACTTCTTTTTGTACCTCACAGATGATTCAAATTTATGACACACTGGCATTTTTGGTTCGAAATACTGTACAGTGAGGCTTACATTAAAAATCTGGATTCAGGTTTTGTGGTCAAACCACAATACCTATTGCAAGCCATTACATTACGTCATATGAGCTCAAATGACTATTCGACAACAGAAAATATTTGTAGACAATTTTTGGCTTTTGTCGACTAATCGTTTCAGCCCTAATCTGCAGTCCTTAACCTTTGGTCCAACCTCCTCTGCTAACACAGAGATTCTGCTAATCAATGAGTAACTATGTTTTGAGAATGCTCCCTGTGATACACATTACACCTAAATAAACTGCATGTTTAGGTCAATGTGCCTTCTTTTTTACCCTTCTGCAGTTAATAAAACACTATGAAGTGCGTCCAGACCCTTCAGGAAAAAACGTGAAGCCGATCACACGAACTCTGCTGGTTCCTGCCACATCTATCGACCTGCAGTTTATCGACAGGCAGAAGGAACAAGAGGAGCCAGTCAAAGCAAATACTTCTATATGAATAACGACGCACTTCTTAAAGCAGTTTGCTTCTTGATAATGTTGTTTACATATTTCATATGACTTATATCCACCTTATCTTTCCTGAAAGAGTGGGGGCAGCCATTTGTAAATTGCATGGGTTTGGCTTCCGGTCTCATCTGCTTCCAGCTATTTTTAGCTGAACAAAACAGCTTGTTTTGCTGTTTGATATAGCAAACTGGTGTGTCTTACCATATTATTTTAATGAATACTAAGAATATTAAGAATACTATTGATATTAATTGCATCACTTGTCCACAATTTGCATGAAATTCTTCTCTCACTAGTTAAGTTTCAGTATAAAATCAAACTCCACTGTTGCCCCCATGTGGGAGACAATTGAAATTGCAGTAAATGAAAATTTTCCAGCTTTTACATATTTCTGTTTTTCCAATGGAACATTTTCCTTTTTTCTATCCCAATCTTACAATAACTTTACTATGAAATAGATTTTGCAAGCCCATCACCCAGTTGCATTCTCCTCACTTGCATTCTCAAGTTTATTTTGCAGATGATTTGACCTTTTACTCCTTAATGGAGTAGTTCACTTCCAGAACAAAAATGTACAGATAATGTACTCACCCCCTTGTCGTCCAAGATGTTCATGTCTTTCTTTCTTCAGTCGTAAAGAAATTATGTTTTTGAGGAAAACATTGCAGGATTCCTCTCGATATAGTGGACTTCAATGGCGCCCTCCAGTTTGAACTTCCAAAATGTAGTTTAAATGCAACTTCAAAAGACTTTTAAATTACAATTTATATATTTTTTAACCTCAAACGCTCGTCTTGTCATTAAAACATTGATAATACTTTTAAGGTTGAGGAGAAAATTAGACATACCCTTACAGTCTTGAATAGGAAAAAATGGGATCTTTAGAGTCCTCTGAAGCTCTCAAACTTGGGGGCACCAATGAAGTCCACATTTTGGAGAAAAATCCTGAAATGTTTTCCTCAAAAAATAATTTCTTTACGACTGAAGAAAGAACAGACTTTTTGGATGACAAGGGGGTGAGTACATTATCTATATATATATTTTTTTTGTTCTGCAAGTTAACTTCTACTTCAAAAATAAAAATAAAGGAGCTTTAGCATACACAATTTTACAATATTTTCATATTTTCCCAATTTACCCGAGTTTCCAATTGTATCCAGCAGATGGCAGTGTTAGATCAAACTAAATGCAATAGAAAGCTGAAGGAAACGCTCCTTTTGCCAGTGTCAGTGAAGGACGTTTCAGTATAGCTTATATTTAAATAAACACAGTATATTTTTGTACTATGGAAGTCAGTGGCTACCAGCAACTGTTTGGTCACCAGCATTCTTCGAAATATCTTCTTTTGTGAAGAAGAATGTAAGTCATACAGATTTGGAACAACTTGAGGCTGAATAAATGATAACAGAATATTCATTTTGGTGTGAACTGTCCCTTTAAGTTATTCTAAAGAAAGAATACAGTCAAACCCTAAAATCCTCATACTTAAAGGATTATAAAAGTTTAGTTTGTCTATGATGTGTTTGCATATAATAACATGAGTTCACAACAGTTTTCAACAGGTATGCTTCATTTATTGCCTCATACTAATATCTCATATAAAAAAAAATACCTACAATGTGTATCTGTGACATTATTTGACACTTTTTGATGCAGTCAGGTCTAATAGTACAGGACTAAGTTAGCAGCACTGACCATGCATTAAACCAAGTTAGTTACAGCTATAAACTGGAGTATGCTGCAATGCAAAATAACACAACAAAATCCTACGGAATTCTTCTTTGGACAGTTTCTACAAAGTTATTAAGTGCTTATTTGGCAGTACATAGGAACATTTTCCCTGCTTGAGGTTTTATTTAATGGCTAAAAATATTCTGAGGTGCTTTTAAATGGGAGAACAAACAGCATCATCATTAATACTTGTCACTGACTCAGTCGTACATATTGCGAATACTAGTGAAGTGCAAAATATCTCCCTTCAGTTTATGTCCTGTAAATTCCCCAATGGAATTTTAGTAAGAATCCTGATAGGAGAAGGAATGCATGCAGATGAAATGGCTCCTGAAATCACATGACTGTGCAGGTTTTTGCCTTGGTCTTGTGTAGACGTGACACTGAGTCCAGCTCAGGCCTGTTAGAAACATGTGAAGTCCTCTTTTTGGCTCTGCTGGACTTGATGCGCTTCACGTTCTTGTTGCTTTTACTGATACAGGCCAGTGTGGCTATGTGAAAAATGTCCCTCACGCTGTTCTCAGACTGCTGTGCTGAACACTCGATGTAAGGAGCCGAGATCAGCTTGGCCATGTTTGAACCCTAAAACAAATAGTCAAAAATGCCTCAGTACATGATTTCCTGTCATCTAATGCAGACGTCAACAATGTTGAGTCAATTTAAAGGCATAGTTCACCCAAAAATGAAAATTATGTAATTAATTACTCACCTTCATGTCATTCCAAACCTGTAAGACCTTCATTCATCTTAGGAACACAAATTAAGATATTTTTGATGAAATCTGAGAGCTTTCTGACCCTTGTAAGGAGCCAGTCTTCTCTGAAAGCTCTCGGATTTCATTAAAAATATCGTAATTTTTGTTCTGAAGACGAACGAAGGTCTTACAAGGTTGGAACGACATGAGGGTAAGTAATTAATGACAGAATTTTCATTTTTGGGGTGAACTATCCCTTTAAAATATAATGTACAAGTATATGACTGTGTGCAACAATAATGATTATTTTAATGGTTTGCAAGCTAAGCATCTTAAAATCCTTCTACTAATACTATTATACTTAAAATTCTATTCTAAGGATCTCATTGCATTATTTTCTAGTACATGCTTTTAACATTCTTTGTTGTATCTGTTCTTTTTCATTAAGATGTAAAATGTTCTTTAAAAACCCACCTGGTCATATGATGAAGGAATGTCATTGGACAGCTGTACAAATGTGGCCAGGTCTGCACGCAGGTCTGACTTGCATCCAACCAAAAGTACTTTAGTATTAGGACAGAATTCCTCAATTTCTCCCTTCCACTAAAGGATTTAAAAACAGTGTTAGATTGATGACAATCATAAAATCATATGTATTTAAAGAAAATTCTGATATGTAGCTGTATTCCTATTGTTAACTATAACTATTAAAAAATTGTATTGTTTCTTGTATTAAAGCAAAATAAAGTCTAAACAACAATATATGACAAACATATATTTTTTTAAATTGAAAAAAAAATAGAATTAAAAGTTTAGGACGCAGTATTAAAATTAAAACAGAAATTAAAAAAGAAAAAAGAAATGAAAATAAAAAAAATAAAATAAAAGCTAAATCAATACTACGATTGGATATATGGCCCATTCTAAAGAACTGGTCCAAAGTCAGTTGGAAATGTTTTGAAAAAAAATTTTGTATGTATGCAAATTGTGTAATATCCAAGGTTTACACATTTCTAGTAATTGTGCAGTGAATTCTCATATTGTATTTTCAGAAGGTTTTGGAATATTTGTCCTCTCCCCAAATTTGTCACTACCGAAACACAGTAATAATAACTTAATTAGAAGGGTTATATTGACCTTTTAATATATTATATATAAAAATATAATATTTTTTTGCTATTTTATCACAATTTTTTTGAGGTAAATCAATAACAATTACCTTTTTAACAATATTTAAGTGTAATTTATGAGATTTGTTGTATTTTGAATCCAATTTTTCTTTGTAAAAGGCAAAAAGTTGATCATTCTGATTTCGAACTTAAAGGAGAAGTCCACTTCCAAAACAAAGATTCACATATAATGTATTCACCCCATTGTCATCCAAGATGTTTATGTCTTTCTTTCTTCGGTCGTAAAGAAATTGTTTTTTGAGGAAAACATTTCAGCATTTTTCCCCATATAATGGACTGATATGGTGCCCCGATTTTGAACTTCCAAAATGCAGTTTAAACGTGGCTCCAAACAATTCAAAATGCAGTTGTAAATAATCCCAGCCAAGAAAGAAGGGTCTTATCTAACGTAACAATCGGTTATTTTTTTATTAAAAATAATACAATTTATATACTTTTTAATGTCAAATGCTCATCTTGTCTTGGACTGCCTGGACTGTTTTTTTCCAGTTCATGACAGTTTGGGTATGTCGAAAAACTCCCATCTCATGTTCTCTATCAACTTCAAAATCGTCCTATATCGCTATTTTACCTTTTGTGTTAAGGGTGTTTGACCACCTTTGCATGTTCACTTTGCAAAGACTGGTGATGTAGGATGATTTTTAAATTATTTTTGAAGTTGAGGGAGAAAATACGACTGGAGTTTTTCAATATACTCTAACTGTCTTGAGTCAGAATACAGAGTTCAACGAGAGCAAGGCAAGACGAGAGTTTGAGAATAAAAAGTATTTAAATTGTATTTTTTTAATGTAAATAACCGATCGTTTCGCTAGATAAGACCCTTCTTCATTGGTTGGGATCGTTTATAACCACATTGGGATCATTTGAAGCCGCATTTAAACTGCATTTTGGAAGTTCAAAATCGGGGCACCATATCAGTCCATTATATGGAGAAAAATGCTGAAATGTTTTCCTCAAAAAGCATAATTTCTTTACAACTGAAGAAAGAAAGACATGAACATCTTTAATGACAATGGGGTGAGTATATGTGAATCTTTGTTTTGGAAGTGGACTTCTCCTTTAAGGATTCATTAGTTTGAACATACACTGAACCAAAAAAATATCATAACATCTTAGTTGATAATTCAGTATACTTTACTTTTATCAAAAAAAAAAAGATGATTTTCTATATATTAAGCTTACTGATATTTTAAATATTATTGTGGGAGTCAATAGATAATAAAAGGATCTTAGTAAACAAATAAGATTTGAATACCTAAATGCTTTTTAAATGTGTTTTTTGGTTGTGGGACAGCAGTTTGCACCAATTCTGCAGAATGCCCCATATGTTAAGTGTTGTTAAAATTCCTTTCAAAGACCAGAATATACTTATTATTTTTTCCAAAGAATCTTCTGTATAATTCTGGATTTAGCTGTTTGTTTGGAAAATGACAGACCTCACAAATTCTTTTTCACATTGTTTATATAACATCTACTGATTTTAGACCATGTTTGTTATCTTAGCCCCCATAACAATTATATGATTGTTCTTCATGATACTAACACACATTTGGTTTTAACTATCATTTTTCCTTCTAGCCAGTGGAGAACTCTAGCATACAGTATAGTGACTGTATGTTCTTTAGTTTTCCTAGAATCACTCCTGATGACATCAGCATAGAGTTGGCACAGATCAGTATAGTCAGTGGGAGCACCAGTGGAGACCGTAGCGCCCCAAAATGGCTAATTCTTGCACTCTCACAACCTCCTGCCTCCCAGTGACATCAGGGGTTACAAAGCACCATGTGGCACAAAGACTCTATGATTCTGAGACCCAACGTAAACAAGCTCTTATTGGTTGTCGTTGTCCCCCTCATGTGATAGCCAAAAGATCAAAGCCCTCTCACACATTCCCCGTCTCATTCATTGGACCCTTCTCTCAGATGTCTGGACTTTTGTTCTCAGTGCTACAAAGACAGCGCTTGTGAGAATATCCCAACCACAATTCAGAGCTATAAGAGTTTATAAACATTCAGCATCGATGAACAAATGTCTTTAAAATCAGCCTACCTTCCTTAACACATTCTCCAGAGTCTCTGGTCGGCCAATATCAAAACAGATGAGAACCGCATCAGCGTCCGGGTAAGAAAGGGGGCGCACGTTGTCATAGTATGGAGACCCTGCAAATAAACACAAAAACACTGTACTAATAAATAAATTATTATTTAACAATATGAACAATAAAAGACAATGGAAAATGTTGAACAATGAACATAGCATTTATGCAGCTGAATTGTTTTAAGGTATATCGCTAGTAGATTTATTCCATATCCACACTTTGCTAAGCTTTTCAACAGCGTAAAAACAATTTTATTATACAATTTTAGATTTTTGATTAATATATTCTAGCTTATAGGTTTAAATTTTCTATTTTTATCTATATTTCATTTTAATTTTATTTTGAGTTTTAAAAAAGTTTTTTTTTTTTTGTATTTCTGTATAGCTTTAATTTATTTTTATTTTAGTTTTAGTAATTTTAGTACTTCAACTTATTTATTGCAGATAATTGCCAAGGCAGCATTAAAAGTTTTTTATGTTTACATTTTTTATCTAATACATTATTTTATTTCAGCTTTATTTCAATGACCAAGAACAATTCTTAATAGTTTAAATAAATAAATAAATAAATATAGCTTCTGACAGACATGGCTACACATGCAGTGTGTCAGAATCCATGCTTTTTTTTTTTCATTTATAGCATGCAGTTTGTCTGCGTTTATTTATTTATTTAAAAGTCTTTAAATAAAGTCTAATAATTAAAAGTCAAAAGTAAATAATTTCCTTATCCATTTATTTATTGGAAGTGTCACTGTGAGTAAAATCTTCTTAGGACATTCTAAACAAGTTCGACTGATGTTGGTTGATTTTCTGCCGGGGTCCCTGTGCAAGTCACTGTCCCGCTATAGGAAGACAGCACATGTACTCATGATCCAAGCCCAGTAAATTAGGTTACAGTGCTATTCTGGGAGGTGAGTGTTGAATCTGCTCTAGAAAGTTTGTAGGGCTTGAAATGAGTTCAAACCTCAGATCATTAGCCATCATTACTAAAATATTTAAAGGTCTCATTTTGAAATGTCTGTCCATTCTGATAAAAGGATGGCGAGTAGCTTCATGGGTTGCTCACAAAAACATAGACGAGAAGTGAAAAAAAGATGATAACTGTAAGTTCAGATTTCATAATGCATAAACAGATTTGACAAATGTGTTGAAAGAAATCATGCTACGATCACATACTACCTACATATCTGTAGTTTATTTTGAGAATAGTATTACCTAACATTAACAACATTCATCTGAGTCATTCTAGAAGTGTGGGAGACAAGAGTGAGTCTGCTGTGTGAACATCACGGTCAATCTGTGGTCTTTATCAACTGGATTAGTCAGGTTTACTGTACACTCTTAAAAATAAAGCTTGGTCCTAACAGTTAGGACCAAGCACAGTTTTACAGCTTGATTGAGAGAATTTAATATGCTGATGAAGAGCTTATATTAAACTATTTAACTAAACTCAAGATGTCCCTATAAACATTGCTTTTGATAAGAAAAACCTGAAACCAAGCTGAACCGAAACCTTCATTTTTAAGTGTACATTAATAAAATATGAAAATGGCCCATTAACACTCACTTTTAGCCTACATTTTTGCTCTTTTGCTCTATCTTCACATCATCCCACATATTCACGATTTTATGAATTTCATTCGCCCACAGATGAATTGTGTTAGTCTAACAAGAATTTCTGTGGTCCTCACCCAGTCCCAGTCCACCAGAAATGGGAGGAGGTTCATGCCCTTTACATCACATAGCCCACAAAGCCAAAAACCTCACAAACTGCATTACAGCTGCTATAATGGCTAATAAATACATGTGACCCTAGACCACAAAACCAGTCACAAGTAGCTTGAGTATATTTGTAGCAAAAGCCAACAATACATAGTATGGGGCAAAATAACTGATCTTTCTTTTATGCCAAAAATCATTACGATAATAAGTAAAGATGATGTTCCATTAAGATATTTGGTAAATGTCCTACCGTAAATATATCAAAACTTACTTTTTGATTAGTAATATGCATTGCTAAGAACATTAACGTCGTTTTTTTCACAGCCTCAAACTGCAGATTTTCAAATAGTTGTATTACGGCCAAATATTGTCCTGTCATAACAAACCATCAATGGAAGCTTATTTATTCAGTTTTTAGATAATGTATAAATCTCATTTTAAAAAAAATGACCCTTATGACTGGTTTTGTGGTCCAGAGTCACATATGTGAATATGATGGAGGCTTAGATGATATTTTTTCAGAGACATCAAATTAGCTACATCAAATGGCTTCTGCTTCTCTTACCTGAAGTATCCCAAAGACTGAGCTCAACTCTCAGTGTGTCCACCTCAAAACTGGCTGTGTAGTTCTCAAACACTGTAGGAACGTAGTTCTGTGAGAGAAAGAGCAAATGTTTGATATTTAACTAAACAAAACTACTACCTCAGTGCTAAAACATAACGTTAACGTAAGTTTGAACCCACGACACCCGTGTCATTGAAAGTCGAATTAATAGTCGTGACTTTTCTCTACAAACCTCTGGAAAGGAGTCTTTGGCAAAAACATTTAACAGAGACGTCTTCCCACACTGAGTGTCCCCGACCACAACTATTTTACATTTCAAATCGTGATGGTGATCCATCATGGACTAACTGAGCCTCATCTTCATTCACTGTCGCTGAACATCAACCGGTTGACCCGAGTTTGCCGTCTGTCCATGTTACAGTACGTTAGAAATATTCCAGTAACGTTACTTTGTTCAAAGTGCTTTGAGTTGTCCTCAGTGTCCTCGGGGTGTGATAAAGGTGAGTTAGGACTAAAGCTGAACCTCGGCTTTCTGCGAAGGCGTGAGGCGCATCCTCTGTCCGCTGCGCTGAGAAATAAACGGCTTCTACCGTGTCGCTCTGGAGTCTGTGAAACATCCACATACTTGTGTGATGAGCGCAGCGCGGGACCGCCCCTCGCGTCGGCTCACATTCCAGCGCGAGTGCGCGCTGCGCGCTCCAACGCTCGAAAGAGACCAACGCTGCTAGAAAGACAGGATTTGTGTCTGAGGACTGAGATGTGAACAGTTAAACAGCATGTCAATTTTAATCTGTTTTTAACTAAAAAGTAAATGTTTGTGGGTCGTATAAAACTTTTTAATATTTTTAAATATTATCATCATCAAGGCAACATTTATTTGATCGAAAATGAAGACATTGATATTGTGAAATATTATTGAAATTTAAAATAACTTGTTTTGCATTTCAACATATTGTAAAATGTAATGTATTCCTGCATTCGGTTTTACGTGATCCTTCAGAAGAAGAAATATTTATTATTATTATCAGTGTTGAAAACAGCTGTGGTGCTTAATACCTCTGTGGAAACCGCGATTTTGTCAAGGTTATCTGATAAAAAGAAAGTTGTGGGCAGTGCGTCGACATATGGTGCAGCTGCACCTCGGGTGTCCCGAGATCGAATCCTGCCTCGTGGACTTTTCCCGATCCTACCCCCTCTCTCTCTCCCAATTACTTCCTGTCATATCTCCACTGTCCTTTCTAAGAAAAAATGGAAAAACACAACCAAAAAAAGCAGCATTTATTTTACGTCAGCATTTATTTTTATGTCACTGTCATTTTGATCAGTTGCATCCTTGCTGAATTAAATATTACTTTCTTTAACAAAAAGCTTGCTGACTCCAAACTTTCAAGTGGTATTGTAGCTTTTTATGTATGTATGTACACAACCAGTCAAAAGTTTTAAACAGTAAGATTTTAAATGTTTTTTTTTAAAGAAGTCTCTCCTGCTCACCAAGCCTGCATTTACACAATTTTGAAATATATTTTTTACTATATAAAATAACTGTTTTCTATTTGAATATATTTTTAAATGTAATTTATTCCTGTGATTTCACAGCTGATTTTTTGCATTATTACTCCAGTCACATGATCTGTCAGAAATCATTCTAATATTCTGATTTGCTGCTCAAAAAACATTATTATTATGTTGAAAACAGCTGAGTAGAATTTTTTCAGGTTTCTCTAATGAATAGACAGTTCAGAAGAACAGCATTTATCTGAAATAGAAACATTTTGTAATATTATAAATGTCTTTATCATCACTTTTGATCAGTTTAAAGCATTCTTGCTAAATAAAAGTATTAAATTCTATAATTTTTTTATATATTAAAAAAAAAAACACTTTTGAATGGTATAGTATATAATGTTACAAAAGCTTTTTATTTCAGATGAATGCTGTTCTTTGGATCTTTCTATTCATCAAAGAATCCTGAAAAAATTGTATTCAACTGTTTTAAATCTTGATGATGATAAAAGTTGGGGAAAGTTACTTTTAAAAGTAATGTATTACAGTTTTGCGTTACTCCCTGAAAAAGTAACTATTTACGTTAGTTACTTTTTATGGAAAGTACTTTTGCGTTACTTTTTAAATCTGGACGGGGCTTGCTTCTTTGTTTTTAATTTAGAACAATTGTAATGTAAAAGCCCTTTTACACCAAAAGTGAATTGAAATCACCTCAGGCTGAAAGAAAAGTACATTTATGTGGGAGATCACTCTTCAGCTATAAAAAAAATTAAGCACAAATGTTAGTTTATCTAAAGTAATTTTTGCTTATTAGTACAGTTGAATTGCATCATTAAAGGTCATCAGCAAACACACTGGTTAATAAAATGGGATTAAATACATAAAGGAAATTTGTTTTATTTAACATATTTAGTTATTGCATGGTTACATCATATTCTGAGTTTGCATTTCAGAGTTTTTATTCATTTTGAGGAATACTGAATCTTTTTTTTTTTTTTTTTTTTTTGTAAGTGAGATGAATTAATGCATGTTCACATTTAGTCTAGAATACAGTAACATCATGTTTACTCCCAGGTTCCCGACAGGAGATTTGTCAATCAATAAATAGGGAAAAAAGTAACTGGCGTTACTTATTTGAAAAAGTAACTCAGATATATTCTTAGAAATTCAAAAGTAATGCGTTACTTTACTAGTTACTTGACAAAAGTAATATTATTACGAAACTTGTGTTACTTGTAATGCGTTACCCCCAACACTGATAATAATAATAATAATAAATGTTTCTTGAACAGCAAATCAGCAATGATTTTTGAAGGATCATGTGACACTGAAGTCCAGAATAATGATGCTGAAAATTTAGATTTCATCACCATAAAAATTACATTTTAAAATATATTCAAACAGAAAACAGTTATTTTAAATAGGAAAAATATTTCCAAATTTGACTGTTTTTGCTGTACTTTGGATCAATTAAATGCAGGCTTGGTGAGCAGAAGAGACTTTACTAAAAACATAATCTTACTGTTCAAAAAAAGCTTTTGACTGGTAGTGTATGTATTTATTTACAGTTAAGGCTTCTTTTCCTAAATCCTGCAAATTCTAAATTAAAATGTAATAATAATTCATCACGGTCATCACTGTCACCACAAAATTCATCACTGTCTTGAATTTAAGTTCTAACCAAATTATAGGATGATGTCAGGTAAAATAGGCCTTTGTTCATAATGATGGTTTTGCACAGACTCATTGGCCCATTTTGAACCCACTCATTTTGAATGCTGATATTTAAATGGCTGATTTTTGTGAGCACACATTTTAATACTGTTCTAGAATATTTATCAAAATGTGGCAATGTGAAAACGTTCAGATATCCTTGGAAGTCTAATTCAGAGAGTAGTTTGCAAGGGTGTAATTCTCTAGACAAATTACAATGAGGAGGAATTTTAGTCAGCCCATTTGCAAAAGCTCTTAAAAAGAGCAGATATAGTGAACTATTTTATGTCAAATATCAACAAGTTGAAAATGGGTTGAATGTCCTATGATTTTTCAATACATTCTGACCTGATTGTCCCAAAGATCACTCTCCGTGAGGTCAACATACAAGATATTTTAAAAGAAAACAACCAAGGAGGGACTTTTCAAACTTATAGGGAGGGTAAGCTTTTGATGAAATGTGAGAAGAATGTCTTGCGGTTGGTTTGTCCTCTTTTCCCAACAGTTTCGCAATATTTTTGGCTCCCCAAGCCTGCGTCTTAACACAAAAATCACACGAATCATTCGTTTTGTCTTTTTACTCCGGTATAAAACATGACCATCATAAGCAGCAATAATGAAATCATATTCCTTTTTTTATTTAACACAGTCATTTGCACATATTGATTATGCTGCTCCTTCTGAAATTTTATTATTTCAGTAATAATCTGAACAAATATTGTGCTAATCTCATATACTATTAAAACATTCAAAAAGCCTTTCCACATCATTATCATTTTTATTTTATATGCTGAAAATAATAGCGAGCACCCTCCTGTTTTTCTGTGTCAGCAGCAGTTGAAGAGCACAACCCAGAGCAGGAATGTTCTTATGTTGGAGAACAGCCAGAGCAAGACTGAATGAATACCACATCCTCACAGTCAACCAACAAGAACTGTCTCCTTTCTGGATCAAAATCATGATAAATACTTTTAGGAATACTGATCACATATGGAAACACTTGATGATTATTTTTCCACTTCAACTTGTGATTTTACTAACCTGCCGATCTAGTATGATTCTTTGTCTTCAGAGCAAATTAGCACAATATTCATTTTTACGTTATCAAATGCAGCTCTGATCATTGTATACTGCAGCAGAACTGCTAGAATGTTTCCGTGTGATGAAGAGTATCTGTATTCATGTCTGTCAGCATCACCGTCTACATGTTTGTGTCATTTCCTTTTCTGTCCCTGGAAACCCTATTGGCCCCAGCTGGTGTAACTTTGTGCTGACTGAGTAGAAATACCACATGTGCTTTACACAGAACCCGAAAAATCTTAGAGGTAGCGGTCGCTCGCTGTGTGTGGAAACATATGGATCTGATAACACCATTTTTCAAAAAAGTTATTCGCAACCCCCGCTGGACCACCGGAATATAGAATAACAAACTGTGTGAGTCTGTGGAATGTGAAAGTTAAACATCAGGCATGGGCCTCTTCTGTTACAACACAGCTCCTCACCTGATAAAAGTGCACTCCGATTTTAGACTGAGGCGGGAAAGTCGGAGATGGAGGCAATTTGCCAGAAATCTGTTGTTCCCACCATAGAGACATGAAATAAACGAAAATAACTAAGTGCAAGGACAGTGTATATTTAGATTGTGACCATTTCATGGAAGCATATGAGTGATTGAAAGTTTGTGGCAAAGCCCAAGGTCATCATGTATGTTTTTCTTTCTTTTCTTTTTTTTTTTTAGGGTGTACCAGTCGCTGTCCCAGATTTGTGCTCCAGGCAAGATAAAACATAACCGAAGAAAAAAACATAAACACTTGCAGTACTGAACAATAGCAGTTAGGAGTGGTACATACGTTTTCATTTAGTGCAAGAGGACTTGGGTTCAAATTCTATATTACATAGTATATTAATGTAAATCAGTTTTGTGTATATTGTTATTTATTAGTGCATATACACTGCCTTTCAAAAGTTTGGGATCCGTAAGATTTTTAATGTTTTTAATGAGGTCTCTTTATGCTTATCAAAGTTTTGATTATTTAAACAAAAATACAGAAAAAAGCAACATTATGATTTTTTGTGATTTAAAATAACAGTTTTCTATTTTATACTTTCAAGCGTAAAAGCTGAATTTTCATCAGCCATTAATCCAGTCTTTAGTGTCACATGATCCTTCAGAAATCATTTTAATATGATTTATTATCAGTGTTGGAAACAGCTTAATATTATTTTGGAAACTAAATTATGTTGTTTTTATCGTTTTATACATCAAAGAATCCTGAATAAAAGTATCATAGGTTCCAAAAAAAAAAAAAATCAAGCAGAACAACTGTTTCCAACAATGATAATAAATCAGCATATTAGAATTATTTCTGAAAGATCATGTGACACTGAAGACTGGAGTAATGATGCTGAAAATTCAGCCTTGCATCACAGGAATAATTTTTATTTGAAAGTATATTAAAATAGAAAACCACTATTTTGAATTGCAATATTATTTCACAATATTACATTTGTTTTGTATTTTTAATCAAATAGATGCAACCTTGATGAACATTAAAAGTCTTACTGATCCAATACTTTTGAACAGCAGTGTATATTTAGTGCAACAGTTGTGCCAGCTATCAAAGTATCTAGAATTTTTAAAATATAGTGTGAGAACCTCTCAAGTGAGAACAGAAAACTGAAGTGAAAACAGTTTTCTCTTTAGCATTTGATATACTGTGTGTAAAGTGTTGAACTACAAATAGAGAACAGTCTGCCCAGTTTTCATCTTAACATGGAAAAATGTTATATTCCCAGAAAATATGGGTGAATTCTCAACCCTGGGAAACTACATTTCAAAGGAACATATGCGTCAGCCAGCAAATATGTACTCCAATCTTAACTTAAAAAAATATTTTTCTCATTTTTCTAATTTTTCTCATTTTTCTCATGTACCACTGTCACTATTGGTTACCATTAGCTGCAGGCTCAACACAGCACTCACAATGTGAGTTAGTGTCAGGGGGTTTAAGGAAACACTGAAAAGATGAAAGCTTTCGATTTATGGTAAGATAGCACACCTATCACCATCAGAAAACAAATTTTATCAACTAAAATCACACCACCATCTGTACCTTTTTCATGCTCTAGTAAATGGTTTGTGCCTCAGGCACCTAGCAGTACTTTGCAGTGCACAGAAAGCAGGTATCTCTGAGCTGACCGGTTCCTCTAGTGATATGGGGAAACATCAGCATGTGGTGGCTTGTTGTAACTCAGGATGTTTTGTCTTTGAAACCCCAGAGATGAACAATTTCTCAGGATTTATTTCTATTACTCAAACATGTTTTCTCCACTGCATATATCTGTGAATTTTGTATTTTTCTCTAAAGATTGCAAATGTCTTAACTGCTGTATGTGTTTAGCAATCCTACAGTTGAATCATTCTGGAATCTGCCAGCCATTCCAGTCCTTCAGTCACACATTCCTGGGAAGCAACACCTTGGATCATTACTTGGTATTCTCGAAACACCACTACAATCCTTCCAATAAGTAACGAAATATGTTCTCTATAATTCCAAATGACAATCAACTGGAATCAGAGAATACTTACTGTTACTGGTAGGAAGTTTTTTTTTTTTTTTTTTTTTTTTTTTTCCATTTGTGTTTAATGGAAAGTAAGTCATACAGGTTTGGAATAAGTGGGTTTGTGTATCACCCGATCATTCAATCTGGCAAATGAAATACGGTGAAAACTGGTCCATATTTTACAGTTTTTCTAAAATAAATAAATAAATAAATAAAAATAAAAATATATATATATATATATATATATATATAGTGTATATATAGTTTATATGTATATATATATATATATATATATATATATATAGTTTATATATATATATATATATATATATATTTTTTTTTTTTTTAACATATATATATAGTGTATATAAAATATATATTTTATATACACTGCTCTCCAAAAGTTTGGAAATGTCCCAGAAAAGTTGGGTTTTGGACAATATTGGCATGAATCCCTTTTAAATTTGTGATAATTTTGCACTGATAAGGGACAACACAAACTATGAAAACATATTTTATTACATAAACAGTTTATACATAGAAAAAACGTACATTTTTGATTCATCAAAATATCCACCATTAGCAGCTATTACAGCTCTGCATAATCTGGGCCTAAATTCACTGTATTCTAAACTTAATTGGAAATAAATGGTTGAAACTATTAAGGTGTGCTGACCCAAAAATCTTATAAAAACCTTGGCCAAGTTTAAACCAGTAACCAGGCATCACAGCTGGCAAAGGGGCATGTCTGACTTTGACATGTATATATTGCCATCATTGTGTAATCACAATGAAAATTATTATTGCTGGTCTTCAATGATAATGTCAAGTTACTTTAATGTATTTGCATCAAAAAATGATAAGGATTTATGCTGATATCATCCAAAACCACACTTTGCCAGGGGTATTTCCAAACTTTTGGATATATCTGAAGGATCATGTGACTGTAGTAAAATTATTTTATTTATTTACATATTTATTTATTTACATAATTCCCAGTGATATTCTCTCCCCAATATGAAAATGATGAGATTGCTGGTTTACGTAATGGCTGATCCATTATGTAATGTACTGTAACTAAACACATCTTGCTGCGTCATCTTATAAAACAGAAGTTTTCCTGTGCTTTTAAGTGTGATTAATCCACACAGTTATTAGTGAATGAGTCCCATTGTCATGCTGGAAATGAAAAAGCCCCTCCAACTCCTCCTCAAACTGTTGAAAAAAAGCTGGAAACACGCAGTTCTCTATAGAGAGTCACTAGCACAGCATAAAGATAAGAGTGATCTTCACTGGAATTAAGAGGCATAGCCCAACAGATGTATAAAAAAGTGATGACCTCATACAAATTTAGATTTCACAGGAAATCCTGCCACATTGCAGAAGGGCTCTTTGCCATTTCATATCTAACAGTATTTTGATGTTGCCTAACTGAGAAGCAGTCAGGAACAGAATCATGTGCTGTCACATGTTGAGACTAATTCATGACTAGTTTTACAGAAAAGGAAATAACTTACTGCACCCAAGGAAAAAGATAAAGTCAGAGCCTGATGATAGACATTTTTAATTTAATATGGTGTTTTTTGATGTTAAGAAATAGATATATGGAGGTAATGAACAATTTTACATATTTGAACATGCTTCACAATAAGGTTAGATTCAGTAATATCATTGCTTTTGATATCATAAGCTAACAACGCTCAAAAAATCTTACAAAATCCATAGCTAATGTTCATTTATAATGGTTTCCTCAGCACATGCATTTGGCATAGAAAGACCAAGCCATCTTAGGACATCTTTTGGGTTTTTATCATTAGAAATAAGGCAGCCAAGTGGCTAAGTGCCACTAAAAGAACTGAGGGAAAACCTGAAGCTACTGTATTTCCATTACACCTCATTGGAGTAAGTGCAGTGCTGCAGTTTTTAACTGTGCCTTTGTTGAGGAGAAACCCTTTAGCTTTAGTTCAGCTTTTAGACGTTCAGTTGCCACATGCTCATTGATAGGACTGACAAACAGTGCCTGGTAATGCAATTCAGTGCTTCAGGGTGACCTGGAATGTCTTCAGAGTTTCAGAAGGCAGTGGCAGCATGCAAGGCAGTGAAAGCCTTAATAGGCCTCAACAAAAGCCTTCTGTCCTTTACAGAAATGGGGACTGTTGCTGTTTTTAGTTTCGGTGCATATCACAACTGACCCATAATGTATGAAAACATGACAGATTTATAAGGACCCAAAAGGAAGACCATAAAAATGCCCTCACGGTGGGACACCGTTATGTTTGCTTATCTTTGCTTTATAGATAAAAGTAATGAGAAAATCATATACAATTGCAATGCAGCAACAGTAATGTTCTTAAAGCTTACATCTGCTAAAAATACAACTGTCAAAGATGAAACACTTAATCACTGTTTTCTTGTTGTCATTATATGTGAACTTTGAATGCATGCTGTACTGCAGAAAATCCACATTTTCCTTTTATATTCTCAAGCTGGCTTTAGTAGAATAAAGGAGGAAATGCCAAGACGATTTTAATAGACTACATAAATCACATACTCTGGCTGGTCTTACACGCTTGGAAGAGATGGAAAAATCTGTATAAATTTGTTTGGTTTTCAAATGTCACATTTTCTTCATGGCTGAAAGTAATGAGGTCTATACCCGTCATGGTGCATGGCAGAAAACAGAGTTAAGATAAATTGTTTTAAACATGGATGGTTTTATATAATGTGAAGGTGCTTTCATCACCAAAACAGCGCTAAAGCATATTCACATAGTTGTTTTTGTTATACCTTGTTATAATTGTTTCTGAAGTGTGCCTTTATCCCACTGGAAAATGAGTCATAGCTCTAAACAGATCTTTCCAAGTTGTCCTTGATTGCAAAAAGCTTTTCCTGGTCCTGCCTTAAAACAACCCAGCAGCTTGACTTTTGATAGTATGGGCATTTGGACTGTGATGCAAAGTCAAATATTTACAGTGCAGTCATTTCTTGCTTGAAAAATATGAAAATAACAAAATTATTGTGATGTAAAAATAAAATAAAAATAAAAAAGAGGCACTGTATGATTGACACCAGCAGATAAACAAAACAATAATTTAATAATTTAATTTTAATTTTAGTTTAATTTTATTTTATTCAATTATTGTTATTATTTTATGGTTAAAGAGAGTGCATAGCTAATTACACATGTGTTATATGCTTGAAAGAAACGTTTTCTACCTTCTCCTGACATCTAGTGCATCTGTAAGGAATTTCATAGACGTTCTTGGTTTGTCCTTTACGCGCTGCCGTTGTTACGTACTCGAAAGGTTAAACAAGACTAGCTTTTAGCAAGCTAGCGGCTAACGTCAAGCTTACAAAATTCAGGTAATCGCAAATAAATTTGTGGCATTTGAATATCGTTACTGACTGTCTAGAAATAGAGTACGAAATAATATAAAACACAGCGTACTTTATTCATTTTTCGAGTGATTATTAAATGTAACCTCATTTTAGTTTAGCCACTAGGCTAATGAGACATGCATAAATATTAAGAAATGTGTCGTTAAATGTTTACCTACACTGAATCTATTGTTACTTTAAATTTATTTTTAGACAAACGGATTCGTTTTGTATTGTAACGTTAGTTATGTTTATTTTTAGTGTAGCTTTATTGCTTTATTGTCCCTGTATGACCTTTATGTTTCATTTGATTAAAAACACAACAGACAGATGCTGTTTAATTACATCTTGCGTGTTTCTAAAAATCGTGTTTTTATTGTTTACTTTTCAGAAATAAGAGGAAATGTGATGATCTAACAAAAATCGCAATTTCTTTAAAGCTTTACTCGACTGTTTAAGTCTTCTGTAAACAAACTTTTAAACACATTTTTGATATCATCCATGGATATCATTTCCTGTAGGTGTTTTGTCAGGGGCCTAATAAATATCTGCATTAGTTCTGTGTAAATGACAGTTTTGTGTTTATTTTAATAAGTATAGTCGTGTGGCTATATTAATGTTTTTTCCATCCTCAGGTGAACTGTAAAAAAGAGAAGCCCAACAGGATGGCCAGTGTAAGTGTACTGTAAATTCCAGTTTACTGTAATTGCTTTGTATTATGCAAGGTGGATCTGAATAAATGCAACACAATCTATCATCATATACAGTACTGTGCAAAAGTCTTAGGCCACTAGTATTTTCATCAGCTAAAAATGGTTTAAAGTCTGTCTGTTGCTGTAGTGTGTCAGTAGGAAATATCAGTTTACATTTCTAAACATTCATTTTGCCATTAATTGTAATAATCCAGTGAGATTTTTGTATGGAGCACAGGCTGTTGTCAGACTCCTTGTGCAAACAGAGATGTGATCTCTCCATCATTCAATCCAGTCTGTCTTAAGAAACAGAAAAAACAGAGACAGACTGAATCCAGAAGAACTGTGGCAACATCTCCAAGATGCTTTAAGAGACCTACACCTACAAAGCTACAGTACTGTTAAAATTTTTAGGCAGTTAGGCACATAAAATGAGGATGCTTGTGCAGAGTTTTTCAGGTAACTTTGCAGGTAGGTTACTTGAAACATCTTGGAGATGTTGAAACAGTTCTTCTGGATTTAGTCCGTCTCAGTTTGTTCTGTTTTTTCATGTCATTCCAGAGACAGACTGGATGATGGTGAGATCAGATCTCAGTGTGGAGCACTGGCTGTTGTCAGACTCCTTGTGCAAACAAAAATCTCACTAGATTATTACAATTAATGGCAAACAGAATGTTTGGAAATGTAAACTGATGTTTCCTACTGACACACTACAGCAAAAGATAGAAATAACTTATTTAAACCATTTTTTAGCTGGTGAAAATACTAGTGGCCTAAGGCTTTTGCACAGTACTGTATAAAAGCTATTCTCTTCGATGTTTTTGTTTTTGTTTTTGTTTGCATTTTTGATGTTTACATCCACTTTATAAGCACTATGTATACTTACTGTGTTTTGTCAGGTGCTCTGCAGCAGAGCTCGGCTGGTGACGTACCTGCCAGGGCTTCACATTTTAGTTCATCGTGTTGTAGGAGCCAGGACATTCTCTGGGGCGTCCGGCTCAGACGAGCCACACCTGAACAACACAACCCTTGATGCTGGTAAATGATTGCATTCCTCTGTACAATACTAAAGCAACTGTTATTTTCTAATTAAAATAGTTATTGACAATACCGTCACAAATAGATTTGATTACATAATATTTGAGATACAGGGTAATAATAGCACTTGCTCTTGTATTTCTAGTTGATAATCTGAGTTTGATATTTCTGTGAATAGCACAAAGGACGGTGTGGCCAGACGAGACCATGGGCCCATTCGGACCTCAGGATAAGCGTTTCCAGTTGCCAGGTAATGTGGGTTTTGACTCTCAATTGGAGGGTCCAGCAGAGCAGAGGACCGCAGCGATCCACAGCGTAATGCCAGACGTGTTCACTGCTCAGTCCAGCAACGAGAGGCACAACTTCATCCTGGCCCAGTTCATCAATGAACTTCATGTATGATGCTTTCGGAATAATTTGACTGAATAAACAAAGAAGTAGTAAAATTATAACTTTATTAATGGTTGTGAAGTTAATACTTTAAGATCATAATCACTTAACAATATAAATCTGAAAAACAAAAGTAAAGTCTAATCATTAATTAAGTTACGTTTATTTATTCAGGTTTTTTTCTATTGCTTGCTTACAAGTGTTATCTCATAATAGATGTAAGCTCATGATATTTGTATTAAAATGTGAAATATAATGTGATGTAATGGTTTAAAAGTGGTCAGTAAGATTTTTTTTGTTTTTGAGACTCTTTTGCTCACCAAAGCTGCATTTATTTCATCAAAAATCAGGACAAACATTAATAATGGTGAAATATTATTATATTTTAAAATATTTTAATATATTTTAAAATGTAATTTGTTCCTGTGATGGCAAAACTGATTTTTTTTTAACATCCATTACACCAGTCTTCAGTGTCACATGATCCTTCAGAAATAATTCTAATATGCTGGTTTGCTTCTCAAGAAACATTTCCTGTTATCAATTTTGAAAACAGTTGTGATGTTTAAAACATTGATGGAAACCACATATTTTCAGGTCTTATTATATTTAAAAGAATATACTAGAATATTTAAAAAACGGCAAAAGAATCAAAAGAACAGCATTTATTTGAAATTGTTTGTAACAATGTAAAGTTTTTGCTGTCATGTTTTTAATTTAATGAATTGTTGCTAAATAAAATATTATAATAGTAATAATTTCATTTAAAAAAAAAAAAAATCATCAATAACATTACTAATCCCAAACTTCTCTGTTTCTCTTTATGTTTTTTTTCAGGAAAGTGATAAAACATCCATGGAACGGAGCGTGGATAATGCAGAAAACTTTTTTTGATCATTCCAGTGTGGAGTGTGCCATTCAGTCTTGCCCTGAATTGTTAAAGAAAGGTCTGTATGTTACTGTTTTAGAGTGTTTGTGATCCGATTTATCATGGACTGCTATAATGCACTGCGACTTTCTGAAAAATTATTGCCATTATTGGTGAGCTCATTTGTAATGGTTCAGTATAAAATGTGACCACAAGAGGGAAGCATTTCCATTTATATTTTTGGCACTGAACAGTGTGGTTCTATATCTTAGCATGTAATTTGTGTAATTACTGTATTTATCTTTTTTTTTTTTTTTTTTTTTTTACTGTAGTGTAGCTGTTGTGTGTTTGATGTTCAATAATGTTTGCATTCTGTGTTCATCATCTAATTCAGATTTTGAGTCCATGTTCCCCGAGGCCCCGTCGACTGGCATGATGGTGGTCACAGTGACTCAGAAAACACAGAACGACATGACGGCCTGGACTGAGCAAGTGGACCAGGAAAGAGAAGAGCTGCTTGCTAAAGTGAGTTGATCTAGATAATATAATATGTACAACATAGAGAACCTGCTTTCACAGTGTCAACATAGCTCATTATTAATTTATTATATTTTAGGCTTTTTCTATGGCTTTGTATTGTCTTTGGGCAAAGTTATGTGGCTTTAGTATAATAAAACATGTGTGTACGAGAGCTCTGTGACTCAGCAGTGCGTGCCTTTGGCATTCTGTGTTATTTACTGTCTGCTTCACATCACTATGGAGTTCCTGTCTAACTGGCATGTAGCCATCCTGTAGGAATGCTGCAGGCACTGTATAACTCTCATGCTGTTGTTTGTTTGTGAGCTGCTGCATATCAAAGGAAAGATTTATAACTAAGCATGTGCCAAAACAGTGTAAGAGAAACTGAATGGAAGCTCCATAGTTAAAGTTCTTCATTACAGATGAATAGTGAGATATAGTGTGTTGTATGCAGTTCATTGCAGGAGCAAAGGAGATCTGTCATGCTCTCCAAACAGAGGGATTCTGGGCTGACTTTATAGACCCGTCATCTGGACTTGCAGTAAGTCATCTACAGTTGAAGTCAAATGTTTACATACTGTACACCAGAATCTGCAAAATGTTAATTATTTTACCAAAATAAGAGGGATCATACAAAATGCATGTTATTTTTTTATTTAGCACTGACCTGAATAAGATATTTCACAAAAAGGATGTTTACATAGTCCACAAGAGAAAATAATAGTTACATTTTTATTAAAAAAAAATAAAAGATCCTGTTCAAAAGTTTACATATGCTTGATTCTTAATATTGCGTTGTTACTGAATTATTATTTTTTTGTTTAGTCATAGTTGTTCTTGAGTCCCTTGTTTGTCTTTAACAGTTAAACTACCCACTGTTTTTCAGAAAAATCCCTCAGGTCCCACAAATTCTTTGGTTTTTCAGCATTTTTGTATATTTGAATCCTTTCAAACAATGACTGTATGATTTTGAGATCTGTCTTTTTACACTGAGGGCAACTGAAGAACTCATATGCAACTATTACAGAAGATTCAATCACTGACTAAAAGAAGACACAGGGTGAAAACTTTTTTTAATTTGAAGATCAGGGTAAATTTAACTTATTTTTGAAGTATCTTCTGCAGCTTCTGAAGGGCAGTACAAAATGAAATAAATATGGTATTTAGGCAAAATAAGAAAAATTTACACATCTTCATTCTGTTCAAAAGTTTACACCCCTGGCTCTTAATGCATTGTTTTTTCCTTCTGAAGCATCAGCGAGTGTTTGAATCTTCTGTAATAGATGCATATGAGTCCCTCAGCTGTCCTCAGTGTGAAAAGATGGATCTCAAAATCATACAGTCATTGTCGGAAAGGGTTCAAAAACACAAAAACACTGAAAAACCAAAGAATTTGTGGGACCTGAATGAATGATTTTTCTGAAGAGCAGCGGGCAGTTTAACTTTTCAGGACAAACAAGGGACTCATGCACATCTATCACTAAACAAAAAAGCACAGCTGTGAATCATTCGGGTAACAACACGGTATTAATAACCAAGCGTATGTAAACTTTTGAACTACAACAAACATCTTTTATGTGAAATATCTTATTGAGTACTAAATAAAAAATGACGTGCGTTTTGTATGATCCGTCTTATTTTGGTAAAATAATTAACATATTGCAGATTCTGCAAGGTGTATGTAAACTTGACTTTAACTGTAAATTCATACCAAAATTTTAATGCAATCCAAAAACTTTTCTTAATCTCTGTATTTGTATTGCATTTCTCTATCTGCAGTTCTTCGGTTCATACACAAACAATGCGCTCTTTGAAACGGATGAAAGATATCGCCATTTAGGTTTTCAGATCGAGGACCTGGGCTGTTGCAAAGTGATTCGGCATGTCATGTGGGGGACGCATGTTTTCGTGGGCACACTTTTCACCACAGCACCACCCAACAGCCAGATCATGAAGAAGCTACAAGGGAACTGAAGTTAATTCGTTAAAGATGCTGAGTCTTGGGAACACTATTAATATAAAACCAAACCTCACCTTTGAGAAGATTAGCACAATCAAAACACATTTACATACCGTAATTACCTTAATACAGTTGCCCCATGTCTGCTGCTCCAATGGCTGGAAATATGTATTTATTTTTGTAGATCAAATAGCACTTTTGGTGTGACTTCTATTTATGTGCGTGTGCTACAGAGGGACATTCTGTGTCACACGTCCAGCATCTTTGAATCTCTTCCTAACTCTGTTGCCTTTCTTGTATTACAGACCTCAAAGGAACTAAAATGTGACAGCTAAAAATTTCCACACTACTGCTCCATACAAATCTGTATTTTTTGTCCATACGTTATATTTTAAAAAGTTATAGTGGTAATTAAGAGCTTTCGATTTATTTCAGTATTGTAAGCTTTCTTCATATGATAGTCACAATAAATAATTAAGGAGCTTAATGTTGGTTTATTGTTTGTGTGAACAGTTTAAAACCATGCATTAATCTAAACGCTTGACCTATCAAGATATAAGGCCTTCATGACATAGTAGAGCCATGCATTTTAGTGAGTAGACTTGGTAAATGTAACTAGAGTTAAACTGATAACTGGTTTCATTGAGATTTTTTTTAAGACTCTTGTACATAAAGTAAACACTTACTGGTTCTTTAAAGGGATAGTTCACCCAAAAATGAAAATGTCATCCAGACCCCTAAGCCCTTTATTCTTCTTCAGAACACAGATTAAGATATTTTTGATTACATCTGAGAGCTTTCTGACCCTGCATAGACAGCAACACATCTGACACATTTAAGGCCCAGGAAGGTATAAGGACATTGTTCAAATAGTCCATGTGACATCTGTGGTTCAGCTGCCATGTTATGAAGCTACAAGAATACTTTTTGTGCACTAAGAAAACAAAAACAATGACTTTATTCACAAATTTCTTTTCTTCCGTGTCAAGTCTTTCACGTAGGTTCATAAGGACACATTATTTCTGTGCATACTATAACACAAATAACGTAGTAGTGTCAGTAAAAAGTGCTGTGATTTACCTGTCTGGTTTTTAGCCTGTCTAAAACCTAAATGGTGGATGTTTTGCCCTTATTAGCCTGTCGCGATCAAAGCTGGCATCTGCTGAGGTCAGTGTCTCAAGGGTGTCATTAGAATTCATTCAGAAGCACAACAGATGGACTATAATCATTCTTCTTTAAACTCTGACACTACCATTATTGTAGACAGTTCTTCACTCTCCATTAGCACATCCCTGTAAATTATTAAATTATTTGTAAACTGTTGTTCTGGAAGTGGAGTTCTCCTTTAAGTGATCACTCTTACGGCAAAAATAAGGTGGATAAAGTGTTTATTTATTTAAATGTTTAGTATTATATCAGATTTGATAATTCGCTTACATTGTTTTTCTCCATAGAACATTTTATTGCAAACTATTTTTTGTGAGTGCATTTAATCAGTATGGTTTTCTTCTCGTAGTAAGCAGCACCTGAAGATTTCGTTTAAGACATGTAACAAAAATCCTGTCATGATGTGTGGGGTAATCAAAGCATGCGGTTGATCAAAGCAGGGCTGTTTGTATGGTGAAACGTTTTAGAGACAGCAGTCATCACCCCATGCCTGTCTGATTGACACGGCTATCAATTAGATGTAATTGTCCTGCTAAAACTTGGTTCCTCCCCTTTGTTCGTTGGAAAGTTCACTTTTAACTGTTTCACTGAATTCAGCTGTCAACCAAACAACTCATTAACAATATGATTATAATGTCAACTGGTCCTTTTATCACTCTCACATATTGTTTAAATTTATAAATCCCCTTTGTGTTGTGAGGAGGCATCCGTTTCCACGTCTCAAGTTAACAGATTGTTTCAACATTGCGGAGTATTGTGTTTCATGTATATACAGGTGCATCTCAGCAAATTAGAATGTCATGGAAAAGTTTAATTATTTCAGTAATTCAACTCAAATTGTGAAACTGGTGTATTAAATAAATTCAGTGCACACAGACTGAAGTAGTTTAAGTCTTTGGTTCTTTTAATTGTGATGATTTTGGCTCACATTTAACCAAAACCCACCAATTCACTATCTCAACAAATTAGAATTTGGTGACATGCCAATCAGCTAATCAAATCAAAACACCTGCAAAGGTTTCCTGGGCCTTCAAAATGGTCTTTCAGTTTGGTTCACTAAGCTACACAATCATGGGGAAGACTGCTGATCTGACAGTTGTCCAGAAGACAATCATTGACACCCTTCACAAGGAGGGTAAGCCACAAACATTCATTGCCAAAGAAGCTGGCTGTTCATAGAGTGCTGCATCCAAGCATGTTAACAGAAAGTTGAGTGGAAGAAAAAGATGCACAACCAACCGAGAGAACCGCAGCCTTGAGAGCCTTGTCAAGCAAAATCGATTCAAGAATTTGGGTGAACTTCATAAGGAATGGACTGAGGCTGGGGTCAAGGCATCAAGAGCCACCACACACAGATGTGTCAAGGAATTTGGCTACAGTTGTCGTATTCCTCTTGTTAAGCCACTCCTGAACCACAGACAACATCAGAGGCGTCTTACCTGGGCTAAGGACAAGAAGAAATTGACTATTGCCCAAGTCCTCTTTTCAGATGAGAGCAAGTTTTGTATTTCATTTGGAAACCAAGGTGGTGGAGGAAGGGTGGAGAAGCTCATAGCCCAAGTTGCTTGAAGTCCAGTGTTAAGTTTCCACGGTCTGTGATGATTTGGGGTGCAATGTGTTTTTTGAAAACCAAAGTCACTGCACCCATTTACCAAGAAATTTTTAGAGCACTTCATGCTTCTTTCTGCTGACCAGATTTTTAAAGATGCTGATTTCGTTTTCCAACAGGATTTGGCACCTGCCCACACTGCCAAAAGCACCAAAAGCTGGTTAAATGACCATGGTGTTGGTGTGCTTGACTGGCCAGCAAACTCACTAGACCTGAACCCCATAGAGAATCTGTGGGGTATTGTCAAGAGGAAAATGAGAAACAAGAGACCAAAAAATGCAGATGAGCTGAAGGCCACTGTCAAAGAAACCTGGGCTTCCACACCACCTCAGCAGGGCCACAGACTGATCACTTCCATGCCACGCTGAATTGAGGCAGTAATTAAAGCAAAAGGAGCCCCTACCAAGTATTGAGTGCATATACAGGAAATGAACATACTTTCCAGATTCCAATTCACTAAAAATGTTTTTTTTTTTTTATTGGTCTTATGAAGTATTCTAATTTGTTGAGATAGTGAATTGGTGGGGTTTTGTTAAATGTGAGCCAAAATCATCACAATTAAAAGAACCAAAGACTTAAACTACTTCAGTCTGTGTGCATTGAATTTATTTATTTCACGAGTTTCACAATTTGAGTTGAATTACTAAATTAAATGAACTTTTTCATGACATTCTAATTTATTGAGATGCACCTGTATAATGCAAAAGAAAAAAAGCTTATTTTTTTCATTTGATTGTACTGACCTATTGACCAACAAATAATCAAATTAACACCAGACAATGTTGTTAAATGTCTTTGATCTGTCTCACTGTATTTCCTTTATTGTTGCTGCTACTGTTGAACTCTTATCCTGCTAAGAATATCCTTATCCTAGCCCTAATTGTTGAGGTACAAAATGTGACCCTGGACCACAAAACCAGTCATAATGGTCAGTTTTTTGGAATTTTTTTGAAAGCTTTCCATTGATATGGTTTGTTAAGACAGGACAATATTTGGCCAAGATTTTTATTTGAAAATCTGGAATCTAAGGGTGCAAAAAAAATCATAATATTGAGAAAATTGCCTTTAGCTCTCCAAACTAAGTTCTTAGCAATGCATATTGCTAATCAAAAATTAAGTTTTGGTATATTTACAGCAGGAAACTTACAAAATATTTCCATGGAACATGATCTTTACTTAATATCATAATGATTTTTGGCACAAAAGAAAAATCAATCATTTTGACTCACACAGTGTATTGTTGGCTATTGCTACTAAAATATCCCTTCTGATTATGAATGGTGTTGTGGTCCAGGATCACAAATAAGCAACAGTATAAGTAAGATAAATAGCAGGATAAAATAACATTTATTAAATACATTTATTGACAAAATCAAATAAATAATGATTTTCTTATGACATAAATAATAAATATATATTTATAAACTTTATGTTTGACTAAAGCATTTGCAGCGGTGGAATAATTCAAATCACAGGAGAAAGTCAGGATCATACATTTTTAATTGGGGTTAGATATCTAGGTCAGACAGCCATCTTGTTGCTTTTCATGAGAAATAAATTATTCAAACAAATCCCCTTTCCTCCCGACCCCACGTCCTCTAAGAACATTTTTTTGAAAAAATGGTATTAGGATTATATATAGATTGATAAAAGTCCTGTTCGATCTAGAAGATTGATTTTTAAGAAATATGTTAACAGCATTTTTGGTAAATACATACATGCATTAGTGATAACAACAACAATAGTTGTCAGATGTTTGATGGAAGTAGAAGTACCCACCAACTTTTTTTTTTTTTTTTTTTAAATTTTATAAATGCTTTATTCAACAATTGCACAATTTACAGGAATGTTAATCTCCATTATAAAAATAACAAAATGTGCATTTTCCAACATTGCAGGTGTTTTAACATAAACAAAACATAAACAAGACTCACATCATCACATTTTGCCAGGGGAAGTACGAATTTACAAAAAGATATCAAAGTGTTTACAAACATTCACAGTTTTTGTTGCCTTTTGATTAAGGGAATGCTTAATCGAGTTGACATATTGCTTGACCTCATTGTTAAAAGCAAAAAAAGATGTTTTTGAATGCGCAAACTTACATTTATGAATGTAATATTTTGCCAACAGAATAATGAGATTAATAATGAAAGTTTCATTAGGCATA
Organism: Labeo rohita; assembly: GCF_022985175.1. Taxonomy (NCBI): domain Eukaryota; kingdom Metazoa; phylum Chordata; class Actinopteri; order Cypriniformes; family Cyprinidae; genus Labeo; species Labeo rohita. The sequence goes on from NC_066877.1 coordinate 15,491,941, forward strand.
GTTTTAGTTCTGTTGAGGTCATAAAGGCCAAAAAGAACATCCTTCCAAAATAACTTGAAATCTTTCTCAATTTTTTCAGCAATAAAAATACAAATGTCAGACCAGAAGCTTTGGACAAAGGGGCAGTGCCAAAACAAATGGGTAACTGTTTCAACATTCACAGAACAAAAAGTACACATTACATCAATATCTTTTTTAAATTTTTTAACAATATGATCATTAGACGGGTAAAACTTATGAATTAAGTACCCACCAACTAACTAGAATGATTAGGCATATTTTTGGAGACATAAGTGACAAGGAACATTCAGAAAGAAGTCAGACAAGAACTAAAAACACAAGAAATGAAAGTATATCTGCAAAAATGAAAAACACTGTGAGTTGGGTGGGGGGCACGGAGCACTTCTGCCTCCTGTTAGTAAAGTGACAGCCAGCGCCGGGTCTGCAAAGCAAAGGAAAACCTGGTGTCAGAGGTCTGTGCAGACAATGGAACGTTCCCAGTCGTTATCTGCCAACACTTTCCTGTTTTTAGAAAGCAGCTAAGATTTACATTGGCTTGGCCATGTAGAGATCTAAACCGTCATGCGCGCTGTTAAAGACTTTTCTCTGCACTGGGCAAACAGTGAAAGGTATCTCTTGTGGTCATTTACTTTTCAAGTTGATGAATTTAACATAGATTTGTTTTTTTAATTTTTGTCATAGTGCCATGTTTCTTTTTGATGTTTTGTTGACTCAGAAGCTCAGAGTCTGTGTATCTGGACTCCTGGTGAGCATGAACCGAACAGCAGTCGGTGTAATGCCAGACATAATGTGACTTGTGTACTTGTTCATTCAGGTCTGTCTATTCAGACTCATAATCCTTTTATGGTTTTCCCTGCTGGAATTTCATTGAGTTAGACTCAGATTAGATTTAAATTTGTAATGAATTAGAAAACTCAGACAGAAAGAGTGAAAGATGCAGCTACACGCACACAAAACAACTGGATCTTCAGAAACAACAAAGCAAACAGATGATGGTGATAACTGATAATTAAGATCATATGCTAATACGTTTTATAGCAAATAATTAAATACTTATCATTTCAATATTCTGTAATATGTTGTAAAAATATAGTTTTTCTTTTTCTTTGCTCACTCTTTTTGTCTGTGCTTCTTGCGTCGATGGTCACCTGAAGTGTTTGTTAGAATTTCAGAACACCAGAAGTTATTTGTGGGACTCATGATTCATATTTTTGTGTATCCTGAGCCTTTATTCCCCCTGGGTCTGTCATCATCGTGTAATTCAGTCATCGTGAAGCTGAAGCTGTGATTGTGCGCTTTTCTCAGTCCAGTCCTTCCTCAAGTCTTCCCATCACACTGCAGCAGACTTCCAGTCTGTCCTGTGAGAATTTACCACTGTCTCCGTCTTCCTCCGAAGACAGTTTTCACACTTACATCATCATCTGTTGTTGTCTCCACCCTGTCCTGGAAACTGATATCGTATTCACACACCAAAAAAGCAGCTACATTTTGTCCAGCATGCATGATTTATTCAGTCACGGATAATAAAATAAAGATAAATTACTTTGAATTTACATGATGAGATCAAAACTTGGATCATGTTTTTTATTATTATATATTTTGTATTATTATCAATGCTGAAAACAGTTTTTGCTACTTCATATTTTTGTGGAAACCATGATACATTTACATTCAAAATTCTGTGGAACGTAGAATTAAAAAAATAATACTTTTATTCTGCAAGGTTGCATTAAATTGTTTAAAAGTGACGGTATGGACATTTATAATGTTACAAAAGATTTCTATTTCAAATAAATGCTGTTCTTTGAAATGTCCCATTCTTTAAAGAATCCTGAAAAAATGTAACAAGGTTTCCACAAAAATTTTAAAGCAGCTAAAACCTTAATTATTCCAAACTTTTGACCAGTATACATGCAACTGTACCTGTAATCATTGTTATGAGCACTCTGTACTGAAATCACTATAAACAACTGCCTTCTTATGTTGCACAATATTAACCCTATATTTTTATGTGTGGTTCAGTCATGCTGAACGTAGACGGTTGGCATTTTCCCACAGTAAAGAAGGGCTGCATTTGTTTCCATTGCTGCTCAATCTATCCCAAAGCTCGGCGGCAGAGTAATTAAAATCTCAGCATGGCCGTACTGAACAGGATATGCTGCCGTGCCCACCAACAATGAGGGTCATTCTTTGGACTCCAGGCCAGGTACCTGAAACCCAGCCTGCAACAGCTCTTGATCATTAAAAACATGTTACTGCTCATCTGGAAAGTCAGCTCTAGAGCGGAAATTTGACTTTGTATCGGCAGGGAATGAGCCGAGAAACTGGATTACTAAAGCAAGAAGATGAAGGGAGCTTTTGTTTTGACTTGGAAACTTTTCTGAACATGTGTCAAAATTTCTTTTATTCATTTGAAATGCATTTGCCCTGCTGCTACTCTGTTGTTTTGTAAAGCCAACTTTATAAGTCATTAGAGATTGTAAAATGGTATTTTTCTGCCATCACAATGGCAGATCGTTACTAAATGCCCCCATAAGGTTGACTTCATTTTCAACCTGTAGTCCATTTGTGAAACAAGAAGTGACCAAAAGGTCACTGGGTGTTCACCTTTGACCTCTGGCACTGAGTTTAATGGGAGTTGTGTTTCCTCTTCTCTGTTGCATTTCAAAGAGTCACAACTACAGCGTAAATCTAAAGACTCATAAAATAAACCTAAACCTGTCTAGATAAATTAAGACGATATTTGAGAGATATAAACCATTGGAGCTAGTTAATTCTGCAAATGCCAGCTAAGGTATAATGGGCATGTAAACCAGCACAAAGTGTTTTAGGCAAAGTGTTTTGTTCTTTTAAATCACATAAAATCAAACTAAATATATATATTTTTTAAATTAAATGTAAATTCATGTCCCAGTCACATTGTCTTGGTTAAACATTACTTTGGCCCACACTACCAAAATAAAAAATTTTTTTGACAGTGTAATTAATTCTACTTTTTTAAACCAAGTGTAATTCTCATCAGTTAAGCATTTTTAAGAATTTTACATTTAATCCAAAATGATAACTTAAGGCAGTAACAGTTTAATATATTTTAAGTAATTATATATTTTATTTACAAACTGGTAAAGGATAGTGGGTGGTGAATCCATCGCGATATAATTGGATATGACTGATTATGTTCGGCTGTGATTGGTTCGTGCGATAAATCTTGCCTCTTGTGTTCATGCTCGTTCAAGGTTCGTGAATCAGTCTGAATGTTCAGTATAATGGCGTTAATGGGAGGACTAATTTAAAAAATTAAGTAAAAAACTCACATTTAGATATAACCACTTTGTTACGTCAAGATAAGATTTAAAATAGCGTGAAAACCTGTTTTTAGTTTGTAACCAGCTTGATGAAATTTAAAATAAATTTCTGTCTTTGACCAGTATTTACTGAACTTTGACTGAAGATCCAAAAAATTGAAAAACAGTTAAAAGTTAGCTATTAAAAAAATGATCTGAACATAAATTCACAAATAAAATACAGCCTATTGTTTAAACTGTCACTGCCCTGAGTTATTATTTTAGAATAATTCTGTAAAATGCCTATAAACAGCATTTTATTAAAAACTATGCTTTTTAATTTCATTTTTGTGCAGATTGTACACCTGCATCATCCTGATTAGTCTGGCATTAGTAGTGGTTATGAACTCTGAATGGTTGACTATTATCATAAAAGTAAAAAGGGAAAATGTGTTCCAAATTTAGAAAGTTTAGCTTTGCCTTTTTTAGTGGAAAATCAACAGTGGATGTAAGGGTTGAGTGGAAAATGGAAAAAACAGGAATATCTTTTGTGTGAATAGCTAGTACAAGCGTCATTTGAATGGAACGTTGACAAAATGATTGTTCATGTTAATTCCAAACCAACCTTTTTCTTTAGAATATTGTTTTTATTATCAGTAAACAAAACATCAGTAAACATTTATATTTAATACATACAACAAGTAAGAGACCACAGAAGTGTTACCAATATACTCCAATGAAAGGTGTGATTTAAAAACATATCCAAAATTATGTACACAAGAATATACAGGGATATTACAAACAAGCGTAGAAAAAAATATCTACATTTATAAGAAGCCTTGGCACACGATGGCATGCAGCATTCACAATTTTGTAAGTATAAAAAGTTCATGCAATCTTATTACAAATCTGTATTTTTTTATTATAGTTAAAATGAGAGTAAAAACTGATTTAAAAACCTTTTTATGTACATAATGTTATAAATCCGTGCTAATGACATTCAGAGACATGTTTAATGCATATGACCTCAGATTGTTTGCTCAGGTTAAAGGTGTTTTGTGAATTACTAAACTGGCACTAACTGGTCCATAATTACCTGAGTAAAGGTTTTGAGCCCTTCTGTGATCACCATGCCCTTTATATTGTACGGAAGTGAACATAATGATTTCAGTGAATGTTACAATACTTTTCATAACTCAACAAAAGACGGAGAAGAAACAGGAAATAGCTTCATTTACAGCCGGGCAGATCGCCTAAACAAATCTTAACGCCTGAAAAAAATAACACTGTCGCTGCAGACTCAACACTTTTTTGCTGACTGCACAGTCAGCCAGGAATCATGATTAGGAAACATTACAATACACAACAATAAATCTGACAAATGTGTAGGAACATATGTATACATTATAATATTAAAGCCCTTCACTGTAGGCTATATGGACGTTCAATGCTAGTCACCACGCTTTCACATGACAATCTGTACACAAGTGCTTTTCTAAAACATGTTGCATTATGACACAAATACACAGTGCAAAACTAAAAAAGAATGTTCTTTTTATAGGAGCGAGGAATGACATGCTGAACTTGGTTCCTATAGGTGCCAAGCCCTTTTCCATGATGACGAAAATACTCTAACAACGATGAGAGGGGTAGGTGGAAAATTTACGCAGCTTGACCCCTAACGTTCATACCTACAGCCGACAACACACAGTTCAGCTTCCTACAAAAATGGATGAATAAAAAAATAAATATATCTATACAAATGTATAAAACACTCACATTGACTCAAAACAAAAAAATGTGCAGGTATGTGTCAGTTTTGCCATAAATATCCTCATCCCACGTCTATTGCAAAAAGCTCAGACCCTAATTATTAGACAAGTCCACTCAGCTTCAGGGCAACCATACAATTTTTTTTTTTCATATGGAATATTAGTATAGGATTCATAAGCATGTATGTATAAGAAATCCAAGAACTAACACTTCATTTTGAGAAGGGTAAAGCCTACAGCTGACTGGCACAAGTCAATGATTTCCTAAATCACTGCCATAAAGGTTTATTCCACTCCGGGCGATTCTCTCAGTTAATACTGCGGAGCATCAGACTGATGATACAGACAGAAAGCAGCAACGCATGACTCTGTGCTGGCCGAACACTCTCGTTAATGGGAGACGTCGTGGCAAAGATGGCGTCAGTCTCGTTTCGTGGAAGGGGCATGTTACAGATGTTCCCCTCACAACAGGATATACACACCTGCATAGAGAAAAACAAATCAGAAACGGATTATGAAAGTGATCATTTACAAGTGTTAAAGGAGAAGTTCCCTTCCAGAACAAAAACTTACAGATAATTTACTCACCCCCTTGTCATCCAAGATGATCATGATTTTCTTTCTTCAGTCGTTAAGAAAGTTTCTTGAGGAAAACATTTCAAGATTTTTCTCCATATGGTGGACTTCTATGGTGCTCACGAGTTTGAACTTCCAAAATGCAGTTGCAAACAATTGGTTATTTTTTTTTTTTAAAAAATGTAGAGTTTATATACTTATCAACCTCAAATGCTCGTCTTGTCTAGCTCTGTGATGCGCATGTGAACTCTACGTAATCCGGGTCAGTACAGTTAGAGTATGTCGAAAAACTCCCATTTCATTTTCTCCTCCAACTTCAAAATCATCCTACATCGGCGTTTTATCTTTTTTTGTAAAGGGTGTTTGACCCTCCTTGCACGTTCACTTTGTAAACACTGGGACGGCACTAATGCAGCGATGTAGGGCGATTTTGAAGTTGACAGAGTTCACATGTGCATTGCAAAGCTAGACAAGACGAGCATTTGAGGGTAAAAAGTATATTAACTGTACATTCTTAAATAAAACAACTGATGGTTTCGCTAAATAAGACCCTTCTTCCTCAGCTGGGTTTGTTTAGAGCCCTCTGAAGCTGCATTTAAACTGCATTTTGGAAGTTTAAACCCAGGGGCACCATAGAAGTCCATTATATGAAGATAATTCCTGAAATGTTTTCCTCAAGAAACGTAATTTCTCTACGACTGAAGAAAGAAAGACACAAACATCTTGGATGACAAGGGGGTGAGTAAATTATCTTTAACTTTTTGTTCTGGAAGTGAACTTCTCCTTTAAATGAAAAAAAAAATTTACACTTTCTGAAGGAATGCCAGTGATTGAAAACACGGGAAACAGCACCAACGAATAGTAAAAAAGCACAGAGAGCAATGTATTTGTGAATAACATAAAAAACAACAAAAAAACAGAAATTGACGAACAGCAGAATTAAAAGCTGCTTCTAATAAAAGCTGCTAATAATAAAACAAACAACCTGGTCATAAGTTACTAAGCCCTGCACTTGAAAAGCGGGGAAAAAACAAACTGTTTTGACAACTTATTAATTTATTACCACAATTAAGGATAATTCCCCCAAAAATGAAAATTCTGTCATCAATTACTCTCTCTCATGTCTTTCCAAACCTGCAAGACCTTTGTTCATCTTCAGAACACAAATTAAGATATTTCTGATAAAATCTGAGAGCTTTCTGACTCTGCATAGACAGGAACACAACCATGTTGAAGACTGACACGGAAGAGAAGAAACTGTTGAATAAAGTCCTTATTTTGTTTTCTTTGCGCACAGAAAGTATTCTTGTAGCTTCATAAAATTACAATTGCCCCCTGATGTCACATGGACTATTTTAACAATGTCCTTATTACTTTTCTGGGCTTTGAACATAGTAGTTGCGTTGCTGCCTATACAGGGTCAGAAAGCCCTTGGATTTCATCAGAAATATCTTAATTTGTGTTTCGAAGATAAACAAAGGTCTTACGGGTTTGAAACGACATGGCTATAAATAATTAACAACAGAATTTTCGTGTGAACTATCCCTTTATATTAAAATAAGTGGACAAATTAGTACAGCATAGGCACGATTTAACTAAAGTGAGGGAACAAAATAATAAATCATGGCCACAAAAGAATACATTCTGTAAACAAATTCTGAATTTGTGGCCACAATATATATTTCTTCCACATGTCATTCTTGAGAATTTACTCAACCCCATGTCATCCAAGATGTTCATGTTTTTTTTTTAAGGTTTTAGAGAAAAACATTCCAGGATTGAAGGTCCATATTGCCATTTCAATGTAGCTTCAAGGGCTCTACACAATCCCAGCCAAGGAATAAGAGTCTTATCTAGTGAAAAATCTAAATTTTCTAAACTTTTTATTTCTTTCTAACCACAAATGCTCGTCTTAGACTAGCTCTGTGATGCACGTCCACGACGTCATGCATACGTGAAAGGTCACGCGTGGTTAGTTCTTCGTCTGTGTACTCCGATTCAAAAACGTAGGGTAGGGTGAAAAACTCCATCTCATTTTCTCCTCCAAATTCAAAATCATCTGACGTTGTTTTACCTTTTTTGGTAAAGGGCGTTTGACTGTCTTTGCATGTTTTACTCTATAAACACTGGGTCTGTATTTCCACCTACGTCACGTGTGACCTTTTCAGCGTTACTATTTAACACGTGAAGTTGAGCTGGTGAAAGACGATCGTTTCGCTAGATAAAACCCTTATTTCATTGGCTGGGATCATGTTGATCCCTTTGAAGCTGCACTGAAACTGCAATTTGGACCTTCAACCCGTTGATCCCCATTGAAGTTCACTATATGGACAAAAATCCTGGAGTGTTTTCCTTAAAAACTTTAATTTCTTTTCAACTGAAGAAAGTAAGACATGAACATCTTGGATGACATGGGGGTGAGTAAATTATCAGGAAATTTTATCTACAAAACAAAGTTGGCGTTAAGTGTGTTGAGCCGAATCAGCAGTTGTTGAAGTGTAATACCGTACTTAAGATTAAGCCAGAATGTCAGTGCTCTACTATAATAAAAGGCTCAACAGCACCTGTCTGAACATAAACAGTACACAGTCATTATTTAAAGTTTCCCTATAGAAAAAAATTACTTCAAAACAAATAAATTAAACCCTTTTTAACCTAAGAATGAACTTTCAACTTCTAAATTTTCTTTTTTAGTGTAGCAGTGGCATCTTTACATCACATTTATCTCTCAATCTGGCCTTCTCACATCTGCCCTCTGCCCTCTGCATAACTCCTGTCCTGTGCTAAAGGTAAAAGGTAAGACACAAAGAGTTCAGGGAGTGACCAGGCGCACCTTTCAGCAAGGATTACTCAAAGAAGGATTACTGAGAGACGGCAGCATAACTCACAACTTTATCTCATCTGCAGCGAAATCACTTGAGAGGATAAATGGATTAACTAAAGAGCTGAGTTTAGTGTTGCTGACTGAGCCATATCCTACAGACAAAAATGGGTTTATCAACCACTCGACATGCTTTCTTTAAGATCACTTCAAGTCGATGTGTAAAGTGACATGAGAGGATAAACGCTGATGGATTTCAGCAAACATAAGTTGCTTGATAGTTGTATGTCACCTTGTTTCCTTCATGGTCCATGTCAGAGCATCCTGTTGCAAGACAGTCTTCCATTGCCACACAACGCTTTGTCACCGACACCGTGTTTCCATCCCAGCTCATCTTATGGTGTGTGTAGCAATATCTGCTCTCTAAAAGTTACAAAGAGGCTTCACTTAGTTTTCTCAAGGACATACTGTACACATTAGTAAAGGAGTCAGATTTCAGTGAAGAAGCAATATTCCTCCAGGGATTTTTTGCATCGGATATTGCAGAACTCGCCCTCAGCCACTTTAAAAATCTTTAATAAGTGCACTTGAAATGTGAGTCTTACAACACAATATTGCACAATATTTATGAACTCTGTGGAAACACAGAACACCATATTTTGAGCATTCCAGGAAATATATACATTCCCCGCAAAAGTGCAGATAATCTGCAGCAGCTTGTGCTTTACTGAAGGAATGAGTGTCTGTAAGGGGTTACAGCTCCTGAGTCATTAACACAGTGCTGTAAATCAGACCCAACACAGTTAGGACTCCTTATATGGGAGGCTATTCATGGCAAAAACATGTACTGAATTCATATATGGAGCAAAGACTTGAACCACAAAATAGGCTGCAATAGCACTGCACCGTGACTATTTAAATACACGATCACTAATTCATTATAGATTGTGGCTTGTTCAAAAAAAGCCAGGGCTTTTTTGTTGTTTCACAGAATGATGAAAATATTGTACTTCTGTTTCAAGACACACTGCAAGATAAAGAGAAATGACTAGTCTTTCAAAGGAACTCAAATGGCTCTGTAATAAATGAGAGGTAATAGATGTTCCTACCTCGTGGACAGTAGAGATCTGGAGCCCAGCGGTTGCATTCGTAGTTGTCAGGTGCATCTTCACAAGTAAAACATTTAAATCCTCCTGGATATGGAGTTGCTGGGAAAACAGATGACAAAAGAATAATAATCAATGTAAACAGAATAAAATTACAGTAGTCAACATTTGAAGTGGATCAGGAAGACAAGAATGGGTATTGTTTTGGTTTCAGGACAACTTTGATGAGGTTTTGATCCAAATTAGTGTATCTGGTAATGTTGAAACTTACAAACTTAAAATTAAACTTAATTATTATGTGGAACAAAGGCTTTTTAAAAAATAATAATAATAATAATAATAATTAATTAATTTTGAAAGTCTCTAATGCTAATTCATTTTTGAAAAATATTTTAATAATTGAATAATTTTATTTCAGTACATTATAAACAGCAAAATAAAAAAAAATATTATTACAATTTTTTTTTGTTATTATATTTTAAAATGAATTTTCAGCAGCTATTACTCTGATCTTCAGAAATCATTTCTTAAATCATAATTATGCTTAAAAACATTAAAGATGCTTAAAAACATTTCATATTATTGTCAATGTAAAAAAAAACACTTGTGCTGTGCTTAATACTTTTGCGGAAATCATAATACTTTTTTATTTTTTTATTTTTTGATAAATAGCAAGTTTAAAAGAACAGCATTTATTTCACATAGAGTTGTTTGCAACAATGTAAAAGTCACTTTTCACCAATTTAATGCATCCTTTTTTATGCAGCATTTTGCAGCATTTTCTTGCTATAATGTGTAGTATGTTTCACTTCTTTTTCCCCAAAAAAAGATTCATTTGAAAAATGTAAGTAAAAAAATACTCTTGCTGTGAGAATTATCAGTATTGTATGGAAGCTTGTTGCAACTTCTTATCACACAATTTAATGAAATATACTCACAAGTTTGAGAAATAAAGTCAGAATTGCATGATATAAACTTGCAATTGCAAGTTTTAATGTTAGAATTGCAAGACATAAACTCACAATTCAGTTTTTTTTTCCTCAGAATAGCATGATATAAATTCACAAAGTCAAAATTGTAATATATACACTAGCAATTGTGAGTTCTAACGTTTGAGAGGGAAAAAAGAGATTTATAATAATAAAGTTAGAATTGCAATTCTAAGAAAAAAGTCAAAATTGTGAGATAAAAAGTTGCAATTACCTTTTTTAATTTTTTATTCATTGGCAGAAACAGGCTTAGTATTGTGATGTAAAATATCACAATATTGATTTTTTTTCCGCTCTATGGAGTCAAACATTTTCATCTGACATTATGATTCACACACACATTGTGTTTACAGATTAGATGAAATGCCACTTATTGCATTTTTAAATAAATCAAACTCAGGGGAATGTTTTACGTATCTATATTTCATAATTACCAGGAAAACCTGCCATATAGACCGAGACACAATCTAATCAAGTGTTCTTCCACCAGCATTTCCCATTATTTCTTAGGTGAAAAAGAAGCTCTTGGGGACCCACTGTGCTTTTTTGCTTTCTGGAGCTTCTCAATCAGATTACACAGCTCACATGCAACAGAAACATCAGTCTGTTTTTTGTTTTAAAGTTTTAAGACGAAAAAACCTCTTGTCAACCTCACCCAGCAAACGCTTGAGAATCTGATCAAGTGACCTTTTTAAACAAGCCATTCATTCATCCAGACAGCCCTGATGTGTTATTACTTCTGAGGTCTTTAAATAGCTCTGTATATGCAAACAGTGATTAGTAGTTCATTTTGATCTCCAGGTTTACAGTTAACTCCGCCAAATTCTTGTGACTCTTATGAAAGTGGTCACTTAATTAATACAATGATACCACTGACTGTAACCTCTCTTAGATACGCTATCTACAGATGTGAGAGAAACATTTTAGTTAAAACAAAAGCAAAACATTGGGTGTCTGTTATTATAACATTATACATTTCCCCCCAGCTAATTAAATATGCATGTCTTGTGTGGTGTCTGTTTAATTTTTGATGTCTAAAATGAAGAAAACAAAACAGTTTGTAACATAGTCCAATGCAAACATCCTTTTGAGTTTTTCAGCATTTATAATAAGCAGATTTTTGATAGCCACCAGCATTTTGTTGTGTATGTAAACACTCATTGTGAAGTAGTCCTAACTGCACTAAGTAGCTGGAGTGTGTTTGTTTCTGAATGATCTCATGGGGTTGTAAATCCACAATTGCCATCTGGAGTGTTGAAACACAATGAACTCCATCATCATAATAAATCCTGTACATCAATATGCAACAGCTGGATATCAGCAGGTCACAAAATCGCTGCTGGTACACAAACTATTTTGGGAGCTCATAAGAACTGATTTGTTTTCACCTCTCTCTCACACACACACACACACACTCAGTCCCCGCTGGGACATTGAGCAGATACGGATATCTCCAGCTGCACACCGGAGAGCCGGCACACAGCTAAAAGGATTTTGGGAGGTCCTGCTCACTGTGATGAAAGAGTTTGGGATTTCACAGATTAATTCTCTCAACAGAACTGAAACCAACCTCTACTCTCTTTTTTTTTATGGCCAAACTGTTCTTGAACATTACCACATGTAACCAGTAGATTCTGAGATATTACATATTAAAATATGTACTGGTTACAAATTACTGTAACTTTCATTATAAGTCATTAACTAACATGTAATGCATAGAATATCAGTTAATTCAAATATAAATATATATCCACCTTTTTCCTGAGTAACTAATGAGCACCACCACGATGGATTCTAACTTCCGTTTGGAAGCTCTCGTGTTCTGGTCTCCATAGAAATCCATGTTAAAACGGGGTAAGAAAGATCGTTTGAATTAATTAAACTGAAACTTTTTCAGCATAACTAAATATAAAAATGTGCACAAGGTCAAGCTGTGCTTTTGTTGGCTGCCACAGTAACAGCAATAAGCTTAAGGAAGTAGCTTACTTGCTTTGCATACCAGCAAATCTGTCTGTATCTGGTGCTGTATGCCTTGTATAAACAATGACAAAATAAATGAACATGGCTTGCAGCGCTTAAGTTAAAATACTGTGAAATAATAAAATAATGTGCGCTCTTATTATTTTGTGGACAAAATCCTGCGAATGATCCACAGCTGTGTTTTTTTTTTTGTTTAGTAATAGTTGTTCATGAGTCCCTTGTTTGTTCTGAATGGTTAAACTGCTCGCCGTTTTTCAGAAAATTCCTTCCGGTTTTTCTTTGGTTTTTCAGTATTTTCCTGTAGTTGAACCCTTTCCAACAATGACTGTATGTGGACAACTGAGGGACTCATGCAACTATTACAGAAGGTTCAAATCCTCACTGATGCTCCAGAAGGAAAAAAACGATACATTAAGGGCTAGAGGGCAAAACTTTCTGAATTTAAAGATTAGGGTAAATGTAACTTATTTTGTCTTTTGGGAAACGTAAGTATCTTCTGTGGCTTCTGAAGGGCAGTACTAAATGAAAAACAACAACAACAACAAAAAAAACCCCCACGATATTTAGGCAAAATAAGAAAAATGTACACATCTTCATTCTTTTCAAAAGTTTACACCCCCGGCTCTTAATGCATCGCGTTTCCTTCTGAAGCATCAGTGAGCGTTTGAAACTTCTGTAATAGTTGCATATGAGTCCCATAGTTGTCCTTAGTGTGAAAAGATGAATCTCAAAATCATACAGTTAATGTTAGAAGGGTTCAAATACACAAAAATGCTGAAAAACCACAGAATTTGTTGGACCTGAATGATCTTTCTGAAGAACAGCGGACAGTTTAACTGTTCAGAACAAACAAGGGACTCATGAACTATGAACTATCACAAAAAAAAAAAAAAAAACACAGCTGTGGATCATTCAGGTAACACAGTAGTAAGAATCAAGTGTATGTAAACTTTTGAACGGGGTGATTTTTATAAAATTTTATACTATTTTATACTATTATTTTCTCTTGTAAACTATATTGAAATGTCTTTTATGTGAAATATCGTATTCAGGTCAGTAATACATAAAAAATAACATGCATTTTGTATGATCCTCTTATTTTGGTAAAATAATTAACATTTTGCAGATTCTGCAAGGTGTATGTACTGTAAACTTTTGACTTCAACTGTATTTAATGAGCGTAACAGCCATTTCCACATAAAGCATATCAAGGCGCAAATCAAACGAGGCCCAAAAAAGAAAAAAGTCTCAGGCAGAAAAGGCTACACTGACCCATGGTTCCATGGCCAATGCCACATGCTCTGAACATTGATTTTGCATCAGCAGGCATGGTGGGCAATCCATGGGTTTAAGGGTGGGGGATCTTCACACAGCTGGTGTGTCAGCTGAGACGCTGAGTTTAGCTACAGAGCACTGGCTTAATTCTCAACCACTCAACCAGCCTGGAAGCCATATATTAGGACACAATATAAAATCTAGAACACCACATTTAAAATAAATCTGTGTTCACAGCCTGAAGGTCTAACAGCTCCACACCAGCCTTTAACAGATCTATAGTAGTCATGACTGACAACTGATGTCTGATCCTAAAGATGACTAAAAAAAACATGGAGTACATCCATTTCATTTTCAAGGCTTTGGGAGAATCTAAGAAGAAATGCTTACTTGAAGGATGGAGAAAAATAATATCCTTTTCTGTAAAGTCTCTCGATTGAACCGCTTTGATCCAGCTGGCGATGGCGGTCAGCATTAGGCCCCAGGCCATGAGAGGCCAGGGTTCCATAGCTGGAGAAAAACTCACATGAGCAGATACCCAGATCCAACACGGCACCTGTCAAACAAAACATCCATTTATTAAAAAAAACATAAAACCATGGTCGTACTAAACAGCTTAACTATAGGAGCCAAATAAATTAAGTTTAACAAGGGATTCCAGAAACATCTGCTGAAGATCGAAAGGAAACTCTATAGGATTAATGCAGTTCAAAAGTGGTGTTATCCCTTTCCAAAACACCGGACACAAAGAGGCATGCTTGTTAGTCCAGCAAGTGCTTTATTATATCAATGACAATGTCAGCAGTCTGCCAATGTCCTGACCCTCAGCAACAGTGACCCTCTTAGCCATTCGCTTTGGTGCTTGGCAGCAGAACAAACACTCATCTATTGTTTTCAATTACTGAATGCCATGCTCACGATGAAACATCTTTGATGAACACCACAAAATGGATACTTATATATTTACAGTCTATTAAACGGGGTCAAATGGAACAGTTCATGTGCTTCATGTGGCATATTTTTTGATAGATTCTATGAATAAAATTATAAACATTTGCCTATTCCCTGTGCACATTTATTTCAATTAAATGAAAAAGTGTAACAAAGGTTGATAAATGAGAAGGATCTATGTTGTTTTTTGGTGCGATACTTGATCAGCTAAAGTCCTTCTGAAAGACTAAAATAAGCCTGGAGAAACGCACATGGCTTAAACACAGAGCTCTGTGGTTTACATTACTGAAACGAAAGCTGGGGCAGATTACACATTTTTCAGAAGTGCTCGACTAAACCGCTTTGTGTGCTTTCTTCATAGAGTCAGATGGCGAGCCTGCCAGTAATCAATCCATTCATTTTGGTGAATCAATTTCTCTAACTTTGTTTACAACTCACAAATTTAATTCCTTTTGAAAAAAAGCTGACTCATAAAACCTAGCATGAAAAAGCTATTACATTTAACAGTAACCTTAAGACTACTTAAAACATGCAGTAAAAAAAAAACAGTTTGAAATGGATCGCAAACTTGTTGTAGGTCCCCTGTAAAGTGCATATTTTTGTCATATTAGGTATATCAGAGAATCAGAGTGCTCTCTTTATGAGATATTTGCTTCATTTTCTGCATACCAGACCAAAGCAGCTCCTTTTCTAGAATTAAGTTTAAAAGTTCACTTTGCTAGTATTGTGTAGAAGCTGATAAAATTAAATATTTAAGCCTGAACTTGCCTGAACTTTTCATCTCCATCAATTCATTCACTTACAGAACTGAACCCTGGAAGGCAAGAAAGCACATCTTCAAAGTGTAGCCCCTTTTTGGTACTTTCTGTGGTTCATTAATAAGGATTATTAGAGCTTCCTTTGATTTAGCAAGTAATTCCCATTTACTCATGAGCAACAATCCCAGTGTACCTCTGTACATCTCTATATATGTGACCCTGGACCACAAAACCAGTCATAAGGGTATGTTTTTTGAAATTGAAATGTATACATCATCTGAAAGCTGAATAAATAGCTTTCCATTGTTGTTGAGATACGACTATTTGAATATCTGGAATCTGAGGGTGCAAAACAATCATAACACTGAGAAAATCACCTTTAAAGTTGTCCAAATGAAGTTCTTTGCAATGCATATTACTAATCAAAAATTAAGTTTTGATATATTTATGGTAGGACATTCACAAAATATTTTCATGGAACATGATCCTTACTTAATATCCCAATTATTTTTTTGGCATAAAAGAAAAATGGATAATTTTGACCCATACTACAAATATACCCGTGCTACATAAGACTGGTTTTGTGGTTAGTTTTAAAGGCACTGATAAGAGTCCCTAAAGTTTTACATGTCTAACAGGATTATAATGGCTTTCCTGTCTGAGGCGGGAAAACCAGATTTTCTCCTGTTTACTGTGTTAGCCATGCTGGTCCCAAAAAATGATTAAACAGACCGACACCAGGCAGCCTTGAGCTCCTGTTGCTGTGCAGCTCCTGACCTCTCAGACAATGTAGAGTGGCACAGCACAGCCATGTTAGAGAGCATCAGGTTTCCTCAAAGTGATCCTTTTCATTGCTGAAGGTCTAAGGCGGTATTGAAAAGGAGCACAGAAGTACATATCGGTTTTCGTTTTTTAGCTGCAGACTGGTCCCACAAGCTGTTCGTCGAATGGGAATGTCAACAAACAATTTAAGTATGTTTTGACACACCTTTGAGAAATGTGGTGACCTCTATAATAAGTTAAGTATAAAGGTAATGAATTGGATTTTCCCCTGGGCTTTCAGTATTATATTAGTAAGAACTTAACACGTGGAAATGTGTTTCATGTGGATCCTGAACAGAGATAACATGGCAGATGTATGGCGATAAATCTTTAAATAAGACAGCCATGTGTTGACACATTTGTGCAACCATAGTTTCGGTAAGAGAATGAGCCTGCATAGACAGCAATGCAACTGACATGTTTAAGGCCCAGAAAGGTAGTAAAGACATTGTTAAAATAGTCCATGTGACATCAGTGGTTCAACTGTGATTTTATGAAGCTACGATACTTTTTGTGCACAAAGAACCAACTTTATTTTCACAATTTCTAGTCTTCCATGTCAGTCTTCAACACATGTTCACAACAATACTATGACACACACAAATTTTTTAATAAAGTCGTTATTTTTGTTTTCTTTGTGCACAAGAAGTATTCTTGTAGCTTTATAAAATTACAGTCGAACAACTGATGTCAAATAAACTATTTTATCAATGTCCTTACTAGGAATGCAACAATACAGTCCACGGTTCAATATGTACCTCGGTTTTAATTAACAACAAAATACTCCTGTAAACCTCTGTACACTGGAAAAAGCATTGAGTATTATTTGTCCGATTTTTACACAAAATAGGACGGGTTTCATTCATACTGGACGCCAGAGGGCGCCCTCATGCAGAAAATCCAAATATGGTTCAAAGAGATAACACTGATGACCTTCCATCCAGGAAAACTCTAATATGGATAATGGCATCACTATTACTGTAACTGAATAAAAACAAGATATAACGTTAAACGTATTGGATGATGGAATGTAAGGACAATAAACACTCATCTGCAATAATATATGGTTTATCTGTGTTCTTCAAGCCATCTCGTGTATTTTTATAATGATTAAGTATATCTGTAAGCCATTGCTAATCGACAAACAGTATAAGAATATATTGTCAGCCTCATTTTGTGATACAAAGCCACATCAGATCACAAAAGGAAGTTATTTTAAACACTCGACTGATGCTGTGAAGTAAAAATAAGTTATAATGTGCTCTTTTGTTGGACAGCAAGTTTAGAAAGGCTTATCATTGCATTTCATTAGAAGGGAAGATGCTCTGCAAGTGTTGCTTTTTCAAATATAAGAGGCGTTTCCTAATCTCAGCACGTTAAATCACGGGTACACACACAGCAAATTACACACAGGAAATTATTTAAATACAATACCGAAAAAACGCAATTCACAAGCGCATATTGAACCGTGGATGTCGTACCGAATGGTTAGATATTATACTGAGTAATGTGACATCCCTAGTCCTTACTACCTTTCTTTTACCTCTGTACCTTGAACATGGTAATTACACTGCTGTCTATGCAGGGTCAGAAAGCTCTCGGATTTCAGGGTCTTATCTAGCAAAACGATGCTCATCTTGTCTAGCTCTGCGTGAACTCCGTGTAATCCGGGTCAATACAGTTAGGGTATGTTGAAAAACTCCCGTCTCATTCTCTCCTCCAACTTCAAAATTGCTGTTTTACCTTTTTTTTGTAAAGGGTGTTTGATCTTCTTTGCGTAATCACTTTGTAAACACTGGGTCGGTACTTTTGCAGCGATGTACTGACGATTTTGAAGTTGAAGTTTTTCAACATACCCTAACTGTCTTGAACCAGAATACACAGAGTTCACAAAGAACTAAACAAGTTGAGCATTTAAGGTTAAAAAGTACATAAATTGTCCATTTTTTTATTTTGAATTTTTTTACTGAAAATTTTTTTGCTAGATAAGACCCTTCTTCTTCAGGTGGGATTGTTTAGAGTTCTTTGAAGCTGCATTTAAACTGCATTTTGGACATTCAAACTTGCAGGCACCATAGAAATCCACTATATGGAGAAAATTTCTAAAATGTTTTCCTTAAAAAAACATAATTTCTTTTTAATTGAAGAAAGAAAGGCATGAACATCTTGGAAGGGGGCGAGTAAATTATCTGTAAATTTTTGCTCTAGAAGTGAACTACTTCTTTAAGAAAATGGCGACTAGATATATTATCTGCCCAACTAAAATATCTAACATTTAAATAGCCAATGCAAAGCCTTGGCTATAGTTTATCGCATGAAAAACCTGCTGATTAACCTCATTCTTACTCTAGAAAGAGAATGCCTGTAGGTGAAATAATCTGAAGCCCTGATAAAATCAAGCCCTGTGTGAGAGTCTGACATGAAGAGTGAATGTGTTAAGTAAGGAAAGCCCAGAGTAACAAAAAGACATCCAACTGATAAGAAAAGATGGATTTAGTTTCAACACACAGGTGTCCTCAGACCAGAGGCATCTTATTCAGCTTTATCTGTTATTGGAGAGCCTGACGTCCCAAGACTATCAAGCACCAGCTGCCCAGGCAACAACTCTGAGAACATGGGTGATAAGAGATCACCAACAATAGTGAAGGACTGAGACATAACTGCATACTTTCATGCACTACTGTTTAAAAGTTCATAGTCAATAAATCATTTACGTTGTCACAAAAGATTTTGTACATTAATTCATCAAAGAACCCTGAAAAAAAGGAATCATTATAACACAAGCACAAAAAATGTAGCAGCACAATTGCTTTCAACATTGATAATGAAAACAAATACTTCTTGAACAGCAAATGAGCATATTAGAATGATTTCTGAAGGATCATGTAACAGTGAAGACTGGAGTAATGGTTGCTGAAGATTCAGCTTTGCATCACAGGAATAAATTACAATTTAAAATAATGTTAATGTTCCTTTATGTGGTACTTCAAGTCCAGTAGGCCTTTTTTACATAATCATTTTAAAAAATTTCATTTCAAGTGTTGACATTCTAATCGCAATAATGACACTGCAATTGATGCCAGTCAAACAAGTGAAATATTTAATTGAAATGCTTTAGTTTCCAAACAAGGCACATAATAATTACTCTGACATTCAAAGGCAACCTTCCAGACCAATCAGGAAGTGCCTGAGGTTGAACTTCAGTGCCCCATCTCCTCTAAAGCCTTGCCAGGTGTCTGCCATCAGCAATACCTGTCATCAAAGCCTACACGCCTGCGAGTCGCACTGGAAAATGGAAACTGCGGTTGCTGGTTTGTTTAAGCAGTCTATTCTGTTGTTTGGAGAGTGTTGAAGAGGATCACGCTGCATTAAAGCAAAACTGGAGTGCAAACAATTTAGCACAACATGAACCCGGTTTAGAAGCAAAATAGCCTTTTGCACTTGCTTGATTTTGTCTGTACTGCTTCCATAATGCAAATGTTTTTAAGGCAAAAGTTACTAAGAAGAGATAAATATGTGTCCATATACCACCACTGCTACTTTTAAATAATTTATCCTCTTTATACATACTACAATAAAGATGTGCATTTTGTAGGATATCACTACAACAAATGAGACATTATATTTCTTAAAGGATTTCTTAGTCTTTTATGCTCACAAAAACTGAATTTACTTAATACAGTCAAAACAGTAATACTGTAAAATATTATTACAATTCAAAAAAAATATATATATGTTTTAAAATGTAATTTATTCCTGTGATGGCAAAGGTTAATTTTCAGCATCATTACTCCAGTCTTCAGTGTCACATGATCCTTCAGAAATCATTATCATATGCTGATTTGCTGCTCAAGAAATATTTCTAATTATTATCAATGTCGAAAACTATGGAAGCCTGTTTCTGCCATTGAATACAAAATAAAAAAAGGTATTTGCGACTTTTTATCTCACAATTCAGACTTATTTTTACTCAGAATTGCATGATACCTGCCTTTTCTTTTTTTTTTTTGTAGAATTGTGAGATGTAAATTTGCAATTTTGAGAAATAAAGTCAGAATTGTGTGATGTAAACTCATAAATCTGACCTTTTTCTTAGAATTACGAGACAAACTCACAATTGTGACTTTTTTCTCAGAATTTATATCTCGCAATTGACTTTCTTCTTATAATTATGACTATTTCTTAGAATTGCAAATTATTAATTCAGAACTGTGAGATAAAAACTCACAATTGCGAGTTTATATCTCACAGTTCAAAAAAAAAAAGTCAGAATTGCATGAAAGAAGTCAGAATTGCAAGATACAAACTCCCATTGGCAAGAAAAAAGTCAGAATTGCGAGATATAAACTTACAATTGAGAGAAAAACCCAGAATTGCCAATTTTTACCTCACAATTATGACTTTATAATTCGCAATTTTGAGTTTATATCTCACAATTCAAAGAAAAAAGTCAGAATTGCAAAATAAAAACTCGCATTTGCAAGAAAATAGTCAGAATTGCATGTTTTTATCTAAAAAAAAAAAATCTGAATTGCGTGAAAAAGTCAGAATTGCAAGATATAAACTTAAATTTGTGAGGAAAAAAAAGGATTGCAAGTTTTTACCTGATAATTCTGACTTTATAACTCGCAATTGTAAGTTTATATCTCATGATTCAGAGAAAAAAAGTCAAATTTGCAAGATAAAAACTCAAGAAATAGAATAGAAATTGCAAGAAAACAGTCAGAATTGCGAGTTTTCTCTCACAATTCTAAAAAAAAATCTGAATTGCATGCAAAAGTCAGAATTGTGAGATATAAATTCACAATTGTGAGGAGAAAAAAGTCAGAATTGCCAGTTTTATCTCACAATTCTAAAAAAAAATCTGAATTGCATGCAAAAGTCAGAATTGTGAGATATAAACTTAAAATTGTGAGGAAAAAAAGTCAGGATTGTGAGTTCGCAATTGTGAGTTTATATTTCACGATTCAGAGAAAAAAAGTTAAATTTGCAAGATAAAAACTCAGGAAATAGAATAGAAATTGCAAGAACATTGCAATGAGAATTGCTAGTTTTGTCTCACAATTCTAAAAAAATCTGAATTGCATGAAAAAAGTCAGAGTCGCAAGATATAAATATATTTATATATGAAGAGTTCAGATGCAAAACCAGCTAAAAGCCATCTTGGTCAAAAACGAGATAATGATACTGAGTGAATGCTCTCGACACATATTATATGTCCATCAAATACTTTTTCTTCAAACTCGCTAAAATCCCAGCCTCAGCCCAATCAGAAGTACCGGTACTTACATAGAACCTATACATCTGAGCTTGATGAAAATGCATTTTTTTAAAGAAAGACGTCAGATGGATTTAGCTGGTTTTGCATCTGAATTCTTCACATATATTTATATCTCACAATTCAGAGAAAACAGTCTGAATTGCAAGTTTGTATCGCGCAATTCGGAGAAAAAAAGATTGTGAGATAAAGTCAGCATTGTTGGAAAAAAGAACAATTGAATCCAAAACAAGCAGCATTAGTCATTTGACTTGCATTTTACGTAGCTTTTAAAACAAGAAAAGTGCTGATTTTAGTGTTTAGCACCTGTGATACAAAATGTAAGAATGACTCTCTGAAAGGCTGACTTCCTCTCTGTACAGCATGACACATCCAGTCGCATTCATGTGATCTCATTACTGCAGGTCACTGGCTGACTCAGACCCAGCAGGGTGGAGGAAAGTGGCCGCAGGAGGAGGCTGGAGGCTCCCAGCAGGTCAAGGGCCCTGGAGTTCCTGCCTGAGCCACTGCCAGGTGAGTAAGACTAACTCAGGTCAGAAACACGATACTCTGCGTTGTGAATCGGCCTGTGAATGGCAGTCGCTCCCATTAATGGAGGGAAAGAAATGCAAATCCTCTCTTGTGACTTCCAAAACTCGTTGGACCAGATTTCACACAGGTTTGAGAAGAGCTGCAAAGCTGCAAGTTGTGGCTCTTTTCCAGTCTGACATAAACACCTGAATCTTAGTATTTCATCTAAAGGAAAACATTACACTAGAAACTGCATAATACAAGAGACTGACAATAACACAATCCTTATCTAAACCACAAATAGAAAACAAAAATATTGCACAACATATTCAAAACTGTTTACTGTAAAGCTTTGTTCCTCAGAAAGCCGCAATGCAGCAAGAATGGACAACAGCACCAATGAAGCTGCACGTCTCCATTCATTAGAAAGAGCACAATGCAATCTCAACAGAGCCCTGCTGTCACAAGCCAAATGGCATCGAGCAGTACCTCTGCCCTATAGTGCACCCGGCCAAAACTAAAAGAGTCACATTGGATCAGAATCAGACACCGGGTATTTGAAATCCTACATGCACACACACACTAATCCGGCACTATTCGTTTGAAGTGGTCTGGTTCAGCTGTATAATTTTTAATCCCCTCTTCAGTCTCTTGACACATTCAAAGATCCAAGGAATCAGTCATGTAGCTCAGAATAACACAATGGAAAATCAGGTTCACAATGCAGAAATTAGTCTCTGTTTAAAATGATCACTGCTGGAACAGTATTAATATGACACAATGTGCCATATGCTGCATGCATAAGTTTGGGGGGGAAAAATATTAATTCATACAACTTGAATACACCTCTTTTATGATGAGCATGTTTTTAATATCTTAAAAATGTTAAAATTCATCGTAAGACAGTCAATAACTCAGAAGAAAGCCTCAATACATTTTTTGAATGAATGAATATATATAATTATTATATATGTTTTATATTTTATATATTTTGTTTGTATTACTTTTATTTCTATTTCATTTATTTAATTTTTTTGCTTCATTTTCTATTTTAGTTTATTTCAGTACAAGTTAAACTAAATTCAAATGAAAAATGTTTGCCTTTTTATATTTTATTTTACTTCAGTTAATGTTTATTTCAAGTAATCATTTATTTTTTTTAAAGGGGTCATCAGATGCCCATTTTCCACAAGCTGATATGATTCTTTAGGGTCTTAATGAGAAGTCTATAACATACTTTGGTTAAAATTTCTCAGTGGTAGTGTAAAAAACACTCTTTTTACCTTGTCAAAATCAGCCTTGTTCAGAGCAAGCTGTTCTATTGCATGTTCCTTTAAATCCTAATTAGCTCTGCTCACCACGCCCCTCTCTTCTGTGAGGTGACGAGCCAGTCTGTTAACTTTAGCTGTGTTTAACCGTGAAACTTGCTAACTAGCACAATATTAAGAAAGTCAATTTGCAAAGATGCATAAAAAACCCTTATACTAATTTCCACTGTAGGTGAAGCTGCATCACAAATGATTTGTGCGAACATAGATGCATTTATGTAGATGAAAGTAACATTAATCCTCTGCGTCTTCAGTGGCTCAGATGTCAGGAGTAAATGATGACTGCTATGATCATTATTACATCCAACAACAGAACACTTCAATCACTCAATCGGAGACATTCTTGTCTTCCACCGCACAGGAGTCAGCTCAGGGCGGGTCTAAGGTAAGACGGTCATGTCAATCAACTATCGTGGGAGTGGCCATTGTCGGTGTGACGTCACACCGACAAGAAGCTGAGAATGGCCTGATTTGAAAAAGAGGTTATTTCTTATAAAGATTACAAAATACCACTGGGTGGATTTTTAGCATTATAGGGTGGTTGTATACACACACTGCCAACACACATTTACGTTCAAATAACATGTAAAACTGAGTTTTGCATTCAGTGACCCCTTTAATGGTTTTAATTTTAGTTTCAGTCTTAGATTTAGTGAATAAATAATAGCAGATTTTTTTAAAGGGGTGAAATAAACATATATTAATCTTTGTTTCTGTTGTGATTTCTCTACAAATGATTCATTCATCTGTTTTTCTCTTTTATATTTGGGTTTAACTGAATAAGATTGATCCTAATGACCTCTACATTAGCTTTCATCTCTCCCTCTTTGGGTTCGGTGACCCCACTTCTTGAAACTAGCAAAAAGCTTCAGTTCTTTGTAGGGTACGGCAAATACAATAATGTCTTGGCGTGTGGGGGGGTCAGACTGAAGAAGGGATAAAATATCCTTGTGGCAGCTGTAGAAAACCAAGTGGGTGGGGTAAGTTTGATTCCCTTGAACTTTGGGCCAGCAAAACCATAACAGGATAAGAGGGCAAACGGGGGCTAATTAGGAATGTTCATGAAAGGATTTGCTCCCTCTTTTGTCTTTGGGGCTCAGATGGCAAAACCTCACATTCTCCCAACAAGACATTTACACTCCATGATCACAGCCAGAGTGTGACTGAGTTTAATCAGACGGGGGAAAACACGCTCTGCTCTGAACTGTGAGGCTTTTGTGCATGTTTACATGTAAACATCTACAGTTCAGACATGATTGGAATATTTGAAGATCACCTGACACCGGAGGAGCTTGTGATCATCAGTCAACAGACCATGTCAAAGAACAGTAACATAAATTGCCCAAACATAACACCACTATGTCTGTTCATGGTCTAAATGATGGGAAAAAGATGGCAGAAAGGTGGCTGTGGTTGTATAAAAGAAAATAAAAGGTCTTGTCATCTTTTCAATCATAAAAAAAGAATGCACCTATGTTTTTGCAAAACAGACAACCTGCAGAAAGCATCCACCCATTAAGAAACAAAGACTTGCCAACTTAATTTCATTGTGTAAACAGCAGTTCATCAAAAACATGCCAGTAAAAACCTCTACAATTAGGCATGGGGATTTTAAGCTCATGTCTGCAGTGAAAGTAGAACGACAGGACTGTATTTAAAAGACAACGGCAATAAGAACATCTGTGTCATTCTTAGTCTCCACCTCAGGCGACATGGACCACCCAATAACCTATAGTATCTCAAAATTTCATTGACTCATTGTCATTAAGTAGCAAAGAACATCAATTAAAAACAGAATATAGAAATTAATGCATAGAATTGTTTCAAAAAATGTCCAAGTTATTAAGCATCAAAAAGTGAACAGGTTAAAAGTGCTGGATATGCACTGTGAATTATCTACAAGAATCTCGCAAAGCATTCTCATGGAGAGAAAAAACTTCAAAGGAAATGGAAAATGCTCTGGAGGCATGCTGAGATATCTGTTGCTGCTGATGCTGAAGAGGGAGAAATGTACCCTACAAGACAACATCAAGATTGACTGCATACATATGGGGTTCAAAGCAGAATGGCAAAAACAGCAGTCCAGGCACGTGCATGTTATGCCTTTGTGTGTGTGTGTGTTTTTAAACCACTACACTGTAACATATACACCATCAGTCAAAGGTTTGTGAACAGTAAGATTATTAATGTTTTTTAAAGAAGTCTCTTCTGATCGCTGCTTATTTGATCCAAAGTACAACAAAAACAGTAAAACTGTGCAATATTTTACTATTTAAAATAACTGTTTTCTATTTTAAAAATTACGTAGTTTTATCTATTTATCTGTTATCTATTATGTAATTTATTCCTGTGATCAAAGCTACATTTTCAGCATCATTACTCCAGTCTTCAGTGTCACATGATCCTTCATCATTCTAATATGCTAATTTGCTGTTCATTATTATTATTATCAATATTTAAAACAGTTGAGTAAATTTTTTTAGAATGGTTTATAGAATAGAAAGATCCAAAGATCAGCATTTATCTGAAAACAAAAAAGCTTTTGTAACATTATACATTATACCATTAAAAAGCTTGGAGTCAGTACTTTTTTTGGAAAAGAAATTATAGAAATTAATAGTTTTATTTAGCAATTATGCTTTAAATTAATCAAAAGATTGATGAAATTGATGATAAAGAAATTTATATTGTTTAAAAAAAAGGTTTTTATTTTAGATAAATGCTGTTCTTCTGAACTTTCTATTCATCAAAGAATCCTGAAAATTCTACTAATCTGTTTTCAACATAATAATAATAATAATAACAATAAATGTTTTTTGAGCAGCAAATCAGAATATTAGAATGATTTCTAAAGGATCATGTGACTGGAGTAGTGATGCTAAAAAAACAGCTTTGAAATCACAGGAATAAATTACTTTTTAAATTATATTCAAATAGAAAACACTTATTTAACATAGTAAAATGAATTCAAAATTGTACTGTTTTTGCTGTACATTAGATCAAATAAATGCAGGCTTGGTGAGCAGAAAAGCTTCCCTGAGGAAAAGGATCACTTTTGTTAGGAAGTACAATACTTAAGTTATGCTGAATTCTTCTTAATGTTTCATTTATATTATATTATATCTAGGTTGATGTTTGAAACTTAACATTTACAGTAGTTGTAATATATATAGTATGATTAAGCTTTTCACAAATTAAAGTACAAATGGAAAACCCTTAAAAACGGAAATTAATATTAATAGATTAATAATAATAATAATAAAGTTGTCAATGTTTTTGAAAGATGTTTCTTATGGTTTTAAAAAGAATAGGCTGCATTTATTAGCTCAAAAATACATTTCAAATATACAGTAAAACCAGAAATATTGTGAAATATTACAATTTAAAGTGTCTTTTTTCTATTTGAATATATTTTAAATCAAATTTATTCCTGTGATGACAAAGCTTAATTTAGCAGCCATTACTCCAGTCTTCAGCTTTATGTGATTAAAAAAGAAAAAAAACTTTTGTAATATTTCAAAATTTTTTACTGACCTTTTTGATCAAGTTAATGGGTCTCTGCTGAATAATAAATAAATCAATGAAATGAAAAGAAATGCTTAATTTCATAATATACACATTTCAAAATATATCTCATTACATTGATATTGAATTTTACACTGACTGAGGTGAATAAACCTTGTTGTTCAAGTCCTGGTACAAAGTGTATTAACAGACTACATATAAATCTTCATACACAGACAAAAGATGGCAGCAGCTTCACTATGGGGTGCAAAAAGGCCTCCGTAAGACAAATCGGATACATCTGTTCAGTAAAGCATTCAAATGGGGTTCAAGAGCAGCTAATTAACATCAAAATCTGCCAAAAGCTTCTTAACACCATGCAGTTTTACACATTCCTCTCTGACCAAATTATTCTCCATAGTGACTAACCTAAAAAAATACATATATCATGCTGTAAAGCTAAAAAGACTTGAAAATCTAAATAATGGAATAATGGAGCGTAACATGCAAAAATAACAGATGCATTAAGAGGGCCCGGTGCCTCAGGCACACTAGCACTGACTCAGTGATAGTGATCTTTGCCTGGCCACTCATGCAGTTAACGCTAAACAAACTTTGCTAAATAATTCAAAAAGAGCATAAGTAATGCACAGCGTTGAGGGATTCTCTCTTACGCCCCGATGAACAGCATTTGTTATGTACTCAGCCCAAAGAGAAATGGCATTATCCAAAGGCCATCAGCCTTTGTCAAGTTCCTCGACATGGTGAGAGGAAACAAAGGGGTCAGATGAAGCCATCGCTCTGTCTTCTGCCTCACCGTCCCCATTGAGATGGCACTCTGGGTAATGGAGAGTCTGATCAGCACATGGAGCACTGAACCCCCTCCCCCACTACGACACGGGAAGCTTTATAAGACCTCAGATGGTCACGCAATGGTAAAACTGTGATATATTCTGGGTATTACAAGATAACTTGAATTAAAAAAGATGCTTTTGACATTCAGAGTGACTGCAAGCTCGTAGCATTAGCATTAACTATTCAAAAAGAAGTAAATGTACAGATAAATCCAGACGCCACACGCAGTAACATCATTACATGTAGTGCAATCCATTAACATGATCCATCAGATTCAAAACACACACAAGAACAACCAGATCTAACATTCCCGTGACATTCCTCCAACCTGCATCATTCTGTCAGAAAACAACCCTCATATGTCAGTAATAAAGACCCATATAACTCTAAATGCTTCCATACCCTTGTCATTAGGAGGTCTCAAATAACACCTTTCAGATTCTCTGCTGGCCCATCTGGAGAAACACCTGCCCCAGCTCTAACGTGTTATCAGGTGTTCAACTGTTTCTTGGGGTCAGAGGACAAGTAAATATACGGGCCTTCCTGTCAAAAGACTCTATAAGGGAAAGTATCCACTCAAACAGAGTGGAATCTGCAAATCAGTTGTCAGGTGAAGCGAATCCATCGAGTGCTAACAGGATGTCAGATTTCTCCATCGCTCTTCAAAGCCGAGATATTAACAGGGCTCAGTGATATGGATGGCCCAGATTACACAGAGCCAATGTGAGAGAGTTTCAAGCCAGTTGTGTGTTTTATAATACAATATTTGCATTAAAAAAAGTAATGTACACTGCCATTCAAAAGTTTGGGATCAGTAAGATTCTTAATGTTTTGAGTTATGCTCATCGAGGCTGTATTTATTCGGTCAAAAATACAGAAAAAACAGTAATATTGTGAAACATTATTGCAAAATCTAATATTGGTTTGCTATTTTAATATACTTTAAAATATAATTTATTCCTGTGATAGTAAACCTGAATTTTCATCAGCCATTACTCCAGTCTTCAGTGTCACACGATCCTTCAGAAATCATGTTAATATGCTCATTTATTAACAGTGTTTGAAACAGCTGTCTGCTTAATATTTTTTTTGGAACCTGTGATACTTATTTCTTTGATTCTTTGATGAATCAATAGTTAAAAAGAACAGCATTTATTCCAAATAGATTTTTTTTGTAACAATGTAAGTCTTTACTTTTTATCCATTTAACGCATCCTCGCTGAATAAAAGTATTAATTAAAAAAAAAAAAAAAAAATAGGTATGAACAATGTACTGACCCCAAACTTTTGAGTAGTAGTGTATATTGTAATACAAAATTTCTATTTCTATTTATTTATTTCTAGTTGTTTTTATTTATCAAAAAATCCTGAATAAAAAGTATTACGGGTCCCAAAAATTATTAAGCAGCACAACTGTTTCCAACACTGATAATAAATCAGCATATTATAATGATTAAAAGTTGGCTGTCATCTGTCAGTGTCATTTAATTTGTTTCCATCTATATACTGATTATGAAAATAGATCTGCATTAGTGATTGTACATGGCGCAATGTTTTTAAGTCACTCAACCAAGAAGTGACTAAGCCTTAACAGAATATACTTAAATGCTCATTATATTGATGATCATATCTGTTGCTCTTTCTGCTGTCTAATACTATATTAAGTTATAATGTTATTATTATTATAAATCGTATCTATGTATATTTAATACCTAGTACAGTTATATCTATAATCTCTCTTTTCTAGAGAGATTTCTAAAGGATTGTGTGACACTGAAGACTGGGGTAATGATGCTGAAAATTCAGCTTTGCTTCACAGGAATAAATGATATTTTAAAGTATATTAAAATAGAAAACTATAAACTAAAACTTGCAAGAGTATTTCACAAAACAATGTTTTTTCTGTAATTTTGATCAAATAAATGCAGCCTAGATGAGCATAAGAAACTACTTTAAAAAACATTAAAAATCTTACTGACCCTAAATGTATAAATGACATGCATAAAAATACAAATTGTATACAAAAACAAATTATATGTGACCCTGGACCACAAAACTAGTCACAAGGGTAAATGTTTCAAAATTGAGATTTATACATCATCTGAAAGCTGAATAAACATGTTTCCACTGATGTATGATAGGACAATATTTGGCTGAGATACAACTATTTGAAAATCTGGAATCTGAGGGTGCAAAAAAAAAAAAAAAAAAACTGAGGAAATCTCCTTTAAAGCTGTCCAAATGAAGTTGTTAGCAATGTATATTACTAATCCAAAATCAGGTATTGATATATTCACGGTAGGAAATTTACAACATATCTTCATGGAACATGATCTTTACTTAATATCCTAATGATTTTTGGCATAAAAGAAAAATTGATCATTTTGACCCATACAATGTATTTTTGGCTATTGCTACAAATATACCTATGACACCTATGACTGGTTTTGTAGTCCAGGGTCACACATTGTTCTGTATATGTATTATAATACAATTTGCTATTAAAGTTTTTCACTTAGAGATTGCTTATTTAGTTGCACATTTAAGTAATCATAAAAAATTCTGACCCTGAAAATAAAAAAACAAGTCTGAACATCCATTTTTTTTAAACACAAACAGTCTGTATCTCATATTTACCAAGTGTTACTGCTTTGTATTATGCAAACAACTCATGATGCAAAACTCTTCAGTTTATATTTACAGAAAATAGCATATAAGCCTATGCGTGAGATGATCTTAAGTAACACCACCCCCACCCAGATAAAGTAAACCCAGGAGAACTAATGGATGATAAATCTTATGCGTGGGCACTGGGATTTCAAAAACTAAGGCAAATGCATTTTTCACGCTGGTGAGGACCCTTCCATTTCTTAAACATTTTCGTCTTGAATTCATTGTTCTGACCGTGTCCCTTCAACCAAGACTGCAGCCTCACCACAAAATCCGACCGTCTACAGATGGGCTTTAGACACACATCGCTTTATAATTCCATTCTTCCTATGCATGTTTGCAGGAGACAATGCATTTCCTTTGCCCCTGACTGGAAGAGACTATAGGCTTTAGTGAAAATTGCTTTACAGATGTACTATATGATTTTAAACCAATACTGGAAACACTTTACAAAAAGACCGTATAGAATGACAGTACGAGTCCATGCTTTACTACAGTACTTTCACTTTGCATTGTCTGAAATGGTCTCGGTTGCTGTGATGTCATCAGGGCTTTCCCAATAGGAAAAGCGCTTCCCACCTCAGTTGAAATGTTTTCTCCTAGATCTGATATCAAAGGAGGCTCAGCTCATAAGCAGCTCGCTGGATTTCCTCTCGCTGCGTGCTAAGTGAGAATATTTCGCAGTGTTCCTTCCCCTTGCGTCCTTGGTTGCCTGTGTTGAGTCTGTACTCACACACCCCCTACACAGACTACAGATAAAATGCCCTTCAGACTATTTTTTGCACTGAAAAAAATTCACTATGGAAATAAGCAGTCATTTATCTCCACCACCATGCAGGTGCATTACAGCTAAATGAGATTAAGCATCGGCTCTAGAAAGAGAAAAACAACAGTCCGAGCTACAACGGCACTTTCATAAAAAGGTCATTGAAATGAGAAGATGAGATTCTCATGGTTGGTCAACATTAGCCACTCACTGTGAGACAAACAATATTAAACATACATTTTTGCATTGCATATACTGCATAATGATAAACAAGGATTGCAGTGGCCTACATATTATAGATATAGCAGGGCTTATATATCCGTATATGGAAAGAAGCAATGTATACGTACACACTAGAATTAACCACTCCTACAAACACGGCAAACACAGAGCAACACACAAAGCTCCAGCAAAGCACGGGATCGACCCATATCAAATAAACTGCTGTATCCATGTATGCATGCACCTGCTGCATATTTTAATATAAAATATTATAGATCTATTGTTGTGCATGCATTCAGACAAGTAGAGGGGTTCACTTCTGATTATAGAGTACAAATGCATAACACTGAACATTCCTGGCATAGAATCAGGGTGGGCAGGGAGGGTTATTCCTGACCTTTTATGAATGCAATGAATGCAGGTCGCCAATAGCTTTTGACACAACGTCAAAATACACACATTTAACGAGCATCCAATATTACTTGCTTATCAACACTGTGTTTAAGAACAAATTTAAGAATGCAATAACCTGAATTGAACTTATATAGTGTAAAATATCACTGATGTGCATTTGTTTGACAGGATAACCATTTTGTTTTGACCTTTCAAAATGTTGCACACCTTACTAGTTTAGGGTAATTTATCATCAAATATTGTTAACGATGCTACAAACTACACTGTAAAATATGTTTTGTTGAAAAGCTTTTTCTGAAAATGCAAAATGTTCAAATTTGCAGGCAAAAAGATTGCAAAACTGGTTTTGGTGGCTGCATATTTTAGTTCCTGATTGTACTATACGTCACTAAACTATATAATGTAAATACATAAAGCGATATGAGCTATTTTAATGTCACTGTAAAACGTACTGAAATAGGACAGATGGATAATAAAAGGCCTCCTGATAATTTATAGTTTATCAAAATGCCTCTTCAGCAACAGTAGTCAATGATAATGTAAATACAGAGCACCCACACACAAACAAGACTTAGGCTATTATACAACACTAAATAATGAATAAACATTAACTAAACGTAAAAAAATAACATAAACACTATTTTGCAGAATGCTCATTCCTCATACAGAAATTATCGGTGAAATATTCTTTTTATCAATAAAATATACATAACGCGTTGTTAAAATCCATACGTTATATTTCACAAAAAAAAAATGTTTACAAAATTTGACAGTAAAAGATGTAGTAAAACATATATTTGTATTACATGTATGATGTTATCGTGCATTATATGGTAAGGTAAGAGTTCAGTCATCTCAATAAGTATGTTTATCCATAGAATTTTGTTTTTTGTTAAAATTCGTAACATTTTAGAACGTAGATCTTCATTACAAACAGAAGCGTTTCAGTCTAATTGATTATAATGCGAATGTTCTAGTTTTGACGCAACGCTGTCAAACAAGCTGCCTCTGTTATTTACCCTTGTTTACTACCATTCTGCTGTGGTTTGTATCAGAGAGGTTTAGTGAATAAAATGTATTTTTGCACCAAAACCTCTAAAAAGCACTCTTCTAGAGATGAAAACAAGACATTTGTTCAGATTTTAAAGGGTGTGCTGCTCTGTCATGCATTAATCCAGTCGCAGCAGGTCAAATAAAAAGGTTGCGGCTACTTACCGAAAATGATTCAAACGACTGTAGTCAAACTTTTATCACGGCAGATTTATCCTTGTATGGCAAGAACCGAAGAGAGTCATGTATATCAATAGTGTCCTTTCAGTTGTCTGTACTCATGACACGTCCGAGCTGAATCCCTGTGAACTCAAAGGTTCCTAAAAGGCGGATGAGACGCTCGGCTGCGCCTATCAGAGGTCGAGAGGAGGCGCGTCCCGATGGATCCACACACACTCTCTCTTACACACACACTGACACACTGACACACACCCCTACTGTACTGGGTTTTGTTAACACTACCAGGAGCCTTGACTAAAATATCTGGTTATGCAGATAAGTTATAAGCTTTACATTAGATAGCTAATTATGTCTATTGTATCCATTTATTTTAAGAAAAATCCACATTTAACCTGTGAGGAAAATGTTGAGACTATGGTTCTATTCTAAGTATTTTTGTGCATAATAGGCGCGTAAACTGATTAATACACTTATATAGTGCATAAAAACATTGTGTGCATTTATGATAGCCAAAAATTTCTGTCAGCCAGCTGACGAGTCTTTAGTTGGCCCTCTGCTGGTGATAAAACACATTAAATGACTGAAATGTCAAATCAAACACTTCCTCTCAGTGAATCACAGCCAAGTAACCTAACTGTTGACAAAAATGTAAACTGTTATAATCCAGAATTAATATTGCTTACTCAACAATTATTACAAAATCACATCATTCACAAGCTAAATGTTTAAAAATATATATAGCGACAGTCAAAAATATAATGCTTTCTGCGGAATATTAATAGAGACATAATTTGTGTAAAAAGAAATGGTAAAGGACGTTTGTTCTGATTTAAGATCATGTAAAGGACACACAAAATGCCCCTCAGCCATGGAGCAAAAACGACTTAATCACCTAGAACAAAATATATGTGATGCCTTCAGAGATTATCATTGGCTACATATATCTGCAACATTTCCAAGATGACTAAATACAGCTGAGGTCAAAAGTTTGACCCCGTTTCTTTTTTATTTTACCAAAATAAGAGGGATCATACAAAATGCATGTTATTGTTTATTTAGTACTGACCTGAATAAGACATTTTACATAAAATATGTTTACAGTCCACAAGAAAAAAACAATAGTTACATTTATAAAAATGATCCGGTTCAAAAGTTTACATCCCCTTGATTCTTAATACTGTAAGAATACCTGAATGATCCACAGCTGTGTTTTTTCGTTTAGTGATAGTTGTTAATGAGTCCTTGTTTGTCCTGAACAGTTAAACTGCCCACTGTTCTTCAGGAAAATCCTTCAAGTCCCACAAATTCTTTGGTTTTCCAGCATTTTTGTGTATTTGAACCCTTTTCAACAATGACCGTATGATTTTGAGATCCATCTTTTCTCACTGAGAACAACTGATGCAACTATTACAGAAGATTCAAACGCTCACTGATGCTCCAGAAGGAAACATGATGCATTAAGAGCCGGGGAGTGAAATGACCTAAAACCGTCTTCACTGATTGTATATGATGACCTCATGGATCAAGAACATTTTAGTGGCAAACAAGCAATCAGGAAAATGTTTTGATTTGGTTTTAGTTGTTGCTGTTTAGTGTTTTGGGAGAAACACTAAATAGGCATTTTACCCTGGAGGAAAAGTACCATAAATCTAGGAAGATATCAGATCTGTGACCAGATAATTTACATTTACAGCAGTGATTCTATATTTTCCAAGCAAAAAGAGGAACAGACCTGCTTAACGCTTTTAATCAGTGTATCAAGATCAGATCTGCAACACCTTGAGTTATTGTCTTTGTGTGCTTCCAAATTGGTATCTCATGGGCACATAAATCTGCAAGTAAACATTACTTGTGAGGGCAAGTTAAAAGCTATGTGGGGGGTGACCCATAAAGCGGGGAGCATCACAGACCCCCCTGTCACCGCTGTGCCTTTGAGCAAGGCCCTAAACCCCAGGTAGCTTCAAGACGACTGTCTCTGTAATTAGTGCACAGTGAATCACTTTGATTAAAAGCGTCGACCCCACAGATTACCGTATCATATATGCATGTGGTAAATATGCCTTGCTTAACTTGTTATTAACTAATTGTGTGCTAAACCTCCAAATATTATATGCACTGATGTTATGAATGGGTTGTAAAATGCTCCATGCCACAATAATCCAAAATGTTCCCCCAGGCAACAATTACCGACTTAAAGACAGAGTGCCTGATGAAATGTGACATGCACTTAAGGAATGAAGATATGTGGCATGCAGAAATCAGTAAAACGCATTAAATGAATTTCTTAATGCATAATTTTAAGTAACGGATAATTTTTAAAATAACAATTTTAAATATTTTTATTTTAAATAATAAATATCATTTAAGTAAACATTTAAACAATAATAAAAAATAAGTTAAATAAAGCAATTGTTTTTTTTTTTTTCTTGTGTAGCCTGCAAAATATTTACAATTAAATATTTAATTAAAAATTTGGTGTTTTGAGGACAACTGACTTCCTCTGGAAAAACTCTGGGGCCTTAAAAACATTAACGCAAAGTGTAAATAAATCCATCGTAGCTACTTAAAAGCCTGTGTCTAAAGATCAACTTCAAAGCAAAGAAAACTTGCACAGGATGAGAGCTTGATTTGTAGTGAGCAGATTTCGACAGCAGTGAGGGAAGCCTCTGCCATTTTAGGGAAGTGCAGAGAGATTGATGGCAGGAATAGATCATGAGGTGAGATCAGCCATGTAAATACAGTGTTTTCATGTGGTTTACTCACTGTACATCTCTTATTCTGAATGTACCATAGGACACAAAAATCTAGATGTTCAGAGACAATTTTCTCTCAGACTTCCATCACTGTACATGAATTTCCGGTCTGACAGGCTGAGATTGTGTCCACACAGCATGTCAGATATCACTGAAACAGGCTGACGGGATGAAGAAAAGAGCATCAGCACCATGTACAAATTTTGTGCATGACTGGATTCCGCTTGAAGTTTAAATCTGAAATCAGCCGTTCAGACATAATTACAACCTCCTCCTGTGGGGTCAGATTTCAAGTAATGGAGGTGCAGCGTCTCGCTGGTATGCAGAGCCACGAGATAAGGATAATTTTACTACAGGTTGAAATGAACAATGAATAGCAGAGAAAGACGAATTCACAAAGACACTGGAGAAACAGAATGAAGGCAAATAGTTCAGTCTCAATTCTTTGCATGCTTTTGGCATCATAATGTATAATGACAAAAAGCTATTTTCTGTGAATATGCAGTAAACAACAAAATTATTTGTGCCGCAAACTAGTGGGCGGTTTGACCAAAAAGCTGTATCATGTTTTGTTTTTTTTTGGCGGTGTGAAGGTTTATCACAGTTTTTCCCTGACTGTGCCTTTATATCAGAATGCATGAAACAGTTCCAACGATCCAAACAAGCATGCTACATGAGCAATTTTTGATGTAATTTAGAATGTATAATTTCTAGATGTAAAACAAAAACAGAATGGTCTGACCTTAGCTTTGTGATATTATGTTACAGAAAAAATCAGAATGAAACAAAAACAGCTGATGGGCTGAATGAGACACAAATTCACTCTCTGACAGCAGGTGGCGCTTACGGAACAGCGGCAATACAGCTTCTTTTTGGTTACCACTGTAAACAAAGCAGCACAGCACTTTTAAATATTACATTAATATGGATTGCATATGCATACACAAATACCATGAACTTTTCTTTCTGTATTTCGCACATCATGATCACAGAGAAAGAAGGGTCTTATCTAGCGTAACGACCGGTTATTTTTTAATAAAAATAATACAACTTATATACTTTTTAATGTCAAACGCTCGTCTTGTCTTACTCTGCCTGGACTGTTTTTGTTCTGGTTCGTGACAGTTAGGATATGTCAAAAACTCCCATCTCATGTTCTCCCTCAGCTTCAAAATCGTACTATATTGCTGTTTTACCTTTTTTTGTTAAGGGTGTTTGATCTTCTTTGCATGTTGACTTTGCAAAGACAGTGATCTTGCTGATAATGTACAGTATTTTCTCCTTTTTGCGTTCGTCTTCAGCATCTCTGGCTTCTGTTAAAGGCCATTTACGGTTGTTTTATTTGCCCAGTTAAAGAATTAGTTGTGTGTTAGTAGTTCTAAAACTACTTTTACAACCATTAGTCAGAAGTCTCAATTAACGACGATGTGTACTTGCTTAATTACAACCGGTTTTATTGTTTGAACCACTTTCCAGCACTACTGCAAACCAATGCATTTATTATTACAGTAATAAAATTCTAATATAGCTGCAAGCAGCAATTACCAGGGTTGAAGCGCTTTTAATTAAGCATATAAGTAAAAAGACATTACATATTATTTAGCAAGGCTGTACCTACCTAAATCAATGAGTAAAAAAGCATTTTTGGCAAATCCAGGTAATTTACCATAGAAATATGATGTTTTTTTTTTTAACATTTATGACTGTTATAGCATCAGCTGTAGTCCAATCCCCTTAAAACTTTGCATGGTTTTTTTTAGAATCACCTGCCGCATGCGCTCAGCAGGTTTTGTGAAGTTTTGAGTTTTCGTTTAGGCTTTAGCCTAAGACTTTAAAACCTAACACTAGTTCGCAAGAGTAGTTTTTTTTTTTTTTTTTTACCTCTTGTCAATCATTTAACAAACGATTTGATTGACAGGAGTAGTTCTAAAGACAAAGATGTCTGGAATGAGGAATTCTATCATATGATACGAATATCGCGTATTCACAGCCTTGAAAAATGCGATATCACCTCCCAGTGGCTGATTCCTTTTTAAATTTCTCTCAGACCATTGGGGCCTTAAGTCGAACAGGCCCACTGAGTTTCATTCTGATCAGCCTATGTTAACCTTGTCTAACCGGTGCTCCAACTTGTGGACCAACAGTGGCCATGTTTTTTGAGATACGCAAATGTCCTTGTAGACACTTGTTGCACTTTGGACCAAGACCGTGCACACCAATTTTCATGTTGATAGAACAAATGGTTGCCCAGTTATAGTCATTTTATGTTTTTATATTCTTATAGCGCCACCAAGTGGCTGAGCTCCGCAACTTTTTTTGTGACCTCAGATTGAGCTCTTACATACTTTAAGTGTTCTGAGTTTGGCAGAGAT
Organism: Labeo rohita; assembly: GCF_022985175.1. Lineage (NCBI taxonomy): Eukaryota > Metazoa > Chordata > Actinopteri > Cypriniformes > Cyprinidae > Labeo > Labeo rohita. The sequence continues at coordinate 15,530,198 of NC_066877.1, forward strand.
ACTTCATTCCATTTCTGGAGTTATAGGCATTTCACTATAAGTGGCCCTACCCCTTACAAACATTTTGTCGCCCTTTTACAGTGAGTCAAAAGTTAAATTTTTTTTGGATAATTTTTGATATTCACTCTCCAGAGAATCTTTCTGCACTGGTTTGGTTCCGATCTGGTGAAAAAAAATGTTCGCAAAAGTAGGTTTTTCAAAAAATGTGAAATACCCCAAAATTTTGAGGCATGCATTTTGTCAAGGATTCCCATGACATAAGACATTTGAGCCTGCGACTGACCGTATAGGAATTATGAGCGATTTCATACTTTTGATTGCTGTAGTGCCCCCATCAGGCCAACTGGGGCGAGCCTTGGTCACATTGTAGGTGGTGTGAGTACTACCACCCCTCCAAGTTTCAAGTCTCTACAACTTCCGGTTTGGTCTGCACGTCCAGTTTTACATGGAGATCGCTGATCCGTGACCATTCTAACAATTACAATAGGGTTTCAGGCCTATGCGCTTGACACCAAATACCAGTATGCGCAATCAAGCAGGATAATGGACTGTTTTTGTACAGCTAAAATAACCGAAGGAGGATTGCACATTTAAGTTACAAATGGCCTCGTCTGCTCAAATTGCCTCATACAAATGGCCTCATACTTTAAAAATAAGGTGGATAATCTCTTTATGGCAGCTGTGACAATTTTAAACAACAAATGCGTGGTATTATGTGAAGCCCTGCTCTAGGGAAAAGGAGACTGTATAAGGTAATACTTTCTTTAGTAAGACCACATAAATAATTCTAGGACACACTCTGTAACTTCTACATTCCACAAGCTCTTCTGTAAAAAGAGCTGATATGAACACAAAGGTAAAGGCAACAAACAGATTAAACTGCTATTGTCATTTCTGCCTCAGGGTGTACAGCTGCAAACCAACACCTGCAGTCATTACAGGCCTGCACACTCTCTGAGGAACATCTTAGTTGTTGAGAATTTTTCATACCTAAAAATCTACTTCCTGACAAAAAAACACCATGATTTTCAGCATTTGCCCGTGTGCCAAAGTCAAAAACACATTGATGAGTTGACTCTTATTCATCACAGCCATGCTTTTTTTTTTACCTTCAGAAGGGAATAGCACACCTGGTATGTCCTCTTACCTGTCACCAGTCGTCTAGTTGAGTTGGTTGGCATGCGAGAGGTGAATAATCATCTCAAACTGAATGAACGGGTTGGCTTTGATGATATGCACTACAGGGACAGTGGTGAAGGCATGACTGCCTCCGGCATATTTCAATCATCCGTTCTGGTCTTCAAGGAGCACCGATCCTTCCTCACAACACGTCAATCATTTGTACAGAACGAGATAAATGCCCATCTGCAAAAGAGGATTTGGAGATGAAATGCTGGTAGCAATTCTGCATTCCTGCTTCTAATGACTTATGCAACTTCTTTTTATTCCGCTTTCATCTACAGTCATATCTCAAGACGTATGCTTCACATGATTTTTGTTGTGATCGGGTCATATAATCATACATTACACTGTAATTACAGTTAGGGTTAGGGTTAGCATTAGTTTATCTCACTTATGTCATTACGAAACCCGTATTTCATTCATCTTTACAACAAAAATGAAGACATTTTTAATATTCTCTAATCTAATGTAATTAACATTTTCAAGCTTCAAAAAGTACACAAATGGCAAAGTAAAAGTAATCCAGATGAATTGAGTTGTGTAATCTAAGTTTTATGAAGAGTAATGGGGCCGGTTACATAAACTGCTTAGGCTAGTCTTAAAACGTTAGTCATCTAATTTGTTTTCTTTAAGATTGGTCATAACTTTTTGAAGTCGGTTACAAAAAGGTAGATTGGCTCATTCTGAATCAGAAAAGACTGATTACCTCTTGGCTAACCACAGCTGGTCAAACTAATTCTTAAGACACACCTAAAAATGAAAATCTGATTAATTACTCACTCTCATGTCGTTCCAAACCTGTAAGACCTTCGTTCATCTTCAGAACACAAATTAAGATATTTTTCACAGTCAAGGCACAGAAACTTAGTAAGGATTTTTTATTTTGTTTTTACGCATAATAAGTATTTTTGTAGCTTCATAAAATTACAGTTGAACCACTGATGGAATATTTTACTGATGTTCTTACTACATTTCTGTGGTAGTTGCCGTCTATGGAGGGTCAGAAATCTCTCGAATTTCATCAAAAATATCTTCATTTGCATTCTGAAGATGAACGAAGGTCTTACAGGTTTGAAACGACATGAGGGTGAGTAATTAATAACAGATTTTCATTTTTGGGTGAGCTATCCCTTTAACAAAGAAGCTATCTCTATCCAAATTCTATTTCCAGTTCTTAAACGTTTGGCGAGAGAGGGTCAACAGGGGCCAAGTATGTACTTTCCATCAGCCCCAAGTTATTTCTTCTTCATGTTGAAAGGTTTGTTGGCAACACAGGGGGTGTAAGATCTCAGCAAGTCCTCAGACTTCACAGAAACTGCTCTTCACATGAGCTTAAACATCACAGAGAGACATACACCTGTCCTCTCTCGTCATCTGCATGACAGTCTCTACTTTTAGACCAGGCTTAGGTTTTTGTACAAACATTTTTAATTTGTTCTTTGAAGTTATAGATGATAATGTGGGTTATTCTGACTTTTATACTTCTGATGCATGTTTAAGAATTTCACTCTACTCTCAGTGTTCATTTAAAAGGTCACAGGCTCCTAATGAATGTCTCAGAATCATAAACAACGTGGGCCACTGCTCTGCAACCCATCAGGAGAACTTCTCCGTCTCTGGTATTTTTATTGTCCAATGACTAAGTGGTACTGAGGGTACAGGGCTGTCTTTGAGGTCTGGTTTAACCAGGTTTTAGAGAGGTCAGATCCTCACGGAGAACAAAATCCCTCTGGAAACATTGCCGGCTGCCAATTAGTGCAGTGATCTCCGGCCCTGCAGCGGAATGTTAAGCTCCGTTGGCCGTCACAGAGCATATACACAAGCGGACAATGCAGCCGGGAGACTCATTCGGATTACAGGACAGGCCCGATCTAATGATCAAATGCGGCCAGTGCTGTGTTGGGATTACCAAGAAAGGTTGTCCAAAGAGGGTATTTATGTTCAAAGTACATTTTTGGCTCGTCAAAAGCCCTCGAAGTAGGGAAAGGCTTTTCCACTGCATTTTCATGTCTTTTTTTCACAATTTCATAGAGTAGCTGCCAAGCAATAATGACTGGATTCTTGCACTATCAGAACTATACTTCCTTATTTATCCCAAACTGATCAAAAAAAAGCCAGACAGATTATGTACTGATACAAAATCGCCATATTCTTTAGATATGGTGTTATTGATTGCTTTTATTTCGTTTGCTGAAGATGTAATCATGTGTACAATGCAGCCAATCACGAGTCACTTCCTTAACCAGAAGAACACAATTATTGAAGATGCCTGTGTGTGGAGACATCATCAATCACCAGACTTCAATGAAACACAAATTTACATGGCGCCACCATAAAAAAACAAGAGCAGGAATGAAGGTTGCTCATTGTTTGAGAGCATCAAATGCCATTCAGTAAATGAATGTTGCTTTTGTACTACTTTTACGACATAAGAGTTTGCAGTCGCTGTGATTACTGAACACATCACTGGATAATCCAATAAATCATTAATTAAATCATGACAATTTTCCTTTATGAGGGGGCTTTCCAATAAGTCCTGTATTCTTTTCAAATGTACACTGGCATGTTATTGCAGGGAAACTGTAGAAAAACTATAATGTTTACTGCATATATTAAAGATCATTACCATCAGTGTATATATTAAAAATCACTACCAATCCACCTTTTAATAATATGGTTATCTTTTTTTCCTTCAGAAATCAGACTAACATATATCCCTACATATATACATATATATATATACATATATGTATACACATATATATATATATATATATATATATATAAATATAAATACATATATAAATATATAAATATATATATACATATAAATATATATATATATATATATATATATATATATATATGTATATATATATTTATATATATTTATATATATATATATGTATAAATATATATACATATATATATATAAATATACATACATATATATAAATATACATACACATATACACACACACATATATTTGTAAAACCTGATAATTATGTTTTTATGAGAATTTAAAAAAAAACATTTTCTGCTATTGATTTATCTATTTTTTCCCATTATCTATTTATCGATTCTTTTTGCATTTATCTTTTTTTTAAATTATTTTTTAATGCAAAAAAAAAAAAAAATGCTTCTAACACTAGTTTGCTCTGATCTGTTTTCTTTTAATTTATTATAGCATTCTAAAAAGGCTAACTGAAACTTGTCATAGCACTTATAGTCTGTTTGGATAAAAGTATTTGCTAAATTACTAAATGTAAATTTTTTGCTACAATGGAAGCAAGGAAAAAAAAAACTTGTTTACTACATTAATGACCTAAAATTATTTTTCTTAATTATTTTAAGTATCTATTATTCTTTTTTTAGCCATAAATATTTATTTCCTTTTCCAGGTTTAAATTAGATTTCGAAAAGATTTCCAATGCTAACCTTTGGACTCCATTTTAATAAAGAACGCTGTTATAGTTTTACTTAATTATAATGTCTTTTGGTTGGCTAATATTCTCACAGCAATGCATCTAGATGCAAGAGCCATGAGCATCAGCATAGACAGGGTTCTGAATACTAAAGACACAGGCGGTGCAGATGAGAGCGGCAGCAGTGATACTGTTTTTCCTCAATGGGAGATAAACGACTCTCCAAAGCCTGAAAGTGACAGACTCCAACTCCACGCCTAATAAAACCAGAACAAAGACAGCCAGCAGCCAGAGCAAACAGCGCACATGGCGAGACAGTCAGCGGAGCAGGAACACACACACATACACACACACACACACACTTTAACTTCATAAGTCATTAAAGCAGCTACGCAGAAACCAAATCTCATTTCCTCTGCAACAATTTTAGAGGAAGAACCATATGTCATGTTTAGTTTAGAGGGGAAAAAACCCTCATTATTCCAGACAGCAATGATATTAATGGTCCACGGCTTTGTGTCCCACACTGAGATCCTCTTGGGAATGTTTTTATTGTTCTCTGAGCTCTGGGGGGAAGTTGCTCTTTTGTGCTGTTTGAGGTTCAGCTCCCTCCTCCAAATTTAAACCTGGGCCGTCTTATGTGAAAAGACAGAAAACTGTTCTCAGATCAGCGTGGAAGGAATTTTAAAAACGCAGCCCTGCTGCTCATATACAAAAAGCACAGCGGTATGTTATAGATTAAAGAGACAAGAAACCGTTTACACACTCAATCATCTCAATGAAGGTAAACAAGACTATTTATCATAACTCACTTCAACCTTCATGGGAAGAAACACAGCCGCGCTGTAGGGTTTGTACGGTAACATCTATCAAGCAATTTAGGGCATGCATTTATACACATATAGAATGTCTTATATTACATTTTTATTTTGTTATATACACTACCAGTCAAAAGTTTTTGAACGGGAAGATTTTTAATGCTTTTTAAAGTCTCTTCTGCTCAACAAGCATCCAAAATACAGCCAAAGCAGTGATATTGTGAAATATTTTTACTATTTAAAATAGCTGCTTTCTATTTGAATACATTTTAAAAAGTAATTTATTCTTGTGATCAAAGCTAAATTTTAAGCATCATTAGTCCAGTCTTCAGGGTCACATGATCCTTCAGAAAAGTACTGATGTTTAGATCTGCCTATTCATCAAAGGATGTTATTTTAGGATCCTTTGATGAATAGACAGATCTAAACATCAGTACTTTTTCTAAACGTCAGTATTTTTGATCAAAAGTGTTAATTATACTCAGCTGCTTTCATCATAATAATAATAATAATAATACTAATAATAAATGTTTTTAAGCAGCTAATCAGAATATTAAAATGATCATGTGACTGGAGTAATGATGCTAAAAATTCAGCTTTGAAATCACAGAAATAAATTACATATTAAAATAGAAAGCACTTATTTTAAATAGTAAAATTGTTACTGTTTTTGCAGTACTTTGGATCAAATAAATGCAGGCTTGGTGAGCAGAAGAGACTTCTTTAAAAAACATTACAAATCTTACTGTTCAAAAACCTTTGACTAGTAGTGTATACTGTGTATAAATGCTTTTTTTGGTGCTAGATTTTTGGTAATGTAAAAATAAGTTATATATCAAAAAAGGTTGTTTAGATCAGTTTTAATTTCATTATGAAAAAAAAGTAGCAACAGATCTTTTCTTCAGTATTTTGATGTGCAACCGAGTTAAATGATTTATAGAATAAGAAAAGATTGTTTTTGGATGAAGGCAGATTGGCTAAATGCAAACTTGAAAGGTTGACATGAAAAGACGAATCATTCACGATAAGATAAATAAAATGCATTTAGAAAATAGGGGGAATTTTTATGTAAGTCCAACTGTAAGGGAAATATTAGTAGCATAATAACTGAACATAGAATATATGTGCATGGACACATTAGAATCATTAAATATGGTCACATTTTATTTCTATCGCTTTCTGTGAATAAAACATGACAGCATTTGCAATAGTCAAGCCAGAATAATTCAAAATATATATAATTCGTTAATTATTTAGTGCTTTACTTGATGCAAGTCCATGTTCTTAAAGCACTGACATTTATGCAGCAATCAAGCCTTCTTTTAGAGACGTTCGCACCATTTAGGAAACTAGAGCAACACATCCTGCATCCTCTCATTGCTGTGCTCGGCCTGTGTGACAGAATCTGGGATCAGAGCCACAGGACCATCCCACACAGAGACTTCTAATGCTTAGAGTGTGAGCCTCAATTTGCTCAATACAAATCCAGTGAGGCAGCATAAGTTAATTCCACTGCTTTAGCTGCTAAACGCTGTTTTGCAATCCGTCTTTTTCTCTGTCCCATTTAGCACGTCATTAGTAAGCAGTCATCACAAGCGCTTTAAGTACTCCATTGACAGACCTTCCTGACACAGCAACTTCCTGTGAACACAGTTTGTCCACCACTGGCCGACTGGCCGTCTCCTTGTTGAATCCACCAAAGAAATAAGTTTTTGCTGATTTGCACAGTCGAGTTAGTTAGCCTTTGCTGGTAGATGCCGTAACTACACAATTTGGCTGGAAAACGCATCCTTCTCCACTCCAAGTCATAGTGTCCAACTCACAGGCATTTCATTATATCATCGTAGATTATTCATCAGGGTCCATCTGTGTTTGAAGGGAGCCTAAGTGTGAAATTGGCTTATATTACAGCTCCAGACAGTCACTATTGAGTGATCCTCATCTTTGTGGTGCATTAACCAATCAGCCAAGCCATGATGTAATTTTTCCTGTGGCTCCAGGCTGATTAGTCACTGATCAGTCATGAAAACATCTGTGAGCCCATCAGCAAAAATGACAAATCACATTCATCTAGTCAATCCTGCAACGTCCTGAGATGAATGGGAATGCTAGTTTTCTTCTGTATGAGATTAGTGTAGCCTTAATGAAAACATCCATCTGACTGTATTAATATTCCAGTGTGAGTGACGTCTCCTTTGTCTCAATGATTTGTAGTGCTGTTCACCACCGAATAGGTTCTTATGATTGAGGATCACAATGGTAACAGTCCCGTGAGAAGTGGGATCAGCAGGAACACAGAATCCCAGATCCTGAAAGTGGGTGCTGCTGCGCTTTGTGTTCGTCTCTGGGCAAACACTGCATTACTGTGATTGGTCGGCAGCTCTACATTGCAAACCATCCCTTCACAGCAAGATATGCACTCCTGCAAGACAGAACCACATTCTGTAAATAAATCATCTTGATAGAATAGATTATTTTTAGATGTTGCCAGATATTAAAGGAGAAGTCCACTTCTAAAACAAAGATTCACATATAATGTACTCACCCCCTTGTCATCTAAGACGTTCATGTCTTTCTTTCTTCAGCCGTAAAGAAATTGTTTTTTGAGGAAAACATTTCAGCATTTTTCTCCATATAATGGACTGATATGGTGCCCCGATTTTGAACTTCCAAAATGCAGTTTAAATGCGGCTTCAAACGATCCCAAATGCGATTGTAAACAATCCCCGCCAAGGAAGAAGGGTCTTATCTTATCTTTAGCGAAACGATCGGTTTCAATTTAAATACTTTTTAATCTCAAACGCTCGTCTTGCCTTTCTCTCCCTGAACTCTGTGTATTCTGTTTACGACTGAAGAAAGAAAGACATGAACATCTTGGATGACAAGGGGGTGAGTACATTATATGTGAATCTTTGTTGTGGAAGTGGACTTCTCCTTTAAAGAGAAAATGAAAAAATGAAATGAAATGAAAACATGAAAATTCTGTACTAATTAATTACTCTGAAAACCCGGAAGACCTTCGTTCATCATGGGAACACAAATTAAGATATTTTTGATGAAATCCGAGAGCTTTCTGACCCTGCATAGACAGCAACACAACTATGTTCAAGACCCAGAAAAGTAGTAAGGATATCAGTTGTTCAACCTTAATTTTCTGAAGTACTTTTTATGCACAAAGAAAACAAAAAATAATGACAATTATTCAGTGTCAGCTCCTGCGTCATTAGCACGCGTCATGGTACTCTCCTGAACATGCGTATTCTGGGCCTTGAGCGTGTCACGTGCTGTCTATAGAGGGTCAGAAAGCTCTTGGATTTCATCAAAAATATCTTGAACAAAGGTCTTATGGGTTTGGAACGACATGAGGGTGAGAAATTAATGACAGAATTTTTATTTTTAGGTGAATGAGTGGAATAGTGTGTATGTGGATACTCACATGGTGTGTGTTTTTGTGATGTCTACAGCCAGCTAACAGGCATTCTTCATGCATTGCACATCTTTTGGTAACAAATTTTGTCTTTCCATGATGGTTGAAGTGGTGTATTGTCATACAGTATTGGGTATCTATAAACAAAGAAACAGGTTGTTAGGAGTGTAAAGGATATTGCTTTAGAAATTTCCTGAACAACTAAATCAAACAATTCTGTTTAAATCTAGAGACAACTGTGAAGATTTGAGAGTGGTGGGTTTGTGTTTAGTAAACTCACTCTGCGGACACCACACATCTTCTGCCCAGCGGTTACAGCTGTAGTTGTCTGACGCCTGTTCGCATGTGAAGCACTTGAAACTCTTGGGATACGGGGTGGCTGCGCAGACATAAACACTGTGTTATTGTATCGGTATAAAGTCACTGGAAGTTATGATAACACTTGATTGCAACATTCATTAATAACATGATCACATTATTGCTTAACAGATGTGCACATCTTCATTCTGTTCAAAAGTTTACACCTCTGGCTCTTAATGCATCGTATTCCCTTCTGGAGCATCAGTGAGTATTTGAATCTTCTGTAATAGTTGCATATGAGTCCCTCAGATGTCCTTAGTGTGAAAAGACGGATCTCAAAATAATACAGTAATTATTGGAAAGAATTCAAATACACAAAAATGGCAAAAAAACAAAGAATTTGTGGGACCTAAAGGATCTTTATGAAGAACAGCAGTTTAACTGTTCAGGACAAACAAGGGAGTCATGAACAACTATGACTAAACAAAACACTGTATTAAGAATAGCATATGTAAACTTTTGAACGTATGGTGTTATATTTATAAATTAATTTATTTATTTTCTCTTGTGGACTATATGTAAACATCTTGTATGATTCCTCTTGTTTTGATCAATTAACATCTTACAGATTCTGCAAGGTGTATGTAAACTTTTGCTCAAAAACAGTAATATTGTAAAATATTATCAGACTTTAAATAACTTTTGTATCCTAATATGTTTTAAAATGTATTTTATTCCTGTGATAGCAAAACTATTTTTTCAGCAGCCATTAATCCAGTCACAATTGTCACATAATCCTTCACTGTCATTCACACAGTATTCACTGACCCCAAACATTTTAATACGAGTGTACATACAACAAAATGAACTGGAATAAACAAACTCACCTTCTACAGCAGGCATGACATTGTAGAAGTCAATGCTGTCACTTGTCACCAAATCAACAAGAAGCTGGATGAGAACAGTGACCAAGGCCAGATCTGCTGCCATGTTTAAAACACTGATAGTGACTCCTAAAATAAATAATATAAGATAAAGTTAAAGTCTCTAAACATTTGATGTCTACTTGTCCTAATGTATATATTTTGTTTAATAATAATTATTGGTATAGACTGGGCAAATACACACAGCTTCAGAAAATGGTATATCACATAAATAGCAGATTCTTTTTTTTTTTTTTCGGTAGCACTTTATAATAAGGTCTCATTTGTTAACATTAGTTAATGTATAACCAGTACATTTATTACACTACTTACTAATTTTCTTAATGATAGTTCATAAAAATACAGTCGTTCATTGTTTGTTCATGTTAGTTCACAGCGCATTAACTAATGTTAATAAACACAATTTGTGATTTAAAGGAGAAGTCCACTTTCAAACAAAGATTCAAACAAGACATGAACATCTTGGATGACAAGGGGGTGAGTACATTGTATGTGAATCTTTGTTTTGGAAGTAGACTTCTCCTTTAATAATGCATTAACAAATGCTGAAATTAACATTAACTAAGAATAATAAATGCTGTAGAAGTAATGTAGTTAGCTAATGCATAGTTAGCTTCTAACATTGATGCCAACAGCTGTAAGATAACCTAACTATTCATTCATATCCATCATAATCTCTTTCAACAGAACAATGACAAGGCACAAATGCCTAAATAACAGGACAGAATTACAGGTGATGGATGGAGTAACACATCAGTCCTTTTAATTACAGACTCTGAAGAACTACAACCTATGAATTCTAATCATCCGAACAGCATTCATTTCATGCATTATTCAATTTATGAATGTGCTGGATTCACTAATATGTCTATTTGCATAAAGCCCTCTGGTACTTCAGTTGCAAGTGCCTACATTTTTTAAGCAGGAAACCAAAATCCAGCATAAGGCCTTATAACTGACAACAAGGGACTAAAGTCCCCATCCACATCTTCCGCCCCCATATTTAAAATGTCTTGCACCTGCCCTTGGCATTTTAAGAAGCAGTAAGGCACGGTGACCTCAGAGGTTAATGATTAAGGCTGAACACATTCTCTGAGGACATTAACATGCTCTAGTGCTTGTTTCCATCAGTGTTCAGTTACACAGCATTGACAAATCTCACTGTGTGTGATGAGCATTAGCCTAGTGCTTACACAAGTAACTTATTTCCCGTCTGAATAAACATCAGCGAAACATGCTGTGAGCATGTTCTTTAAATACATTCACAATCTGGAAAATAATTTTAAATTTCAGTTTTTTCAAATCAAATATTAAGCATCAGTACACCACAGTACAATCCACAGGCTCTATTTCAACTCTCGACAGCATATGGTTTAAAAGCAAACAGATGAGCATCATTAATCTTGTGGCAGTGACAATCTACTGCTAGTGGTCTCTAGCAGTGTAAAGAGAGATCACACATATATAATGACTGACAGCACAACAGCAATCAGCTCCACTGACCCAGAGGTTAAAACGCACACAGGGGCCTGCCGTCTGAAGCCTTTCAGCTCCTAACGTAAGTGCTCCTAGGTCACAAACCAGCCAGGGCACATGTAGGGACTTAAAAGCAGTTCATTAAGAGTGAAGAGCATAAAATGGCCATTTGCATGCATCTTTATGTTGGCATATTTATGCTGAATATAAAGGCACACAAACATGCACTTATTCTTACATAAACAATGGTTGCATTCTGAAACATGGTGGGACTTTAGATCAAAACCATAGTCTAGTTTGATATTTAAATGCATTCTTTTAAAGCAAATGTGATGTAAATGAGCTCTAAAGGCTAGTGCTGTCTGACTGGTTTGAGAACTTCCAAGGCCTGTTGGATTTCTTCAGTGATCTGTGAAGCCACCTGAATAACCAAGACTTTTAAAAGTAACTTCAATTGTAAGAGTCTACCTGCTAATTAATATTCAGAATTTACAGAAACTGATGCCTTAATAACTTTAAAACTAAATTTGCTCACTTGTCAAATATCAAATAATATAATGCAAAAATAAACTTCATCCACACAAAACAGCATTTAGACAAAACATATGAATTTGAAATTTAAACTAAACAAAAAAAACCAACAAAAAAACACAGAGACTTACCTTTTGTCTGTACGGAAAGCTTATAGATTTAACATGCCAGGCATACGGTCTCCCTGAGGAAATGTGCAGAGGTTCCTGTCTTGACTGAGACTTTCAAAGGAAAAGGAAAGAGAAAGCTTAGAAGTCATTTTCCATTTCAGCTCTCTCTCACAACAACAGCAAAAAGAAACCACTGACTCCAACCTCCTGACAACCCCCGCTTCTGATTGGACAGCAGGTGCGTTTTGGGGGCGGAGCCTCTAGCCATTGTGTGCAGTCGACAGTGTGGTGTCAAGCCAGTCTAGCCCATGTAATTAGCATTCACACAAACACACTTAGCACACACCCCTTCCCCATAACCTCTGGAACACCCACAACACAACACTCTGCTAGATTAACTGTACTTTCCTCAATGCACTACATGAGTGAATCGCGCATTGATTTTTGCTATAGCTGTATAGCAAAAAAGAACACACTAAAGATATGAGGTACTTGATAGTCTTTGAGGGGGGGGTTGCATGGTCAATTGCTTTATTACTTAGCAATGGGATTCAATTTATTCACTCTGTTGTAAAAACAACTCTTGAGAATCTTACTTGGTTGACAAACTGAAAGAAATGATATTAATGAAAGTTGTCTCTTATGCTCACCAAGGCTGAATTAATTTGATCAAAAATACAGTAATATTGTGAAATATAATTACAATTTAAAATAAAAATTTCCTCTTTATTTTTTTAAGTTTCAGCAGCCATTACTCCAGTCTGCAGTGTCACATAATTTGAAGTATTAAAAAGTTTTAAATATTTTCTTTCCAAAAAAAAAAAAAACCCTGACCCCCAGGCATAACCCAAATAACCCAGCAGGCGGTTATTTATCATATTATAAATGAAGAAATAAAGCTTTTTATTCCAAAAGCAAGCATCATCATGTTTAAACCTTCGGTCATACATTTTGATGTTGAGGAAAATAAACTGTTGAATTTAACCCAAGACTCCTGGGAAATAAGGACACATTTGAACCAGCACATGTGGAAATAAGCAATCGGCTTTTTTTTTGCCTTTATTGTGACAGGACAGATCAGAATTGACAGGAAGTGAGGTGGAGAGAGAGGGGGGGTGGGATCAGGAAAGGTCGAGTTGGGATTCGAACACGAGACACCCGGAGCGCAACGGCGCTGTATGTCTGCGCACTGCCCATAAGGCTATTGACGCCGACCAATCAGCATTTATATTATAGTTATATCTTTGATGTTTGAAGAACTCTTTTGCTCACCAAGCCTGCATTTATTTGATCCAAAGAACAGCAAAAAGAGTACAATTTCTAAATGATTTTTACTATTTAAAATAACTGTTTTCTATTTGATAATATTTTAAAATGTAATTTATTCCTGTGATTGCAAAGCTGAATTTTTAGTATCATTACTCAAGTCACGTGATCCTTCAGAAATCATTATAATATTCTGACTGGCTGCTCAAACACATTTATTATTATTAATATTCTGTTGAAAACGGCTGTGTAGAATATTTTCATGTTTTTTTGATGAATAGAAAGTTCAGAAGAACAGCATCTTTTGTAGCATTATAAATGTCTTTATCACCACTTTTAATCATTTTAAAGCATCCTTGCTAAACTGAAGTATTAATATCTCCCCTATACTGACAATCTTTTTTTTTTTTTTGGTATAGTGTATAATGTATAAAAGATTTTTATTTCAGATGAACGCTGATCTTTGGATCCTTTTAATCATCAAAGAATCCTGAAAAAAAAAAATACTCAACTGTTTTAAATATTGATAATGATAATAATAAATATTTCTTGAACAGCAAATCAGCATATTAGAATGATTTCTGAAGGATCATGTGACTGGAGTAATGATGCTGAAAATGTAGCCTTTGATCGCAGGAATAAATTACATTTTAAAACATATTCAAATAGAAAGCAGTTATTTTAAATTGTAAAAATATTTCACAATATTAGTGCTTTTGCTGTATAAAAAAATAAATCGTGAGCAGAAGAGTATTCTTTAAAAACATCACAAATCTTACTGTTCAAATACTTTTGACTGGTAATGTAAGTGAATTTACAATTTGACCTATACCTGTGAGCAGCACCAATAGTTAGCAGTACAGTATGTGTTATTCCTCTGGAGAGCTGCCATTGAGAGGTGAGATCAGCAGCGAGTAAAGTGAGGAAAAGACTGCTGAGTGTACAAATCACTTTTAGTCCACAGTAACATGAGATACAGGAGGCTTCTGTGTCACTACTGACTCTCTCATACAATATACTGAATAAAAAGAATTTTATGTACTTTGCAAAATATATCATGGCCCTCTGCCAGTCGCCATAAAAAACTGCATGTGGAATATCAATGAAACATGATACAGCATTGCTCATATGATATCTTGAGTTCTAGCTGTCCCTCACGGCTGTCACAGTAAATATACAGCTGTGAAATCTTCAAGTCTTGTGTAAATATCACACCACAGTGAATTTTAGTGCATCCTTTGAGCTTTATACAAGCCTTATGTGCTGACAGGGCTAGAATTACTGGAATGTTTCCAGACTAATGAGAGCTTTTAAAAATCCCTTAAATTAATGGTGGATTATGCTTTGAATAGCCAAATAAAACAGTGGTGATATTCTCAAATACGTTCCTGAATACTTCAAAACTGCTTTTTGGCCATTAACAGTTTGGTATTTCGCATTTATGTCTTTCAGTGAAGGTTTAACGTGTTAAGCTTTATGTCATGGCACTATTTCTATAAAAATAAAAAACGGTTCTTTAAACACATTTTAGTGCAGAATGCAAATCACCCACTGTCTCGCCTCCAGGGAAACCGACTGACGGTTTCGAAACAAAGAGGCTCAACAGGATTTGAAAGGAACGAATAAAGGACAAATTGTCATGACTTTCAGTCTTACAACTAGTCAATTTACAGTTGTTTAGGAGCCAGAAAAAAAAAAAATGCAATATTTACAAATTAAATAATTCGCTTTGAATGGAGATATACATTTTTTAAATACTTTCCTTAATGGCATACATTGTACAATTTTTTTTCAAAAATATAATTTGCAGGATTGCATAATTAATAAACCAAAACAAGCTGTACGGCATACACAACCAGTCAAAAGTTTTTGAACAGTTTGATTTTTAATGTGTTTTTAAAGACGTCTCTTCTGCGCACCAAGCCTGCATTAATTTGATCTAAAGTACAGCAAAAACAGTAAAACTTTGAAATATTTATACTATTTAAAATAACTGTTTTCTATTTGAATATATTTTAAAATGTCATTTATTCCTGTGATTTCACAGCGGATTTTTAGCATCATTACTCCAGTCACATGATCCTTCAGAAATCATTCTAATATTTTAATCTGCTGTTAAAAAAATATATATATATTATTATATTGAAAACAGCTGAGTAGAATTTTTTCAGTTATATATTTCAATAATACTGACTCCCAAGATTTTGAATGGTATAGTGTATAATTTCTGTTTTTTAACTGGTTTAAATAGTGATAATAATAATAATAATAATTAAAAAATGTTTCCTGAACAGAAAATCAGCGTATTAGAATGATTTATAAAGGATCCTGTGACACTGAAGACTGAAGTAATGATGCTGAAAATGTATCATTGATCACAGGAAAAAAATTCATTTTAAAATATATTCAAATAGAAAGGAGGTATTTTAAATCATAAAAATATTCCACAATTTTACTGCTTTTTCTGTGTCAAATAAATGCAGACTTCTTTAAAAAAACGTACTATTCAAAAACTTTTAACCGGTAGTGTATGTCCAGGAATATTATATCGCTCTGTCAGCTCTTTTACTGGAAGACACTGTTGACAGATTTACTACTTTGTTTTGAAACCAGCAGATTTCGGTCTTTTGACAGAGAAAAAACAGAAATGATGTGCTCATCTATAGGTGTTGATGGTCCCGCCCTTCTCGAGGGCCGGAGGGCTTTTCTAATGGCCTGAGGACCAGTGGATCCATTTCATTATATTATACAGTGCTCCATATTTGCTTTTTTGAGGTTACAGTTGAAAAAAGAGGAATGTAAAGAAACTGGGGAAGAGGCCTGAAGTACACATGATGTCACATGAAATCTAATCTTAAATGATGTACCAATGCAGAAATCATTTAGTAGCTTTTTGTCCTGAGAATGGCATGATTTAATGCTCCTCAACAACCTTCTCGTAAATGTGATCCTAAGTCTAGCCATTTAAACAATTTGTCTGAACATGAATATTCCCACAGTTGACTTGGAGGCACCTGCATAGGTACGACCCAGATCCTGACCATTCAAGTGAAAAACACTTAAACCCTCATGTCACGTCTCTTGAAATATGTCAGAACGGAGAGCTTAGCATGCATTAGAAAATAAGCTTTAAAGACCAAAACGCCATGGTTCCACGACACTTTCATCAAATGAAAGATTTGAGGAATCAAATTTCTGCTGGAATACGGGTAGAAAGTGACAACAAAGCAATATTTAAAAGACCTCCATGTTGCTCAGTACACAGTAACGCTGGCAGAATTTCAAGTACGACACACTCAAGTGTGTGTATATTTACCAAGCTCATGAATCACCAAAGGAGACACTGAAAGAACAATACAAACATTCAAATGTTCCAGTTACCTGAGATTTCCTGTTGAGATCCTCAAACACTTTCTTTCTCTTTTAAACCACTTTCCTAATTAAGAAACAGCTGATAAAAAAACAATAAAAGCTGAAGCTGATAAAAAAAAGGGAAGAATAGTGGAGTAACCACACAAATAAAGTCCATCCAGACTGCTTACTTGACAAACTTCTCCATTTCCTCTCTGAACTGAAATGTCTAGGAATTTTCCTACACTATCTCACCACATTTATATCTCCTTTGTCTTACATTTGTCAGTGACTGGTTAGGTATGTGAGCCCACCTTCACAGGAAGACAGACTGTCATAAACACACCAGGTCAAGGATATAAACTCAAGGGGGCTTTGTTTGACTCCTTTTATTGCTTATTTGTGATTGGTGTCTTTCCTACTCATTTATCAGTGCTGACCAAGTCAGCACACAGACATGTAGGTTGTAAAACACAAAGGCCCTAAGGACAATACACTACAAACTCAAAAAAGGGGCTTTTAGTACTCTGGTGGACTTACAGACATTTTTAAATGAAAAACTGCATGCTTCAAAGAATTTAAGTAATATTTTGTAGGCTATAAAAAGATTAAATCTGTTCACTCTGTAAATCTATTACTGACTTGCATAATCTTTTCCATCCACAGAAAAACATCAGACGGGCAATTGTTCACTGTTATATAAAACTGCCATGTAAAGATTCCATTATATCCTTCAGGCTATGTCATGTGTATAACGGAGGTGACGTACAGTAATAAATTCAGTATAATGCCTTTCTGTTACCCGATCAGGTCTAGTCGTGCCTAAGTGAGATTTGTGTGGAAAATCCCTGAGGTGTGTATTTATGTCTATGTGAAGATGAAGGTCATGGTAAGTTAGGATAAAAAAGGTGCTTGCAGTGGATCATTTTCACTTGTGCCATGACATTTCATCTGAACTGAGAACGGCAGGGAAGACCAGGACTAGTTGTTGCATATTTATTTATTTATTTCTCAAGATCTAAGGTTTAAATAAATTTTTGCTTAGGCACATATCTATTAACATATTTAGGCAAAATAAGAAAAATGTACACATCTTCATTGTATTCAAAAGTTTACACCCCTGGGTCTTAATGCATCGTTTTTTCCTTCTGTAATAGTTGCATATGAATCCCTCAGATGTCCTCAGTGTGAAAAGATGGATCTCCAAAATCATACAGTCCTTGTCGGAAAGGGTTCAAATATGCAAAATGTTGAAACCACGAACCCTGGTGAAAAAAACAGCATATGCTGGTCCTTAGCTGGTCATGATGCTGGTCAAGGACCAGCATAAACCAGCTAAGGACCAGCTTAATTAAACCAGCATCAAAACCTACCTACCAGCATATGCTGGTTTTTTATTTGTGGGACCTGAAATTTTTTTCTGAAGAACAGTGGGCAGATTAACTGTTCAGGACAAAAACAAAACAAAACAAAAAAAAACAGCTGTGGATCATTCAAGGTAACAACACAGTATTAAGAATCAAGTGTATGTAAACTTTTGAACAGGGTCATTTTTATAAATGTAACTATTATTTTCTCTTGTGGACTATATGTAAACGTCTTTTATATAAAATATCTTATTCAGGTCAGTACTAAATAAAAAATAACATGCATTTTGTATGATCCCTTTTATTTTTGTAAAAATAATTAACATTTTGGAGATTCTGCAAAGGTGTATGTAAACTTTTGACTTCAACTGTATATATATATATATATATATATATATATATACTATATATTTCAATAAATTATACATTTCCAACATTTAAAATGTGGCAACTTCTCCCAAAAACTGCCATTTATGAAAAATACTCTTGTCCTTGCTTATCCGTTCAGGATATTGCTTTTGTGACAACTTCCTCATGTGACAACAAGCTGTGACCTGCTGTTCAGTTTACTTAAAACAGAATTAATAACTTATCAAATCTATAAACCTCCAATGATTATAAAAAAATGTCAGTTTAATATTTAGCATCTTGGCTCATATTTAAACAAAGGCAAATTCCTGTATAATTATATATAGGATATATTTTCAAGGTGATTTTTTTTTAAATTCAAAGCTTACGATATCTGACATAAACCATTGTTCAAAATTTGGAGTCGGAAAGATAAAGAAAACACCTTAGCTGTAAATGATCAGAGGAGCGAGCCGCAGCGTTTGGCACCTGCACTGAACCAGGAAAAAGGTTTTAGAAAGGGAAGCTCAACGTCTCCTTCCACAGCATATTAAGGGCTCAACGGCCACCCTGGTAAAATTACACGTGTCTCATATTTCCTGTTAAGTTTCTTTGTGGGCCCTTTCCCATGTATTGATTACTTTTTGGTAGGTGACACCTAAAAGCAGCTTAGAAAGCCTTTAAGAAATTCTGAGAATGTGCATATGGTGTCTCAACCTATTCTAGCTGACCTAGCCCTTCATTAGTCCACCCAAGTTAAAATTAGGGTCTTTCTTCCTCTCAAAAGTCCATCGTGAACTGAGAAGCAAATTGGTCTTCTGTCCCAAAGGCAAATTGGTCTTCAGTCCTAGTTACTATTGTGTTCAAGATTTCAGAACTGCCATCTGCTTCCATAATTAGCATAATCTTCACGTTAAGAAGAATTTAATACAATCTCATGGTAACCAGTGCATAACAAGTGTGTATGGCTTATCTGTGCATACAGAAGCTGAAGTATCCCTTCCCAAGGTTCATATGTTGAGAAAGGAACCCTTGAGTGTCAGCCTCTCTCATTACATGGGGGTGAGAGACCAGGGTCTGTTTAATTGGCCAACTGATTACAGCGCATACGCTCTTTCGCTCCCCCTGTTCTCCTGCAGACTCTCAGAAGCCTTCCTGTTCTCTGGCCTGCAGGTTCAGAGAGATCAGAGCCCCGTAACAACGGCTTCCTTTGTGTGCTTCACTGGGCTGGGAAATGGAGATGAGTTTGTCCATTTGCCTCTGAGGCCACAGCGAGGGCTGGATGGGGCCTTGGGAGAAACGCAGGCTCAGGTATCCCTAACGGCAGGTGAAGCATATGGCTCTGAACTGATATCTAACTGGACGAGATCTCTAAAAATCCAGCATGACTGTAGTGCTGTAATGTTCCGCAAATGATTTGACTCACACTGGAGCCAAGACGTTCTTAAAGGAATAGTTCACCCAAAAATGAAAAATCTGTTATTGATTACTCACTCTCATGTTGATCCAAATGCAAAGACTTTCGTTCATCTTCGGAACTCAAATTAAGATATTTTTGATGAAATCCGAGAACTTTCTATTGAATTGAGTCATTATTTTTGTTTGCTTTGCGCACAAAAAGTATTCTGGTAGCTTAATGAAATTGAGGTTAAACCACTGATGTTACATGGACTATTTTAATGATGTCCTTACTACCTTTCTGGGCCTTGAGGGTGGTAGCTGTGTTGCTGTCTATGCAGGGTCAGAAAGCTCTTGGATTTCAACAAAAATATCTTAATTTGTGTTTGGAAGTTGAACAAAGGTCTTACAGGTTTGGAACGACATGAGAGTGAGTAATTAATGACAAAATTTTCATTTGTAGGTGAATTATCTCTTATAATAATAATAATCACTTATTGCATTCAAAACATTTTTATGTTGCACCTTGATTAGTCTAAGGCCAGAGTTTTCAACCAGAGCCTTCTCTTCCAAAAACAAATTTGAAAAGTGTGCTTTATATATGTGACCCTGGACCCTGGAAGTCATAAGGGTCAATTTTTCAAAATTGAGATTTATACATCATCTGAAAGCTGAATAAATAAGCTTTCAATTGACGTATGTTTTGTCATGAAAATCTGATATTTGAAATCTGGAATCTGAGGATGCAAAAAATCAAAATATTGAGAAAATCACCTTTAAAGTTGTACAAATCAAGTTTTTAGCAATGCATATTATTAATCAAAAATTACGTTTTGATATATTGACGGTAGGAAATTTACAAAACATCTTCATAGAACATGATCTTTACTTAATATACCAATGATTTTTGGCATAAAAGAAAAATAGATAATTTTGACAAATACAATGTATTGTTGGCTATTGCTACAAATATACCAGTGCTACTTAAGACTGGTTTTGTGGTCCAGGGTCACATATGGTTAGGGACCTATGAAATCCCAAATTCCATTTTTTTTAAAAATTTTTTTGGACTCTTTTTTTTTAATGGTTAAATGACATTTTATCAATCAAAAAGCAAGTCCAATTAATTAAAATGATGAAACTTGTACAATTTAACATCAATTTATTAAAAGTTTAACAAAAATTACATATTTAGGGCCCTATGAAATGTTTTTTTTTCCCTCACCTTCTGTTTTATTGTATTATTCTCACCTGCTGTTTTACCAAATTCTGTTTAAGCATAATTATTTGAATGCATAAATACAACTTAATTTATTAAAGTTTATTTTTACAACATTTTTTACAATATTTAATTTCTTCTGGTTATCAACTGAAGGCATAAAATATTAATTTAATTTATCTTTCAATCAAATGTAAATTAAACAAAATGTATTTTTTTGGCAAATAAAGCTACATTTCATTAAAATGAAAACATGATAGAAAAATTGTGTGATTATTCCTTAATCAAATAAAGTTTTAACAATTTTAGTAGTAATAGTAGTAGTATTACGTACATTCTACTAAACAATAGGAATATATATCTTCAAGTTAAACCGAGCTTTTATTTTGATGGGGGGCCGTGAATACTTTTACATTTCTGTGTGTATATGATGTGACAGTTTCTCTCAAAAGAAACAGTAAAATGCTCATGAAGAAACTTCAGAGCAGTTCTGGAAATGTTGTTCATATATTTATGTCCTCATTTGGCGAGACGGCAGATGCTAAAATCACGCAAGCGTCAGACGCACTTCAGTCTATGTGTAGTAAACAAAACCGCACATCTGCGTCATTCACACACACAGAGACACGCAGAAATGAACGATTCATATTTAAATCGAGTGCCTTAATACTTAATAAACAAAAGGGGCAAAAGTGTTGTCAAAGACGAGAACAAAAGAAAAGTGAAGCTGCTAAAATAGTCACAACTCAACTTGACTCTACAGAAGACAACATCCACTGACAACCTAAACTACTAGAGTAAACAAAAGTAAATCAGTCTATGTGCCGCACAATGTGATGATGGGTCCTTTATCTATTCACATCCCAGCACAAGAACTGATACACACAGCAAGGAAGGCAGTGGGCCAAGCCTCCACACAATAGTAGGTTTGAAACTCACAAAGCACTCACAAAACTTGTAAACAAAACTTGCCAGGAAAAGCGTCTAACAAACATGCTCTTAGTCTCTTTCTCTTTATTAAAAAAAAAAACAAACAAGCAATAAAACAAATAACAGTTTAGACCAAGTGCAATACAGTATTAGTGTTTGGTTACCATGAATAGATAGCTGGCAGTTGTTGGGAATGAATGCCAGAAAGAGTAATTGGGAGATTTGCAGAGAAACAGATACGCCCCAAAGGGCGTAACACTTCACTCTCCTAAAATGTGCTGCTTTTGTAATCACTAAGATATGACTAAATGTCATTTATTTTGCATTGGCTAATCATAAAACTACTCATCCCTTTCTGCAAACATTGAAATTCATTTATAATCTGAGAAGTTTAGTAATGAGTAATTCATGGGTCTGAACAATTTAATTTTGTCAAAAGCTTCTTAATACTCTCCCAGAACGTTTCTATTCATGCTTAATTAACCAGTCACAGTGCTTCAACTGAAAACACACTGTGTTCAGAAGCCCAGGCCTAAGTGCCTATTACTCTGGCCACTGCTTTCGACGCATCTGATTTGTTGGTGTGTGGATCTAATCTCCTGAGATGATGAGAGATTGGCTTCTTTTCCAAAGTGCTCTCGTTAAGTTAAGATTAAATAGACCCTTTAGCTGTCTCACCTGGGACTGTGGCCAAGGTAACTGAATAGAGATGCCTGGACATTTATTCTGTGTGAGAGAGTCTCTCTGCATTCTCAGGATCTGTTGAGGATTACAGTGCTCTTATTGAAGAGAGCAATGAGATGGAATGCAGCCTCTGCTAAGTGCCATAATACTGCAGAGGTCATGTGCAGTTTACCTGAAGAATGAGAAAAAGGTGGAAATACAGCAGAATAATGTGGGATGCCCTGCCCTGAACTGCAGATTGTGACTGTTGGCTTAACCAAATACTGTCATAAAGGTCCATTTGTGCTCAAACTACAAAATACAATATTTTTTACATATATTTTTATATATACACTACCAGTCAAAAGTTTTTTGAAATGTTTTTAAAGAAGTCTCTTCTGCTCACCAAGCCTGCATTTATTTGATCCAAAATACAGCAAGAGCAGTAATATTGTGAAATATTTTTACTATTTACATAACTGATTATATTGATTATATTTTAAAATGTAACTTATTCCTGTGATTAAAGCAAATTTTCAGCATCATTACTCCAGTCTTCAGTGTCACATGATCCTTCAGAAATCATTCTATGCTGATCTGCTGTTCAAGAAACAATTATTATTATTATTATTATTATTATCATCAACATTTAAAACAGCTGAGTACATTTATTTTCAGATTATGCATTATATCATTCAAAAGCTTGGACTGTACTTTTTTTTTTAGCAAGCATGCTTTAAATTGATCAAAAGTGATGATAAAGAGATTTATCATTTTACAAAAGACTTCTATTTCAGATAATTGCTGTTCTTCTGAACATTCTATTCATCAAAGAAACCTGAAAAAAAATCTACTCCGCTTTTTTCAACATAATAATAATAATAAATATTTTTTGATCAGCAAATTAAAATATTAGAATGATTTCTAAAGGACTATGTGACTTGAGTAATGATGCTAAAAATTCAGCTTTGAAATCACATGAATAAATTACATTTTAAAATATCAAATAGAAAGCAATTATTTTAAATAGTACAAATATTTCACATTTTTTATGTTTTTTCCCTAATATTCCCACAGTTCTATAGAAGATGAGCAGAAGTTTGCAGAATGGATGGACAAATATTTTTGGATGGATAAATATTGTTAGTTTTGATCAATTAATGCATCCTTACTGAATAAACATATTCCTTTCTTTATAAACAAGCACAAACTCCCAATTACTAATAACATACATGAACCCAGCAAAACTGAAAATGGTTTTTGCATCCATAATGTTGCAGACAAACACTTTTTCTATCCACAAAATCAAGCACTTTATCAAATATACAACTAATTTAATTTCTTGGAAGTTGCATTTATCTACTTAGTTCAAAAAATCTAGCCCTCTCAGTTCAAACAAGGCATGATTTTCCTGAGGATATCTGATCCTTTTCATTATGACGTGAACCACCTAGATGCCAAGACGCTTCGTGAAAATTGTACATAGAAAATAATGAACAAACTCTCCTCATAAGGGAGGACCTATTCTTCAGCTATATAAAGAGTTGATTCTAGATGCTCTACTAATGCTTCCTCTAACTTTTTGGAGATAAAAGAGTATGTGTTTCTCATCGATGACCCTGGGGACCTCTATTGTTTTTGTGACCTTGAGGGCAAGAGCAGGTGACCCTCCTCTGTCATTCTACTTGGTGACACTGCGATAGCCCTGATACACAGGGCCTCAGGTCAGGCTTATCTCCACGCTTGACCATCCCCAGTCATTCTAAGAGGGGGACACTCACCCAAGACATTTTCTGCTTTTTCCTTTTTTATACTGAAGCACAAACAGAATTGGTATTTTCAGGATGTAATCACAGAGCAGAATAGTAACTACAACAAACGACCTCTTTAAACCTGAATGTATTGGTCTAAACTTGCCCACAGTGAGGCAGGGCCTGTCAGGGTAGTCGTTAAAAACTGGGGCAAAAAATACAAGTCAGAACCTTTCAATGAACTGAAACAGCATCTTTACATCATTTCTTGAGTTAGAACATGACATAACCAGAGTCATGTGATACCAGTCAAGAGCATGTACTTTAAGGTTTGATGAAGACCACTTGTGAGCTCTGAGCTCCCTCTCAAGTCAATTGTAAAGAGCTGATACTCATGACTCATTCTAATGATAGACCGCAGTGAAATAGCTGAGCTCTTAGCTATCATAAGCACCACTTCAGTGAGTAAAACAACCCTGTGTTTAAAATACATCCAAACACCTATTAAACAAAAAGACCTCAGCACTACGCCATCCATAAGTGAACAAACCCACTCAAAAATGCGGAAAAACATGAGCAGCCAAAACAAAAAAAGGACCTTCCCCTAATTATACAGTGAACGTGAGTTGAAATTACAGTATCTTTGCTTTGCAAACTTGAAAGGAACACAATAGTTTCGACATTAAGCACAATGCTGCGTAGGTCAGTCAACAGCAGCTGCGACCTCTAATATCATCAAGCCTTCTTGCCATCTGTCCTCCATCATCTGTCCACAGCAACAGCGGTCCTTCTGAATCAAAGAGGGCAAGCAAACAAGGCTCTTACTCTCTATGCAAGTGATAAAAACGTAATTGGTGTGCTATGCGACCACTTTTAACATTCCACAGTAATTGCAAAGGTCTGAATCAGGACCAAAACAGCCGAGTCATGTGGCTTTGATCTAAACAGTTTTATTCAGAACATCATAACCTAAATATTGACAATTAGAGACAAGAACCAAAGAGACAGCCTAGTTTCTTGCAATGATTTACTGTAATACACCTCTTATGTTATGAGAATTTCTTTCTTTCTTTCTTTCTTTCTTTCTTTGAAGTTTAAAGTAAAAAAGTCAGCATGGTAGGACAATAGTCCTAATGACAAATTTTGAAAAATATCTGATTAAAAAAAATTCTGAAATTAAAAATGTGTTTTTTGCAAGAAACTGAAATAAAATTTCAAAGAGTTTAAGTTAAAGTACTAAGTAACTAAGAATATAATAAAGCTAAATGTCAAATGACATTCAAATAAACAAATTACAAAGCACCTCACAAAATTACGACAGTGTTTTAGTGCCATGTTAAAATGGTGGACAGTAACAAAGTACTTGTACTTCATTACTGTACATAAAGGAACACTCCACTTTTTTTTGAAAATGGGCTCATTTTCCAACTCCCCTAGAGTTATAGTTGAGTTTTACTGTTTTCGAACCCATTTAGCCGATCTCTGGGTCTGGCGGTAGCACTTTTAGCATAGCATAGCTTAGCATAGATCATTGAATCAGATTAGACCGTTAGCATCTCGCTCAAAAATGACCAAAGAGTTTCAATGTTTTTCCTATTTAAAACTTGACTCTTCTGTTGTTACATTGTGTACTAAGACTGACGGAAAATGAAAAGTTGTAATTTTCTAGACTGATATGGCTAGGAACTATATTCTCATTCCGGCGTAATAATCAAGGAACTTTGCTGCCGTACCACGGGTGCAGCAGCCGCAATGATATTACTCAGCGCCTGAAAATAGTCTCCCTGTGCAAGCAGGTGGTCATGTTGGTTATGTTGACGGAAGTAAGCCTATTTTCAGGTGCTGCGTAATATCACTGCGCCTGCTGCACTTATGGTACGGCAGCAAACTCAACTGTTTAACTCTAGGGGAGTTGGAAAATTAGCCTATTTTCAAAAAAAGTGGAGTGTTCCTTTAAGTACATTTTTCAAGTATCTGTACTTTACTGGAGTAGTTTTATTTTGAGTAATTTTCACTTTTACTTCACTAGATTCCAAAGCATAAGATTGTACTTTTTACTTCACTACATTCATAAAACATATCGTTACTCCTTATAATATATTACGTGCTCCGAGATGCAGAAGCGGTCTAAATCATGAACAAATTGAATCTTTTCAATGAACCTGTTAAATCGCACCAAACTATTAATTCACAAATTGGAATGATCTGTTTACAGCTGTTCTCGAGTCGACAACTCATTCATTCAAATGATCCGTTTACATAAAAAATATCTGAGATTACAAGATTATTCTTGTAACATTTTGAGAAAAAAGTCAAAATTATGAGAATAAAATCTAAATATTTTGACAGTAAAGTAGAATAAAGTTATAGCAATACAAGAATAAAGTCGAAATATTTATTTTGTTCAAAAGATTTATTTTTGGTCTTTTTGCCTTTATTATGATAGGACAGATCATAGCTGACAGAAAGCGAAGTGGGGGAGAGAGAAGGTGATGGGATTGGGAAAGGTCCTCAAGATGAGATTCAAACTTGGGACGCCCATAGTGCAACGCCCAAAGTGCCACGTCGCCCATAGCGCAACGTCCCTGTATGTTGCTGCCCACAAGGCTACTGGTGCTGACAAAGATGAAATATTTTGAGAAAAAAGTTACAATTAATGAGAAAATAAGTCTTAGCAATACGAGAAAAGTCGAAATATTTTGAGAATAAAATTGGAATTACGAGAAAAAAAGTCTAAATATTTGAGAGAATAAAGTCAAAATTACGAGAATAAAATCTAAATATTTTAAGAATAAAGTCGAAATAATTTGAGAGTAAAGGCGAAATTATGAGAATGAAGTTGAAGTGTTTTATTTTGCAAATATTTTGAGGCAAAATTACAAGAATACAGTTGAAATATTTTGAGAAAAGGTAAATATTACGAGAATAAAGTCGTAGCAACACAAGAATAAAGTCTAATAGTTTTAAGAATGAAGTCGAAATTACGACAATAAAATCTAAATATTTTAAGAATAAAGTCGAAATAATTTGAGAGTAAAGGCGAAATCATGAGAATGAAGTTGAAATGTTTTATTTTGAAAATATTTTGAGTCAAAATTACAAGAATACAGTTGAAATATTTTGAGAAAAGGTAAATATTACGAGAATAAAGTCGTAGCAATACAAGAATAAAGTCTAATAGTTTTAAGAATGAAGAAAGTCGAAATTACGAGAATAAAGTCAAAATAATTTGAGAATAAAGTTGAAATTACAAGAATAATGCCAAAATTTTTTGAGAATAAAGTCAAAATTACGAGAATAAAGTCAAAATTATGAGAATTAAGTCGACTTTGTTTTACATTAAAAGTACCAAAAGAACAAAGCTTATTGCTATTATTGAGTGGCTGGCGGACTACAAATAATGAATGCATTTGAAGACGTGAAATATTATTTCCAAGCATACTGTTCCTGCGAACGGAATTTCTCCCGGTGCTCCCAATCCTGGCCATTTGCATGCGCAACATAGGCTATACTCTCCTATAACTTTAATCTTGTACTTGCTATTACTTAATTCTTATAATTTTGACTTTATTCCCAAAATATTTTTACCCTATTTGTCGCCGTGAACACAGTTGCACTGTATGTTGAAGCACCAACCACGAGGCTTTCGGCGCTGATGTATTTCCACTTTGTTCTCTTTGTTCTCCTATGTGTATTATGACATTTTAGCTCAAAATATTGACATTAATTACTTTTTTAACATTACACTAAAGTGTTGTCATACAAAATGACTATAACTTAAACTACAATTAAAATTGTAACTGAAAACATAAAAATAAAAGCAAATTCAAAATATTTATATATAAATAAAAGTATTTAAATAACACTAAAATAACTCTGATGTATTCAAGGCATAAGAAAATTGTATTACTGCGTTTTTCCTTTCTGCACAAAGTAACACTATAAATGCCACAAAATACACACAGAGTTTTTACAATTTTAAATTAGTGAGTGAGAACCTGTCCTATCTTTAGGTTTAGTGATGTGTACTGCACACCATGGTTTGAATGACAGGACGTGACCAGTTCATCTCTATCTTGTGGGCTCCTCAACACACAGTTAATGACAGTCTGACTCTCGATTGCACAGATACATGGCAGCTGACAGCAGAATCTGATCCCCGGGTAAGACTGAGCTTTCACTGACAGACTAATGGAAGCTTTCGAGTAGCCAGAGACGGAGCCTCAATGGTATCTAGAGGAGCTGAGGGCCACATCAAAGACAACAATCCTGCCTGTGATCTGCTAGTGTCCTCCAGTTCTACATGAGAGCGGAGATGAGTGACGGCTGAGGTAAGAAGAGAGGAGGGGCTCTACATCACTCCTCAACCGCATGACACATGGAGGAAGATATGCAGAGGACAGCACGCAGGGCCACCAGAGTTTCTAATCACAATATGATATATAATCAGGTTTGAGACCACTGGAGTCAGATTTTGTGCTGAGGTATATTAAAGATATATTTTATTGACCTTTTTCTGTGAATAGCCACACAACAGCTGTGTAACCACTACACAGTTATAAACCAACTGCTTTCAAAACAGGTGCTATGCCATCTTGAAAAGTCAGGAACAAGAATGTATGTAGAAATGTGTTCTCTTAATATGTGTTCACCTAAACTGGAAAATACATCTTGGGTTCATTAAATGAAGTTCCAAACGTAGGTTCGGGAGAAGCCTAATCATTCAGTCCTGTCAATCATCATTACGAGCCTATATAAGCAGCTCTCATTGCATCGTCCCAGCCTCCGTTCTTCTGGCATCCCTCCACCTCCCCTTCTCCTCCTCTGTTTCTGTTATTCTCCCTCTAGGTAATATCGCATTGCGAACTCTGTGCTCAAGCCGAGCCTCGGGTTCGAGCCTCCATTAAGGACAGCAAGCCAAGTTTGTTTACCATTGCCCATTAGGACTGGATGGGCAGGCGAACTCATGAAAATTGTGTAAATCAAATATAAAGGAGAGACCGGGGCAAGTTGTCACTGTTGTTACATGGCTTTAAATGGGACATTCACAGCTGGAAAAAAATTGCTTTTAATAAAACTTGGCTGTCTACGCAGTAGAAATAAATAAATACAATGTAAAAATCAGTGCTATATGAGCAAAGAAAACAGACAAAATGGTAATTTTTCCTAAAGCAATGCTAATGAAAGGTGGTTTCAGACACCCAAGTAAAAAGTAAAAATAATGACAATTTTTTCTGAATTATGTCAACCAAACTAAAATTCAATATCAAACGTCATTACTGATATTGCTTAAATAACTATGTAATGAAGAACAAGGGTATTTGCCATCAATGTCAGGTTGGGGTTATAATAATGTCACATATGTTGTAAGTTTATAACTAAGAAAAACTAATTTATAAATTCAAAAACTACAACTGGCCAAAAATATTTAGCATTTTATATGCCTTTCCATTTCTTCTGTTTTATGTGTTTCATAATATATTTATTGTTCAACTTTGGAAGAAAAAAAATCATTATCTAATCTATATACTTTGTATGTTGTGGATAACGTAATTTTTAATTTAAAATATACAGTCTCAACATAAACATATCCCGACGTGCTTCAAAGAACTGCATTTTTCCCGGACAATAACGATGGACATGTTTAATTACTTTTCTACATACAGCCAAAAGGTAAAGTTTTGTCAAAAACACGATGTTATAAAGTAACATCATGCCGAGTGTTATATTGAGTGAAATAAACCGTGTGACAACTAGCCCCGGTCTCTGCCCCGTTTGAAGCTGTGAATGACAGGGAACTCAAACTGAAGATCATCCTTCCTGTTCAGTTGTGGTCATTAGATTTAAGTCGGTTGGGTAAAAGATTTCGACTAACACTGTGTAAAGGTGTCTAACGTTAAATAACAAGTCACGCTGTGTTGGCGTTTCATTCATGAGTTTGGTGCTGGTAAAATCTCGAGCGGTTGTCCCATTTGAGTTTAACTGTCAAGCTGAAAGAGCTCAAAACATACTCACCGTCGACGTGTGTGACTTCATTTACATGTACAGAAATAAAATCACATCTTGTGGAATATGAAGGTCACCTGCATCCCCTCTGCGCCGCGGGACTAGCACACTGAGTGCGTCGTTGTGTTTTTTTCGCGTCTCACCGCTCTCACAAACACGGTCTCTGATTGGTCGACTGGGTCTCGACTCTAGGATTCCTTTTCGAATCTTTCACTGAATGTTTGAATCAATTCACATAACCAGCGATTCCTTAACTTAATAAAAACGCAATAAAAATTAGAATTAGAACAATTTAGACCATATTGTAATATGCTCACTGGGATGTAAGGATCACTTGACGCAATTACATTACGTGTGAATCTATTTACCGGTTCTTTGAAACGAACTGTTCAAAAGAATCGATTCGCGAAAAAGGTGGACTTGCTTTTACACTGTTCTTCAGCTAAAATGTTGTCCAGTATGTTCATTTTTTCCCTCAAAGCAAATTACAGCAAAGTAAACGTGTTTACTAAGAGAACACAAAACTGCTGCAAGATACATTTAGTAAACATTTATTTATTCCACATCAACATCTGATAAATCAGTGACACTCTGTTGCTAAAACCCTGTTATCCATAACACGTGTGCTTTACGCAAGATCTGAAACAAACATAGGAAACCTTTCCATATCCTCCTTGTGGCACTTTGTTCACCTACAAAACAACTGAACCATTTGAAGTTCATTCCATGTTCTTTAATATTGTCAAATGCTCCATACACTGCTGAGGTAAAGTCATTACACGTTTCAGAAACACTACTGAACAAGAACCTGAAGACAAATTCGATTTAAAGAGGTCTCTGTGCAGTACAGTAACTCACCACAATACATGGAGCTGTACATGGAAAAACAGTACAAGGACATAGATACAAAAACACTAGACCTTGTTAGGTAATGGGGTTTGTATACTTTACATTAGATGATCTTTTAAATAGGAAAAACTAATTATATTAATGATGAAGGAAGTTCTTTACATAGGACAAGTTCTCAGTTGAAACAAAGATGAATTTTTGTGAATGTATTAGTATTTTCTTCATCAGTTCACAACATCCAACAAGAAAGTGCTCACATCACTTATCATGGAGTTGGTCAGTCTTTACAGCAAACTGATTATGATTTTTTTTTTTTTTTTTTACCATATTGACATTTTTATGTACTGATGTCACTGTTACAGCTGATAAAAAAAGCAATTCTGAGCATGTAGATGCACACACTTACCAGAGACAATTAACACCAGACAGTTAGTAGGCAAGATTTTTGTATTAGCACAAGATTGTAAATAGCTATGGCATGATAGCATAGTTTACCTGATGAAATACTATTAGTCTATATCTCTTCCTTGGAGTTTTTTAAAAGAATCCTTCGTCGCTTATATCATAATGATATCAAGAATAATAAATAATTATACAAAAATAAGCTAAATCAAATTATGAGGTAAAATTCAGCACATAAATGGCAAATAAACAATCAGCTGTAAAATCTCTCCACATTTGCTTTCTTGAACTTATCTGATCTTTTCATATGTGAAGCTGTAATGTCTCTAACTTTGGCTTTCTTTAAACGATTGCATTTCATGGCCTTCAAAACAGGTCAGGTTAAGTAACAGGAACATATGATGAGTAATGATTCCTGATTTCACCACAAACGTGGTATTACTGATACTGATATTTTACAGTTGTTGTTTGCTCCAGAGCACCTTGCAGTATAAATTGCAGTAAAGAAAATTTACAAAGCACCCATATCTATATAAAAACATATACACATGATGATCTGGATCTACTGTGAGGAACTCAAAAATAATATACAAAAGACAAGGTGTAAATAAACTCAATTCCAATATATAACACTGCATTAAAAATAAAATAAATAAATAAATACATAAATACATAAATATTAACACCCAGTAATGACATTATCAGCTATTATAAATCATGGTGAATTAAGCTTGAAGCAATGTGTATGTTGCTAAGCTACATTCCCAAGTCATGTCACTGCATGTTCTCAATGGCCATTAAGACCCAAGGAATTAGTGCCAATTAAAAGAACCACAGAAAGGTCTTAATGTTACTCCCAAGGGTTTTCATCTTTCCAGACTTCCTATGGAAACTAACCTGGCATGTGAAATGAAAGACAAGCTGAATTACTGTAATCAGAATGTGATAGGAACACTGAAGACTTTTTAAAATACAAAACGAGTCAGGGCAAAAAGAAGCCAAGAAGAAAAGCTTGCAATGAAATAGCACTTCTATCATTTTAAAAGACATTATCCTTTCATCTTAGTTTGCAGGTCTGGGGTTTGTTTATTCATACACGAATCCACAAATCTCCATTCAGGGCTGATGAATAACTGGAGGGAGTTGACTTAAACAGGATGAATGCATGGAGGTCATGGTAAGGACAGGAAGTGAACTTGAAAGTCTTAGTATAAGATGACAGTAGTTCTTTTTTAGTAGTTCCCATCGTTGAATAGAAAAGACTGCATTGGAAAAAGATGTCTTCTTGTTGCCACACATAGCTGGAATGGAAAGAATGTGCAGACTGGTATCAGACCGGTCATTTTTTGTCTCCTGTTGGAAGTGTAACGAGTTAGACACGCTCTGTTGGTAAGAAACCTGTCAGAAAAAAATAATAGCAACCTAAACATTAAATTACTGACGAACAGCTTTTCTTGCCACCCACAACATGAAGAAAGTTATCTACCCTGAAATAGATCCATAAACTTTGACAACATTTCAGCGAATGCCAGATGGCACTAGACGCTCCACAGTTCACTGACTTTCCCAAGCATTCAGGCACAAGTCTTTTGTAGCTATTATAACCATGTTGCTCCATCTTTGTCAAACAGTTGGCACAGTAAGTTATGTTACGCCACAACTTTTTGACTAAAGTTATTTGTTCTTCCCTGATGCATCACATGCTGGAAACCTAATTAGCAGCATTTTTCAGCACTGACCCATTAATCTCAACATTAAGCCACCACACCAGCTTGTTCCAACGTCAAGACATATTAATGGGAGATACAGAGTGTCAACTGATATTTATAGGCATTTTATAATCATACTATATGAATCATAAAAGCCTAATGTGTTAAATATGATACAGAATCATTAAAAATGTTAATTATTTTACCAAAATAAGAGGGATCATACAAAATGCATGTTATTGTTTATTTAGTACTGACCTGAATAAAATATTTCACATAAAAGATGTTTACATATAGTCTAAAAGAGAAAATAATAGTTGAATTTTTAAAAATGACCCGGTTCAAAAGTTTACATACACTTGATTCTTAATACTGTGAGCTTATCTGAATGATCGACGGCTGTGTTTTTTTGTTTAGTGATAGTTGAGTCCCTTGTTTGTCCTGAGAGTTAAACTTCCTGCTGTTCTTCAAAAAAATCTTTCAGGTCCCACAAATTTTTTGGTTTTCCAGCATTTTTGTGTATTTGAACCCTTTCCAACAATGACTGTATGATTTTGAGATCCATATTTCTCAAAGGACAACTGAGGGACTCATATGTAAGTATTACAGACAGTACAAACGCTCACTGATTCTCCAAAAGGAAACACAATGCATTAAGAGCCGGGGGGTGTGAACTTTTTGAATTTGAAGATGAGGGTAAATTTAACTGATTTTGTCTTCTGGGAAAGATCTTCTGTAGCATCTGAAGGGCAGTACTAAATGAAAAAAATATGATATTTAGGCAAAATAAGAAAAATTTACACATCTTCATTCTGTTCAAAAGTTTTCACCCCCCGGCTCTGAATGCATTGTTTTTCCTTCTGGAGCGTCAGTGAGCGTTTGGACCTTCTGTAATAGTTGCATAGGAGTCCCTCAGTTCTCTCAGAGATACAAAAATCATACAGTCACTGCTGGAAAGGGTTCAGATACACAAAAATGCTGGAAAACCAAATAATTTGTGGGACTTGAAGGATTTTTCTGAAGAACAGCAGGCAGTTTCACTATTCAGGACAAACAAGGAATTCATAAACAACTATCACTAAACAAAAAAACACAGGTGTGTATCATTCAGGTAACAACACAGTATATTAAGAATCAAATTGAACCAGGTCATTTTTATAAATTCAGCTATTATTTTCCCTTGTGGACTATATGAAAAGTTCAGATGCAAAAGCCTCTAAATCCATCTGACGTATTTCTTTAAAATTAAATTTCTTTCTGGCTACTTTGTATAGGTTTCTATGCAGTACTGGTACTTCTGATTGGGCTGAGGCTGAAATTTAGCGAGTTTGAAGTAAAAGTATTTGATGGACGTAAACTATGTGTCAGGAGCATTCACTCTCATTTTTGAGACATTAACATTATCTCATTTTTGACCGAGGTGACTTTTAGCTGGTTTTGCATCTGAACTCTTCATATGTAAACATCTTTTATGTGAAATATCTTATTCAAGTCAGTACTAAATAAAAAAATAACATGCATTTTGTATTATCCCTCTTATTTTGGTAAAAATACTTAACATGTTTAATGATTCTGAAAGGTGATTGTAAACTTTTGTCCTCAACTGTACATGTTGTAGTAGAAAAAGCACATTTGACAGCAAAATAGTGCTTTCAAAAAAACCTACATGATGTGTTTTTCACTTGCTCCGGTGATGGTACTGCTGCTGTTGGTGATGCTGTTGGTGCTGCGGTTGGTGTTGGTGGTGTCGTCGTGGGCTTGAGACGCCCCCTCTGACACCGTGGCCCGGTGAGGCAGACGCCACTGAGTGATGATGTCCAGCACGAATAGGCTTAGCTATTAAAAGCAGAGAAGTTCAAAATGAAACATATTTAAAAACCTTTAACCTAAATAAATGCATACATACATATATGGAATATGCATAATATATTGGAGACATGCAGCAATGCATAAAAGCAATTGGTCATCAGGTAACAGGAAACACGTTTTTTGAGTATAGGGTGCCCTCTACTGGATATAATGCAACATTAGGATCTGAAGATGAAGCATCTCTCACCAATCTGTGCGGTTTGTTTCATCCTGGCCTGGTTCTTGGCTCGGATGACCTCTTTGATGCGGTCCACCTCCTGCTGGTACTTCTTACGGTCTCTCATGGCGCTTTCTTTGGCCTCTCTCAGAGCAGACTCCAGGATCTTCACACGTTCAGCAGTTGCACGCAGGCGCTTCTCCAGTTTGGGGAGCTCACATCTTAAGTCTGCATTATCACTTACCAGCTATGCAAATTAAAGAATATATAGACAGAATTGCTATTATCATATTAAATTATAATACACATTATTATTTTTATTATGTTATATTTGTAATTTCTGTGCAAAGTTTAAAAAAAATGTAAAAACCTGCTTGTGGACTTTAGTGAGCTGCTCCAGGTTGTTCTCCAGGAAAATTATTTTCTGTTTTTGCGCCAGACTTCCCCCGGATTCATCAGTGTCCAACTCTACACTCTGCAAAACAGAAATGTAATATAACTAATACAGTAGATACCCATGTAAATATCACCATAATAAGTTATAATACATCTTTCAAAATAAGTTTTCTAAAATGCTATGTTTGAATATGCAAATAAGGCTTTATCGAATTAAATTAGCTCTAATTTGCATGAAATTTAATCTGTTAAATCTGTTAAGAGTTAATGGTTTTTACATAAGTCTTTACAGATTGGTTCATATATCATTTTGCACAATTTATATATCATATTCCTAAAAACATTTTTCTTGCTGTTGACAGATTTTACTGATATGTGGATTGATAAAAATAGATATCCAAAATTCCCTCTGTAAAAACCTTTAATATGTCAACAAAAGAAAAAACAAGATAAGAATTTAGAAAGGAATAAACCTACTACTGAATAGATATTTTTGGCTCAGTGCATGATAAAACTGTGAGAAAATAGCCTTTAAATGTACTGAAATTAATATCTACAGACACACATAGATGAAGTGTAATAAAATAAACTGTGTATTGTGGCTATGTCTGAAAGAAGACATTTTATGGAAGCAAAAGTATTGGCCAGTGTATGAAAAAACAATGCCTTGCTTTAATGTGTTTCCTTATTCCATTTATTGTCTAGTCTTGCATCATTAAAAACAGTAACTGGCAGCTGTTGGTCAGAGAATACTAGAAAAAAGTGAAATCATAAATGAAGGAAACAGTATTTGTTTCGGATACTCACTCGTCCGATGCGAGTATTGATGTCCTGGATGAACAGCATACGCAGGCTGTGAAGAGTCTGGAGCTCTTTGGCCTTGTAGAAGAGAGAACTGCATGATCAATGATCTAAAAAAAACTACTTCATACAAGAATAACAGGTTGAATATTCAAGGTGAGACAGCCGATGGTGGTGCTCAGAGACAAACTCTAGGACAAACCGCCAGCCAGGTAATCTTACTCACCACAGTCTCTTCCAGACCCTTGAGATCTTCTTTAGCTTGCTCCCTCTTCTCATTCAACAACCTGATTACAGCAAAAATAATATAGGTGGTCAAAATATGTCTTTATTAAAAAAACAGAGCTGTTTTAAGAACATTGTCACTGACTTATTCCATGAGCAGATGATGTATATGACTTTTTAACATGAGCGGTTGACTCACAGAAGCTTCTGCAGCCTCTCGTCTTTCTTCTGATCCTCCTGTTTCAGCTTTTCATAGTCAGACATGAGCTGCTTCTGTTCAAGCTGAAGAGCCTGGTTCACACTGACAGCATGGAGTTTTTGAATCAATCAGACTTTTCATTAATTTGGAGTAATAAATGTCTCAAAATACAACAGATGAATTACAGAACTGACCAGAAGTAACCGGAAATAAAGCACTTACTCCTTCAGCTCATCCAAGATCCTCTGTTTCTCTTCGATCTCATCTCGCAGACGCGAGAGCTGCTTCTGATGAGCCTCTCTGTGGCTTTCCATCTGCTGTTCCAGGGCTTTCTACATGCAGATGCACATAGGATTTACATATTAAATATAATCGGTGCAGAAATGTTATACGTTTAAAAATAGTCTTTAATAATAAAATAATGCAAGTTAGGACTATCAGAGTGTCTTTATATATTTCAAATTATCAAAAATGAAATACTTCCATCAAAGATAGCTATAAGTTAATGGCAGATGTAGAGTGTTAAAGTTCATTACTTTCATCTCCTCAGCATCCTGCATCCTGCTCATGTGTTCCTTTTCCTTATCCAGGACTGATACCTCATGCATTTTTTCTGCATGAATCAAAACAATCACAAAACTTTAGAAGATTTTTACATATACAGTAAATAAAACATGTTGTGCTGGAATGAATTTGAATATAATATCACTTTGCTGGTAAATACTACAAAAAATGTGCATGCATCACAAAGACCTTGCGCATGGAGTTTAGCAAGCTCCTCCATCAATGAGTCGTGGCTTTCCTCCAGCTGTCTCTTTTTCTGTTCCATGTTCTGCATGTAGTCTGTGAGGGATTTGATCTTTGCTTGATGCTACACACATAAACACAAAATGCGCGAAAAAACAATGTTGAGATTACTGTTTAAGAACTACATCAATGGGCTGCAATACAGGTGCTGCAGACAGGCTACTAGGTAAGTATTCTTCTTCAATTAGCGACATTAATTGCATTAATCAGTTATTAATTCCTTACTTTGTGGTTTCAAAAACAGCAAGCTGCGATTACCGGGGTTCAAGCACTTAAGGCAAGCATTTTATTTAGCATATTCAGGTAATTTACCATAGAATATTATGTTTTTTTTAAAGTTTATGACTGTTAGCGCCACTGTGGTCCAATCTCCTTAAAACTTTGCATACTTGTTTAGAATCACCTATTGGTTAAGCAGGTTTCGTGAAGTTTTAAGTTTTCCTTTAGGCTTTATAGGATTTTGGGTAAATTTGGACAGGCCCCTTTTTCAGACAACCCCTTTATAGCTTCCCAAAGGGTAAATTTAATAATTTTTTTGATAATTATTGACCTAGAGAGTCATTGTACTGCTGTATTTTTTTTTCCCCAGATTGAGTGAAAAACCTAGGACTAGTAAGCAAAAGTAGTTCTCCATTAACCTTGTCTAATAGGTGTTCAAAATTCATCAGCCAATGGCGGCCATGATTTTTTGAGATACGCAAATGTCCTTACAGACACTTGTGGCTCTTTGGACCAAGACCGTGTACAGTAATTTTCATGTTGATAAATGGTTGCATAAGTATAACCATTTATATGTTTTTTTCCCTCTTGTAGCGTCACCAAGTGGCAATGCTCCGTGATTTTTGTCCTGTGGCCTCAGATTGAGCTCTTACATGAGTGTTCTGAGTGTGGCGAAGATATCTCATTCCGTTTAGAGTTATAGGCATTTAACTAATGCCCCTTTCAAACTTTTTGGCATCTCTTTGCGACAAGGAGTTCAAAGTTAATTTTTTTTGATAATTATTGATCTCCACAGAATCTCTTTGCACTGATTTGGTTCCAATCGGTTGAAAAACCTAGGACTAGTTTGCAAAAGTAGGGTTTTAAAAAAATTCAAAATACAATTTCGCCAGGCTCACAATCGAATCTGAGGCATGCTTTTTGTCCGATGTGTGCCAAGGATTCCAATGACTCAAGACACTCGGCTCTGGGATTTCGCACTTTTGATCACTGTAGCGTCCCTGTCAGGCCGATTGGGGCGAGACTTGTTGACGTTGTTGGTGGTGTGAGTACTACCATCCCTCCAAGTTTCAAGTCTCTATGACTTACGGTTTTGGCAATCAATATTGTGTGAAAATTGGTGATCTTTGGCGATTGTAACAATTACAATAGGGTTTCACTGCTATGCGCTTGAACCCCTAAAAATAGAACTTTTATTGAATTTAACACCTTTAAAAATCTTTTTATTAATCTATTATAGAAGAGAATTTAAAATATGTTATTAGGGGACAAGCATAAAATACAAAAATTACGGAAAACTGACCATGTTTCAAGGTAATAAAAAGAAACAATAACTCATTAAAATAATTTAAAAGAAAATAAAAGATATGCTTTAAGGTTTAAAGTGAACAATCACCCATATACAGTGTTCTGATCTACAATCACCACTAGAGGGCGCTTTTGCTGCTCTAAATAAATCTCTCAGCATGTGTACCTGAGAGATCAGGAGCTGGCAGGAAGCGAGCTCTTTCTCGTTGACCTGCATTTTACTTATTGTGTCGGCCTGTGTGCTTTCAAGCTGTTTACTGCGGTTGACCAGAGACTTCACTTCTGACTTCATCTTGCTGATGAAGAGCCGTGCCATGGTGAATTCCTCCTCCATTCCTCCATTCATCTCTGCCATCTGAATGAAGACAGACAAACCAAATAAATGGCACATACCTGTTTCATTCACTTGCTATTTGAATCTCCGTCATCAAAAGTGACAGTGAAGATATTACAAATTAATTCTATTTCAAATAAATGCTGCTCTTTTGGACTTTCTATTCATCACATATTCCATAATATCATGGTTGCTTCAAATGTATCACAGTTTCCACAAAAATATTAAGCAACTGTTTTCAGAATTGACAATAATAAGAAAAAATGCTTCTTGAACAGAAAATCAGCATATTAGAATAATTTCTGAAGGATCATGTTACGCTGAAGATTGGAGTAATGACTGCTAAAAATGTCTATGTCTGCTCTCTGATTTCATCAAAAAACATCTTAATTTGTGTTCCATAGATGAACGAAGGTCTTCCAAGTTTGGAACAACATAATAGAGAGCAATTAATGACAAAATTCTCATTTTTGCGTGAACTATTCCTTTAAGCTATGAATTGTTACCTTGTGGTCATTCAAGGCAATAACGCCGCCAATCTCATTGAGGTCCCGGAGCAACAGACTGAGGATCTCTGCTGATCTCCTCTTGTGATGTCCACTGACTTCCTGCAGGGCAGACAGATCCCTTTCCACACCAGCCAGAGCTGCCTAAGAGATAACAGGACGAAATCAATGCACCAAGCTACATCACCATCACTCTTCATTCATATGAGCTTTATTATTTCCTCTTTACCTTCTCCTTATTCTACTTACACTCTTCTGCATAAGCTCCTCTGTGAGCTGTTGGTTTGTCTTGTTTTTCTCCTCCACCTCATGGCTTTTCTGGTCATAGTTCACCGCCAGCTCCTCTAAGGCCTGGAGCACCTCCTTCACCTCCTCTTTAGCTGCTTCGTTCTCATGCTGCAAACGGCTCAGATCTTCCTGGATCTTCTCGTAATCACGCCGTGTGGATGCCAGTAACTGTAAGGATGGGTATTATTTCATATGTGGTCACTGGAATGCTGTTCAGAAAGATTTAATTAGAAGCATCATTTCAGCATCATCACTCCAGTCCTCAGCGTTACATGATCATTCAGAAATGCTGTTATTCTGAACTTCCTATTCCTCAAAGAAACCTGAAAAATTATACTGAGCTGTTTCCAACATAATAATAATAATAAAAGTTTTTTTAAGCAGCAAATCAGAATATTAGAAGGATTTCTGAAGGATTATGTGACTGGAGTAATTCTGCTAGAAATTCAGCTTTGAAATCACAGGAATAAATTACATTTAAAATATATCAAATAAAAAACAGTTATTTTAAATAGAAAATATGTTTCAGAATTTTACTGTTTTGCTGTATTTTGGATCAAATAAATGCAGGCTTGGTGAGCAGAAGAAACTTCTTCAAAAAACATTAAAAATCTTACTGTTCAAAAACTTTTGACTGGTATTGTACCATTGCAGAAATATGGACATTTTCTAAGTTCCTGAGGTGTCCAAGTGTTTCAAAAGACACTAATAGAGATGCTGTAGAACAGTTTCCTTGGGAACAACGTTTATATTTAAATGTCTTTCACATCCATCTGCATAATTAGGAGCAATTTTGCTTTGTTGCCTTTTTGTACCTGACTGGAATTGCTAAATAGCTTCTATCACTATTTGCAAATAGCTGTTGCCATATGAAATATCAGTTATTTTAAGCTGATTATTACCTTTTTGATAAACACATTCTGTCGCAGTGAAGAAATGCATAACAGCCAACCAGTGATTAGCCAGCAGCCTGTGTACTGTATGTTTACACAGGTAACTAAAACAGTTTCATAACAATTTCACTGTCATGGCTCCTTCTTTTAGATTCATTGCAGACAAAGCATCATGGGAAGGCGTGTGACATCATAAATTGCGGAGGGCATGAGTTTTCTGCTCTATGTTGCTGCTCTTGAGCCGGACTCACCTCATCCTGATCCACCATCTGCTGCTTCAGGTTCTCTGCCAGCTGACTGTGCTGGTTGATCTCATCATCCTGTGGAGAAAGAAGAGAAGAGAGAGGAAGGTCTGAATTGTGAAGGCGGCACTTCCTAATGCACTTTTCTAACAGCGTGTGAGAGGTATTTATCACCTTGTCGTCTAGTTGCTGATACAGGTCATTGATCAGCTCCTCATACTGGGTTTTCTCTGAATCAGAAATAGGCTCAGGGGGCGGAGCCGAAGTGTCAATTACGGGAGCGGCTTCAGAATTCTTTAATTCCTTACTGCTGTGCTGCTCATCAACAGGTACAGTCTCACCTAAAAGATAAAGACTTTTTTAATTTTACAATTTTTAAATAATTTTAATGTGGCTTTGGAGTTCTAGTATGGAGCTGTTGTAAAATAAAAAAAAAAATCTAATAAATAAAATAGCAGATGCATTTGTTTCTTCATTAATAAAAGGAACAAGGCTTTCAGGAAACAGTCCTGCAGACTTGATGATAAAGACAGAGATGAAAACGACTGATTGG
Organism: Labeo rohita; assembly: GCF_022985175.1. Classification (NCBI taxonomy): domain Eukaryota; kingdom Metazoa; phylum Chordata; class Actinopteri; order Cypriniformes; family Cyprinidae; genus Labeo; species Labeo rohita. The sequence continues at coordinate 15,572,468 of NC_066877.1, forward strand.
ATTTAAAGGAAAGAACAGCTGCACACAGAGTCAGGGCCACAGTTATTCTGTGGCTTTATAGTGCTGAGACGGGTGAACTCAGCATCTGTGTGTGTTTTATGTGCAAGAGAGGTGGAGGGAGCTGATAACACTGACAAAGAAATAAAAATCTATTCATGGGGATGCAGTAGAGAGAGAACGTGAGAGAATACTGAGAGAATGACAAAGACATCAGCATTCACAGAAGGGGAAAAAAAGAAGTGCTTTGGACTGAGGTTGAGTATGTCACTAAAAATATTATAATTAGGAAAATAAATATAATTAGCCATATACAATAGTGTTGACATATATACTGTAAGTGCTTTGTACTTAATGACAGGCCTGTTTGTTTAGAGTCATTATGTGCGTACCATTACAATCTGTGTAATTAGCGCTAATTTGTTTTTATCACTGTCAATTATTGTGTTTTTTTATCATTAGCACATGCATGGTTTGTATGACAGCCAATTTGTGTCAAGTTCTCATCAATGTAAACCAAATAATTACATAAACGATTAAATAACTTCATTTCCTCTTTTGAAACATCATTATTTTACTAAAAAAACAGAAATCGGCTCTGGCCATAATAAGTCTTAAACAAAGAAATAACTGGCTCCTCAACGTGGAGCCCATTTTAAAACTCAAATCACAAAAAAACAAAGCCTTTGTTAAGACAATTACATCAAAAATTGACTGGCCTCTGCCAATTTGACCCAGCAAACAAAATGATATGCATCATCTGAACCTTTACAGTATTTTCAAAGCAACCATTTAAAATGTCAAACAACCAAGTATATATAAAACATATACAAATATAACAGTATATAACAAATTTATAATATATAACAATAACACAACTATTAAACATGAAACTAAATAGAAATCTAGCAGACAGAAAGTGATGTTTTATGGTTTGCAGATGTCTTTTTGTTTTTTCATGTCTGTGTTTGTTCTCCATCTTCCCTCTTTACCTTTCCGCCATCGTTTGAGCTCATTTTCCAGCCGCTGGATGATGATTTTCAGATTTCTGGTCTTTTCTTTCTCCTTCTCATATTTCTTCTTCCATTCCTCAGCTGTGAGCTCCATGTTAACAGAAACTGTGTTTTTGATGGTTTTGGCTCTGTGTGAATAGATGGATGTGGAAATGATTTGTACTGTACGTATTTGTGTCATTTTTGTTTCAGCACAACTGACTATTCTTAAATTTCGTAAGAGGGGGCGTTGCCATTTGTAAATTTTATGGGTCTGGCTTCCAGTCTCATCTGCATCCAGCTATTTTTAGCTGTGCAAAACAGCTTGTTTTGGTGCTTGATATTGCAAATTGGCGTGTTTTATCACATTATTTTAATGCATTATCTTAAATATGAACACAATGGTTTGTAGTGCAGTTTTACCATTTACTGCATGTTGTTATTCTTCTCGTTATTTCCCCTTATTGGCTAATGAACTGAAAGCCTCGCCAATAGGCTCATTCCACATTGAAGAATAACATGGATACAGTTTGAGAGAAATTTTCTACACTCTTAAAAATAAAGGTTCCAAAAGGGTGTTTTTGCAGTGATGCCACAGAAGAACCATTTTTGGTTCCCCAAAGAACCTTTCAGTGAACGGTTCTTAAAAGAACCATTTTGAAGAACATTTTAAAAAATTAAAAGAACCTTTTTTGACTATAAAGAACCTTTTCTGCATTTGAAAGGTTCTATGGATGTTCGAGGTTCTTCATTGAAACCATCAATACCAATAAAGAACCTTTTTAATAGTGCAGAGCATAAAATGACTTTACCGCTGGCCGAACATGAGCGTGGATTTGGTCTCAGCCTCATTAAATACGGACGGAGAGCAGCAGATGACGATGGTTGTTCTGCAGTTCCCACCCAAGGAGTCCTGTAGGATCCTGGTCATTTTACTGTCTCTGTATGGCACATGGGTTTTCTGTAATAAGAAAGATAAGGGAAAACAATAAATAATTTATGAAGCAAATATATTGCTTTGTACTGTGTGAGGCCTAGATTATGTACACAAGATGAATAGCAGAAAACGTCTGGGCAGTTGAGATGGGTCAAGCACTTACGGTTCCTTCAGCAAGGGCTGAGATGACGTTCCCCAGAGCAGAGAGAGACTTATTGATATTTTTAGCCTCGTCCAGCACGGATCCTTCTGCTCCAGTTTTACTGACCTGTGAAAAAGAAAGAACCACAGAGAGGTCGAGAGAGAGTGGAGATATTATATCATTCTCAAATCTATTTTGTAGTTTTATAATGACTGTGTTAGGGTTCATGAACTATAATTCCACTGAACATAATTATTGACCCTGGACCACAAAACCAGTCATAAGTAACATAGGTATATTTGTAGCAAAAGCCAACAATACATTGTATGGGTCAAAATGATTGATTTTCCATTACACCTTAAATCATTAGGATATTAAGTAAAGATCATGTTCCATGAAGATATTTTGTAAAATTCCTACATACAATCATACATACATCAAGGGAAATCTTATTTATTCAGCTTTCATATGTTGTATAAATCTCAGTTTCAAAAAACTGACTCATATGACTGGTTTTGTGGTCCAGGGTCAGATACAGTGACATACAAAAGGCTGAAATAATACTGAAAATATGACGTCCTTCATCTAATGTAGAAATAGAAGCATTTTCACTTATGGTCTCAGACCACTCTACAGTTTTAGCTAAATTAATATGAATAATAAAAATACAGGTACTACATTTTGCCAAACAAAAACAAAGGCAAAAACAAAACAACAATAAAGGAAAACAAAATCAATAAAACATGCCTTTTCACTTCCTGCCAGATCCACCAGGTAGAGTTTTCCGCTCAATTTCTTCTCTGTCTCTACGTTCTCCTGTTTAATATTAATGAGGAAAATGCTGTGACTGCGGGAGCTGTGCTCATTCATGTCTGTAACACAGTGTAACAACAGAAGACCATGGGTTAGGGTAAAAACAGTGTAACACAAGGTCAAGATAACAGCACTGTATATTAGTTGTTTTTGATTCAAAATGTGATGTATTATATCAGAGATATAGAATAGTTACTTACTTGTAACAGCCACATGACGATTGGATTTACCCTCATCGATCACATCCATGACATCCTCTGGACTGGACACAAAACGCTCTGTACAGCCCCTGTCAATGGAACAGCATTAAAAGACACAAGACATTAAGCAAGTGTTTGCTTCACGCCTGCTGACTAATAAATTCTGTATTTTACATTTTTCCTACCTTGACAAATGGTACCCTGTTCTTATCCTCATGGACAGCCAGGTTGGTTTTGGAAACTTTAGAATTGGACAACAAAAATTTCATTTACACCTTGAAAAGAAACAGTACTATACTTTTTAAAAAGAATCTTAAAGGGATAGTTCACTAAAAAAATGAAAATTCTCTAATTACTCTTATTAATAACTTCTTGTTCCAATTGTAAACCCATTAGAACCTTTGTTCATCTTTGGAACACAAATGAATATATTTTGATGAAATCCGAGATCTTTCCTACCCTGCATAGACACAGCAACGCAACTGACACGTTCAAGGCCCAGAAAGGTAGTAAGGACTCTTGTGAACGCGTGTCAACTAACATGGAAAAGAAGAAATTGTTCAACAAAGTCCTTATTTTTGTTTTGTTTTGTTGCTTCAAAACATGACAGTTGAAACAATCAGTGTCCTTACTACCATTCTAAGTCTTGAACATGGTGGGTCAGAAAGCTCTTAGATTTCATAAAAAAAATTTTTAATTTGTGTTCCGAAGATGAACAAAGGTCTTACGGGTTTGGAACGACATGAGGGTGAGAAATTAATGACAGAATTTTCATTTTCATTTTCATTGAACGACCTCTTTTAATACTACAGAGAAGTTGTTTTTATCTCACCATCAAGCAAATCTCGAATTTTGTCCAGGTAAATTTCAAAATAAGAGACCTGTGGTAAGAGATGGTCATTAATTAAAACAAAGAACCATTATTACAAAAATAATATTATTAACCAAAATATTTGTAAAAAGACATATTAAAGACATAACACAGGAATTACTGACTATCAGTTACAGTGTAGTGGATTCTTAATTAAAAATTCTTAATTTTTCATTTATGTATAAAAAATAAATAATAAATAAACTAACAATGTACTGAATATCAGAGTGTTGTAATCAAACAAACAAAGTGGTTATTGAATTTGTCATCAATAATAAACATTTCTTCTATTTAAATAGTGTTATGAATATAGGTTGGTTCTGCTTTTTATACTACTAGGAGAGGGATTAATTACAATATTATACTCTTTTAATGAAACCCCAAAATCTATAACATTTGTGACCCTAGACCACAAAACCAGTCTTAAGTCGATTTGTATAGGTCAAAATGTTTCTTTTATGCGAAAAATCATTAGAAAATTGAGTAAAGATCATGTTCCATTAAGATATTTTGTAAAATTCCTACTGTAAATATATCAAAACTTAATTTTTTATTAGTAATGTGCATTAGTAAGAACTTCATTTGGCGATTTTCTCAACATTTAGATTATTTTGTACCCTCAGATTCCAGATATTCAAATAGTTGTATCTCGGCCAAATATTGTCCTATCCTAACAAATACATACATCAATGGAAAGCTTATTTATTCAGGTTTCAGATGATCAGAAAAAAACGGACCCTTATGACTGGTCCAGGGTCACATATTAGAGTTAGTATTAGTATAGTCCAATAACATATTAACAAAACCTATAATCAAATATGCTGTATATAACCTTATGCCAGAAAAACATTCCACTAACAATTATTTTTCTAGACAGCTAAGCTTAATGTTTTGTTTTGATTTGTTAATATTTGCACATTATTGAAATCAATATAATAATTGATGATTTGACATGTGAAAATACACAAGCAGATTTAATACTGAATGTTTTCACCTTGATATGGAACTCCAGGTTCTCGTCCATAGAGTAGATGTGGTCAAAGATGTCCTGGGCGATACGAGGGATGATGCCCTTAAGCTGTGAGTTATGGAGCTGCCCCTGTGTGCATGTCGGAGAGAACATTTACAGCAAATATTTAATAAGATTACACTTTATTTATAGCTAATGACAGTTTGTTTGAGAACTAAGCACTGCATTATAAAATTTGTATAAAATACGTGTGTAATGTGAATAAGGACGATATTTGAATGTATGAGGACATCCTGTTTGGCATAATTTGCATCTTTCAATGTTTACAAAGTGATTTATTTTCAGAAATATTTTACAACTGAATTTATTGACTTTATATTCAAAACACTTGCTGAAAGCACAGCCTGTTTCCAGGGCAACGCATGCAGTCAAGTGGCATTTTGCAGCTGTGGCAGCAGTTTGGCATTTCAGTCATTTCATGAAAGATTCTGAGAGATGTTCATCCATCTAGAGCATTTTGAGACTGAGCGTAGAGTGATATTTTCTCACGGTACATGTGCTGAAAGGTTATTCTATTATCAAATAAAGAAATGTGTAAACTTGTTATCAGTCACGAACAGATTTACTTCCTTACCTCCATAGTGTGCGTCTTCCCTGATGAGGTTTGGCCATATGCAAAGATTGTCCCATTATAGCCATCCAGCACATCTGAAATGCAAGATTCATGATTCGGTTTTCAAACTTTTTTTCCTTTAAGGTCTATATAATTTAATCTGTCATGCAGCTATACATAATAGACATACAACCTTTAACAATCTGTTTGGCACAGGTATCATATACTTGTTCTTGTGTTGTGTTTGGAGGTAAGACTCGGTCAAAGATATACGGCTTGCCCTAAAAAGACACATTAGACAGAAGTATAACCAGGGCTTAACACATAAATAGTTGAAGAGGCATCTCTAATAATAAAAAAAACATTATTTTTTTGTTTTAAGCCTTAAAACCCCACAATAATCTCTCATTCCCACAAAAACACAGACCATACAGACTGAATATGATTATAAATGTGGAGTAAATCGGCACTCCTTTTTTCCTTTGTTTAGTTGAGGCTCTGTGTTCTTCAGAGGCTTACACAGAACCTCATTTTCCCCGTAACATTTCATAATAACACACGCATATGAAGGAATGGTGGGTTAAATATAAACTCAGGTTGCGTTCACACAGTCACACATTCAAAGCTGGATGTTTACCAGTGAGAATGAAACTGTGAAGTTTCTGTTTTTAGTTTTCCATGACTTAGCCCAAAACAGATAAATAGGTTTGATTTCATTATATCAGATTCATTTAAAAATTATTCCATTTTTGTATCAATAGGTCACTCTCATGAATGGCCCCAGCACCTCTTTGTTTTGCTGACGCTGCACAGATTCTACTAACGGCTATTTATGAAGTTCCCCAGAGGATCTGAGGGGTATACACTGTTGAAGAGAAAATAAGAGGACCTTGTGATGAATGCAGCCCAACCCCCAGCTGCCAGTCAATCTTATTGAGCCCCAACAGATCCCTCTCTTTTGTTTCGATTCTCTGAGCCAGAGCCTAAACCTGCTGCTCAAATCTACAGACTTTGAAACTGTGCAGTGAAAAATAACTCTCAAAAAGAAGAAATGTTTTTGACAATAGTGTAAACTAAAAGTTAATAATGTGAAGCTAGAAAAAAGTTTTGGAAATTCTGTTAGATAATAGTACAGGCACAGAAATCACTTCTCTCCCCTTTTATCCTGTGTTTTTAATTGTTTTGTCGTTTGTTTTCTCATATATATTTTTTGAATATTTTCTGCATGTATTTATGTGTATTCCATATTTAAATTTACTTGTAAAATGGTAACAATTTTGTATTTTTTGTTTTATATTTAATTATTGATTTATTAATTAATTTTGTATTAAAGGATTAGTTCACTTCCACAATAAAAATTTACTGATAATTTACCCACCCCCATGACATCTAAGATGTTTACGCCTTTCTTCAATCAAAAAGAAATTAAGGATTTTGAGGAAAACATTCCAGGATTTTTCTCCGAATAGTGGCTTCAATGGGGACCAGTGGGTTGAACTTCCAAATTGCCGTTTCAATGCAGATTTCAATGCAGCTTACATGATCCCAGCTGAGAAATAAGGGTCTTGTATAGCGATACGATCAGTCATTTTCTAAAAAAGATAAAAATTGATATACTTTTTAACCACAAATGTTTGTCTTGCACTAGCTTGACCTCACGTGTTACGTAATGACGCACACATGATGTAGGCAGAAGTACCGACCCAGTGTTTTTACAAATTGAACATGCAAAGAAAGTCAAACGGCCTTTACAAAAAAAGGTAAAACAATAATGTTGGAGGATTTTGAAGTTGGAGGAGAAAATTGAGTTTTTTGAACTGCAACACACTAACCGTGCTTGACTTTTCCAACGTGATTACACAATGCATGAAGACATGGATGCACATCGCAGAACTAGTGCAAGACGAGCAAATGTGGCTAAGAAAGTATATAAAATGACAGATCGTTAGATCCTCATTCCTCGGCTGGGATCGTGTAGAGCCCTTCGAAGCTGCATTAAATCTGCAATTTGGACCTTCAACCCACTGGCTCCTATTCCAGTCCACTATAAGGAGAAAAATCCTGGAATGTTTTTCTCAAAAACCTTTTCAACTGAAGAAAGAAAGACATGAACATCTTGATGACATGGGGGTGAGTAAATTATCAGGAAAGTTTCATTTTGGTGTGAACTAATCCTTTAAAACTTTTGTTTAGACAAAAACATATAAATAAAAGTGAAAAGTCAAAATGTATTGTCAAGTATGGTGACCCATACTCGAAATTGGTGTTCTGCATTTAACCCAAGTGTACACACACAGCAGTGAGAAGTGAACAAACACACACACACACACACACTGTAACAGTAAATAAAAAAGCTAGAATTAAAAAGCTGGATAAATATCTAAGGATGCTTCTTCTTTTTACTGTATATAGATGCAAAATCAGCTAACCAAGACGTGAGATTTAGCATTAGTGTTGCGTTTACATATGCATGCAAGATCATGGGGGCTCATGTACTGCTGACAGCAGTTTTTCCATATCCGCTTTCGCCCATATGCATACAACCACACTCTCCATATGGAACGAGAAAAAGAGAGAGAGAATCCTGAGACCTACACAGATCCAGTTCCTATGCGTTATTTTTACATCCATAAATGAAACATACGAGCCAGGTGACCTAAAACAGACACGCATCTGCCCTGTTGATTATCAGTGTAAGACATCACACAGACACTAATACTGCTGTATAAGGATAGACAGTGTTCACACAGACACATAATGTTTCAGTCTGTGTTTGATTAAGCCGGTTGGGGTCAAGCATCCCTGCCGAGACACAAATGAGAGCTGTTGCTCAAACCCAGACCGTCACCACGGAAACTACATCTCACCCGGAAAGAAATGCACTGATTGGCTGATAGTCAGCACCTGTCTCCTGGCCAATACTGGAGGAGAATAACATGATTGCTGGGAAGGAGTGATGATAAACATCTCTCTCTTTTTGTCCAAGCTTTTATGTAAATACTGCAGATTAAAATGAATTTTTGTAATACAGAAGAAAGAATAACAAACCACTGTCAACAGGCAGACAAGTATTTTATATATACACAATAGTGAATCCCTAAATAGACAAGGACATTTACATTAAATCTTGTGTATGACTTTTATCCACGTGCTGCAATCCAAACAAACACTGGCTGTATATAAAAGCGCATGTGTTCAGAACAATGCATTCTTTAGTCAATAATTTATGCATATTATCTGGGGACCATCAAGGCTTTTCCAAGAGTGCACGATTTTACCACATTCAATCGAAAATCTATATTGCTTACTTCCTGAACAACTACTTGAAAGGATAATGCATGTTTATTTATGCATTTGAGACAGGTTTGTAGATTAGAAATAGTACATTGCATATAAATTTGGTCATAAAAAAAACGGTTTGCAAGGTGAGACAGAAGATAGTGTCAAAATATAAAAGAGAACAAGAAATACACCAACAAGAAGGGTGTTTATACAAGCAACATGCACGTGACTGTGCGTGTCAAACAACAATTGTCTCAGTCCTCTGTGGACTGGCTTAAATATTCCACTAAATCAGCCTAACCGTTCCCTGGCCCCTCAAACGGCACCACTGTCACTACGGCAACGTAAATTACTCGCAGGGGCCTTGGGCCTCTTTGTGGTCTTGTGCATATAATAAGACGTTAGCACCCATATTAAACACTGCTGACCAGACAACCTTCATAAAGCAAATCAAGCCTGGTATTGACAAGCTGCAAATGATTAGTGATTTCTCACTGTCACAAACTATCCTATAAATCTGCCTGCAATTGTTTTGTGGTGGATATTCATTTAGGGAATTCATACTTAAACACAAATGCAATCCCTTTACTGCTGGTTTATGTTAAAAGATGAATTCATAAATACTTGAAGAAATAAACAATTGATCATTTTTTTTAAAAAACAACTTTTAAATATAATTTTAGAAATAAATAATATTAATTATAAATTAAATAATTATACTGTAAATAAACAATTTATCAAAATATTTGTAATTTTTTTTAGCAGAACTTTTGCTATGTTGTTACATTTTTAGATTAAATAAAGCATATAAACAAAATATACATAAAAACAACATTTTTACAGAACAAATACTATATATCATTTGTAAAATGATAAAATTGTGCTATTTATAATTAAATAAACAATTACTCTTGACATTTTCAGTCCATTTACATTTTCATCAATAATTCAGAGGCTGATTAAAAATTGTAAATTTAATTTCTTTGTGACTTTGTGGAAGTTGATACTCGTGATCTTTAATGGACCAGATATTTTTTTGCATTATATCACGTTCTTATTCAGAATTAGTTTCATACACAAAACACAAATAGATATTAGATAGATAGTTAGATAGATAGATAGATACATAGACAGATAGATAAACCTTCATTTCTATTTATTTCCAGTTGATCAGAGCTGTTGGGGGAGGAGGTGTGAAATACACCCTTCCCCCACAAATGAATTTGATTTTATTGACTGTTTAAAATCTATTTCATTAAAGCACCATGCGGAAAGGTTCACGACTAAACAACAGTCACTAATGAGATGCAGTTAGATAAACATTGACAGTAATAAATGTACATATATTACCCGGATCTCCATTCACAGTCACACTTGTATCCTAAAGCTAAATGTCTGGCATTAGGATCATCGGGCTGTGCAGAGCCTGCAGGGTACCATTAAAGGGAATTTACATTAGAAGCAGAAGTCTAATACCTGCTACGCTCGATTTTGTGTGCAGATTAGGCATGGTAATGTCGATTACCATCTCAATGAGTCAGATAATATGGGCTATTGTGTTCGCACAAGGGATTTCTGGAGGTTTACTGTAAAACATAAAAACCATCAGTATCTTACTGTGTCGACAGTCCAGATTATTTATAGCATGTCACTCACCCACACACACATACAGTCACTCAGACTCTCATTCCAGATATCAAATGCTCTTTAATTTGATCCCACTACTAAAATATAAACCATATTCTGTTATTAAAAGATAAATGAAGGCTCTGGCTTATAATGTAGATGTATCTTCCAGAATAAGCACAAATAACCCCAACCCTAAAAGTGAGACAATCATTCTACACTCTACATCTGTATTCAGAACAAAGCGGAATGCAAGTAATTTGGCTAAATAAATACTGATGTGAAAGTGAAATGAACAAAATTACTTAAATTAAGTGACAGGCAACTTGCCATTCTGTTTTTTTCTTGAAAATGCCTAGGGCAACTGGTGGTCATTAAGAAAAAATATGATACTAAAGTAAACAAAGTTATTATGGTGAGAATACTGAGAACACTGAAATTCTCAAAGGTTAATGAGGGAAAGTTGTCACAAGGAGTGTGAGATATTATTTTGTTTTAAATTCTATCCTCCAAACTAAAATTTATAAAACCAAAATATTGTTATATCTATTGAGTACCTAATGAACGCCAAGTACATTCAGACAAGAGTCAACAATATAAAGAAGATAGATTTTAACTGAAAAGATAAACTGTGATCGCTGGACAAGGTTTTTCGTTCCACATGTGTTTTATATGATGTACATTTGTGCAGTTTATCACAATATTTGTTATATCTGTCAACAACGTTCTGACATTTCTGACCTGGACCACAAAACCAGTCTTAAGTAGCAAAGGTATATTTGTAGCTGTAGCCAACAATATATTGTATGGGTCAAAATTATACATTTTTCTTTGAATACAAAAATAATTAGGATATTAAGTAAAAATCATTGTAAATTTCCTATGCTGTAAATATATCAAAACTTAATTTTTGATTAGTAATTTGCATTGCTAAGAACTTCATTTGAAGAACTTTAAAGGCTATTTTCTTAATATTTAGATTTTTTTTGCCCCCTTCAGATTCCAGATTTTGAATTGTATCTCGGTCAAACATTGTCCTGTCATAACAAACCACAAATCAATGGAAAGCTTTTTAAAAATACAAAATAAAAATTCCCTTATGACTGGTTTTGTGGTCCAGGGTCACATTTTACATTACTGTTCACATTTTTGTTTTGTGTTTCATATAGTTTTACCGTTTATATTTTGCTGAAAAGCCTATAATAGGTTATTTAATGGCCGGTTCTATTATGACAATTTACCCCCTATTTGGACAACACGTTGCAATTTAGGGTGATCGTGTGTCCTGCGTCTGTTCACTGGGCCATAAATGAATGTTCAATAGCATTATGTAGACAATAATGTATGTTATTAAAAATACAAAACTAAAACAAATTCGCTGCAGTAAAACAAAAGAAAGCATGTTCCATATAGCATTGTAGGGAGTGATTCTCGCTAAAATAAACAAATTTTTCAAACGAAAAGATAATTTGCTTTTCAAATGAAATGTTGCGCTGTCTAAGAGGGAAAACTAAGAACTAAGACTTATTAACCTTTATAATATGAAAGAACCATTCGAGTATGATTCACCCAGACAGATATGAAATGATCACATTAATGAGTCAAGTTAGAGTAATAGACCTATATTTATCTCAAGTTACATCATATATATCAACCTCCTGCACAAAGAAAGAAAATACGAGCGTGAGAAAAAGATCTAGGGACTTTTCGTCCGCCTTGATAACATCTGTAGACTCTGAAGACATCTTACCGATATGACCACGGTGTCTTCTCCTTTGAATTTCGGTATGTATTTGTCACCTCTGTTGATTTCCGATTCGTTAAGTGGCCTGAATCGGCACATCACCTTCACGCAACATTCAGCCGCATCCACCATCGTGTATGATTTTATCCAACAAAACTTTCTCTCCGGTCAGCAGATCTGGTCGACCACCCCGCAGTCTGCAGAGGAATGCATCAATCAAACAATCAAAATGTCTCGACGCTTGCCAGCCGTTCAGCCCGCACGGTCCATTCCCATTGGTTGGGCGAAAGAAGCTTTGAAACTGAAAACAATCTCAGATAAAATAAACTCCTGGATTCCGTTTTAAATAGCACGTAACATATCACATAATCATTTAAAGTGAGTGTAATTTTGTTGACGTTAGCGATAGGAGCTAAAGCCGAGTGCACCTTGAGCGTTTGAAGAGCATCAGCACTGGACAGTTCCACCTTCTGCGGCTCTACACGCTCTGACTGACGGCGGCCGCTCCTTCCACACGCGCGTCTGCTGTCCAACAGCGCCTCTCAGCAGAGCTGCCTATGACTGCAACAAGAACTGGAACGATTTTTGTAAATGAAAAAGTTCCACAAACACAGAAATAAATAGCACTTAGACTAAATAGAATTTAGTTGATGTACACTTATCATGATGACATCAAGATGCTTTACAAAACATAAACATAACGTTACATGTAAACAAGCAAACAAGCCAGACTTAAAAAACAGTTAAAGCAATATACATCGACCAGTCCAAATAATGCATATGAATGGAAAAATACATTTTCCAAACAAGCACTTCCAGCTAGAGTATAAAACAAATTACGGATGGTTGTTGTTGTTGTTGTTTTGCATTCGATGGTAGTTTTTGAGATGGAAAAATCAACTAAACAATTAGTTATGCAATGTCAAAACGTATGTTAATGGGTAATTAAAACACATCACCAATTTTGTATTCAAATGTTTAGTTTAGCAGTTGTGCGATTATAAAGTTAGAGTTAATAAAATAATGTTTTTTAAGTCGTTTTCTAATTAATTCATTCATTTTCTAACACACACATTGGGTTTCCATGTTTTATGGCCCTGCTGAAAAAAAAAAAAACATGCTAAAACCAGCCTGACCAGCTAAAACCAGCCTGCTGACCAGCTGTGACCAGGCTGGATGACCAGCTAAAATCAGCCAACCAGTTAGCTGGGTTTCTGTAAAAACTGTACTTTCTATTGCCCTACACCAACCCTACATCTAAACCTACCCGTCACAGGAAACTTTTTGGATTTTTAGATTTTCAAAACACTCTGTATGATTTATAAGCTTGTTTCCTCATGGGGACCAAAAAATTTCCCCACAAGTACAAGGATTTTGGATATTGCCATCTTTGACCACACCATTACACACACACACACACACACACATGTTTGTTTTTGTGAATTGTGGGGACTTTCCATAGACTTCTATAGATTTTATACTGACCAAACGATACTGTCTATCCCCTAACCCAACCCTAACCCTAAACCTAGCCCTCACAGAAAACATGTTTGCATCTTTACACTTTCAGATAAACATCATTTACTATTTTTAAGAATTTTTTAACACTGTGTTAAATGTCAAAAATTTCAGGTTTTACTATCCTTGTGGGGACATTTGGTCCCCACAATGTAGCAAAAACAAGTACACTTATTTACACATTTGATAATTTATTGTTTAACCTTTTTTTCTCAAGGATTTTTAATCAAAGCTGTTGTTTATGCTACAACATCAACAATACTTTTCAGTGAACACTAGAGGTCGTGTGGCTCTGCGTGGTTGTTCAATTCTTGTATTTTTTGTGATGTCTGAAACTCATAAAATTTTAAATTCAAATGTTGTGGCTAACTCTAAAATTGTATAATGTTCCAGTAAGTACTGTAAAAGGTATAGCAAAGATTCAATTAGATAAGGATCAATTAAGTGGATCATTAAAGCGATCCTTTAATGCAGTAGAATAGCTACAGCTGTGTAATTCTGCCTATGAAGGCCGCTGGTCTCAGTGAAGGTCAATCAATGCAACTGAATCTCCCACAGAATGACTCCCAGGACAGCTTCAGCTCAACACAAGGGCAAAGAGGCTATAAGAGACAACTCACATGCTAACTAGGATATGAGGTTTGCAAGAGAAAAAATATTGGCATTAGTATTGTGTGTTCACTAATCTGTATAAAAAGTGTCTAACACTATCAAAACTGCAAAAGTGTGTGTATATATATACACACACACACACACACATGGGTTGTTGACAAATAAGCACTAAAAATGCTTTTTCTGTAAAAGACCTTATTTGAAGAAGAAATGCACATATTTATTTAGTGTGAAGTCTGATCTTTGAGAAAATATAACGGTCACTATATTCGGCGATTCTTTCATTGCTTTTTTTATTTTTTTATTTTTTTTATTTTTACTGAACTGTACCATAAATATGTCCTGTGGTGTGACATGGCAAAAATTAAGACAAAAAAAAGTAAATATAAAAAAATAAAGGTGCTTTAAAAGGTTCTTCACAGCGATGCCATAGAAGAACCATTTTTGGTTCCACAAAGAACCAGTCAAAGGTTCTTTAAAGAACCATCTCTTTCTTACCTTTTTTATAATCTGAAGAACCTTCTTTTGCCATAAAGAACCTTTTATGAAACAAAAAGTTTGAGAGAGCAAGCATGAGAGAGATTTATCTTCGATGTTAGACACTTATTTTTATATAGTGTTATTTATTTAATATGAAATTATAATTTACATCATTTTTTCCCCCATGACTTATTGGACAATTTCAAGACAAACTTTGGCAACAAGACAAACTGTGCTGTCATCCATTTAAAAACTGCTGAAAATTATATCATTTTAAGTTGAGTGATATTTGTATCTCTGCTATTGCAATGTTTTTTTTTTTTTTTTTTTTTTTTTTTTTAGATATTTTGGGATAAAAACAAATCTGTGTCTCACACCATAGGACATCACGTCACACTAAAGGACAGAGATGGTAGTTATTAAAGTATTTCTATTAACCTATGTTGTTTTTTTAAACATGTCAAAGGAGAAAGAAAGTTTAACTTTGATACAAACAATATCAAGATTTTTAAACAAAAATAAATGTAGGGGTGTCTTTTGTAGTGGTTCCAAAAAAGTTAAATATTTGATCAATTCCGAGACAAATATTTACCATGACAGGGGGGCAGTAACACTATTATAAATGGGGTCCTTCAATTAATTAAAATTTTCTCTGAATTTGGCTGATTTTAAAATCAGTATATGGTGTCACACCAGAGGACATGGTTTTCAGAGACAATATGTACCAAGTTCTTACAGTTTTAGAAACTGAAAAAATGATTGGCATTTACAAAAATAGACACTTGTACAGTTATGCCGGAGGTATTTATTAACATTTTTATGCTTTTCTTTTTCATTTATAGAAGTTGTAATTTATTGAACCTTGCTTGAGACAGTCACACCATAGGACAATTTGGAAATTTGGCTCAAAAATCGAATAACAATGCAGTATAATATAGTTTTATCATAACAACCAAATGCAAATGCTTATATGGACGTGTCTGCACACTTCCCCTTTGAAACCAAAACAAAGGTCTCAGGGTGAGTTCATTGTTTTCATGCCAAAGCTGGTGTCTCCTTGGCAACAGGCTGTAAACTCAAAGCTGCTTCAGGCAAATGCGCAATGAAGACAAAGGACTGACCCTTAAAAGACAAGGACGTAAACACAGGAACTGATTTAACTTCATTTAACTCAAACATTTCAGTCCAGAGAAGTAACAAACTGCCGACACAGGTGAGTCTTGCTGGTTTAAATGTTAGCAAAAGTAAATACATTTCATTCCCTTATTTAGTAACTATTGTTTAACATTAAATATTTTTTCTTGGGAAGTTTGATGATATTTTATGCATTCTGAATTGTGGTTATTGGCTAATAAGAGCTTCTGTTTTTCTTATGCAACAAATGAAAGGCCATTTAATAATTTCTAATATTATCTAATATATAATCATATTAAATTCATTACCAAATTATACAGAAAGTTGCTTTAGGGAAAATGTGCTAATTAATCATTTCAAAAGCAAACATTTACCATTTATTAAAGATGAAAAAATACTTAAAATGTCCTTGCACTTACACAGTACTGAGATTACGCATTGCCTTCATCATAAACATAACCACATGGGGGCAACAAAGCAGTTCTTGTGCATGTTGTGAATATTGAAGAAGATATTCATTAGTTAGAGCACCAGAACTGCAGCTAATTTTCTGTGTTTGTGCATCCTGCAGAACATTGGAGCATGAGTAGACATGAAAGAAGCAGATTTGTGGAGCAGCTGTTGAATGAAGAGCTGGAGGCGGTGGCTCTGGGACTGGAGCAGGGAGAGTACGCCTGGGAAGAAATTGACCTGCCTCATGATTCACAGGGCTCCACTCCTCTTATTAGTGCCTGCAGGAGGGGTCTTACTAGGGTATGAGACAATAGTGTTATAATGATCAAAACAAAGCAGAAACTATAGCTAACGTCTGTGTAGGAAAGCTAATGTAGTGTAATGGGGGTGTAATGTATTGATTAATATAATGGGCATAATGTTTCACTGTAGTAGCTACTTTCTACTACTTCCTGTTTTCTTGGTTTCAAAGCTGCATTATGCAAATGTCGTGGATGCATGCCAAAGATTGGCATGGAACAGAAGAAACGATTGAATAAAGTCTTTTTTTTTTCTTACAGCACAAAAAGTATTCTCAAAGCTTCTTAAAATTACGGTTGAACCACTGATGTTAAATGGACTATTTTAACAATATCCTTACTACCTTTCTGGGCCTTGAAAGTATCAGTTGCATTGCTGTCTATACAGGTTCAGAAAGCTCTCAGATTTCATCAAAAATACAGTATCTTAATTTGTGTCTTGAAGATGAACGAAAATCTTACAGGTTTGGAACGACATGAGGATGAGTAATTAATGACAGAATTGTCATTTTTTAGTGAACTATCTCTTTAACATTTTTGAATACAGGTGATGCATTTCCTTCTAAAAAGAGGAGCTGATGCTACACTGTGTAACCATTGCAACCAGACAGCTCTTCATGTTAGTCAACCAGCACTCCAGAGGGAGCTGTTGACGTCTATGATCAGAGACATACCCCATCAGAGACAGCTCTCACTAGCAGCCTGGAGGGGAGACCTCTGCTGTCTACAAGACCTGATGGTGAGCAGCTCAGACTTCAACTTGCCATTTGACTGTTGAAATGTGATATAAACCTTAGGCTCACACAAAGCAGGCTAGACTCCATAGAGAGTTCTCTGATGGATCAGTATTGGCCACCTGTCATGTGTGAGTGAGATATTTTTACTCTCACCTCAGGCAATGGCTGGAGTAAATTAGAACAAATAAAGCTTATAATGTTTGTGTGTTACAGGCCCAGACAGACTTGGTGGAGTTAAATAAACAGAACAGAGATGGACTGACCCTGCTGATGCTGGCTGTAAGGGATGTCGATCTGTTTGAAAGCTTAGAGACGCCGTGGGACTATCAACCTGTGGAAGTGGTGAAAGAGCTTATGTCTCTTTCAGTGTAAGGAAGGCAAATTCATTTCAACCTCATTTAGCCAGTTTCTCATCTTGTATATCCACCTTTTTCTTCCTGTCAGAGTGGGTGTGGCCATTTGTAAATGCTATGGGTCTGGCTTCTGGTCTCATCCACGTCCAGCTAGTTTTAGCTGTACGAAACAGCTTGTTTTGCTGGTTGATATTGCAAATTGGTGTGTCTTACCATATTATTTTAATGTATTATCTTAATTATGAACACACTGGTATGTTGTGCAAACAGTTTTACCGTTTACTGCATGCTGTTATTCTTCTTGATATTTCCCTATAGTGCAGGAGTCACCAAACTTGATCCTTGATCCAGCAGAGTTAGCTCCAACTTGCCTCAACACACCTGCCTGGAAGTTTCAAGTATACTTATTAACAGAGATTTTCTTACCATAGAGAGATGAGAGGGTCTGTATTACTTACTATTGGAAAAAGCGTAACGGCTAACTTGGCTAACTTGGCGATATGGGCTTAAAAATTTATCACGATAATTTCTGTTATTTATTACGATAACGATATCAATGACGATAATTCAGGGATTCCTGTTTCTTTAGAGAAAAGTATTATATTTCCTATTTTTACCCAAAATAGACGTATCTGAGTACACACGTACAATGTAATAACTGTTTAATTCATACTGGAAGCCGGGGGGCGCCCAAGCGTGGAAACTCCACATGGGCTTTATAGCATACTGACGCTACAGGTTATCGCTGTTGTGGTTAGAAGGGATAGAGCTCTGAGGGATAGAGTTTTTTTTTAACACCTTTGTGTTTTTCTACACCTACTTCAATCCTAATCTTAGCCCTTACTATAATAGAAAAACAGTTTTATTGTTGTACGGTGTGACAAAAATAACGTTAGATTGATGTGCGCATACCCAGTAGCTAGAGCTGTATTCCTTCTAGCCTTAACTGGTTATCGCTGTAGCTGAATAAAAAGCAGACAGACAAATTTAACTGAGAAAACTTGATAATAAACAAAGTTGCTACAGTATATGGTTTGTCTCTGTTCTTCATTTATTCTTGGGTATTTTTATAAGAATAAAGTATATTTTTAATCCAATGCCAATCGACATGGCTTTTATAATACTATAAAATAGTATGATTTCTGCCTCAATCTGTGATATAAAACCACGTCTGATCACAAAAGGTTATTTCAAACACTGGACTGTTATGAAGTTAATTTGGAGAAAAAGCATGTCAATAAATTATATCTTTGTTGGACAGCAGGTTTGTAAACAGGCTCATACACATGCAAAACTGTGCACACATGCTACTGTAGACTTCATCGTTATTATCGCGGGAAGACTAATTCTTATCGGTATATCTCAACGATAAGATATCACCTATCCCTACTTAATAACCAATCACATTACAGCCTAGACGTCATTGAATTTTAGTCAGCGTTGTGCGACACTCAATCACCGTTTACGGATACCGTAGGAATAAGTGCAGTAAGCTGAATCCCACCTGTTGCAAAAAGTCAGCGACTTCTCTTATAAAACCGCATGTTTTTCGTGGTAAACTCTAAAAATAGTTCAATCCAAAACTATTATTTAGTGTAAAACATGTTGAAGATTAGCAGATAGGCTGTCAATTCATTAAATGATAAGCCATTACCTCTAAAAAGCTATTTATTCAGCATAGTGAAACCGTTCTTCCACTGACACTGACAGAAAACGGCCTCTGGTCTCCTTTCCCGCGTACTGCCAGACCAGAAGCGTTAGCTTTAGCCGTTGCGCTTTTTCAGCTAATGGTTGCAGGCTTGCCATCTAGTGATTTTCCTTTTAAGACCTTGATTAGCTGGTTCAGGTGTGTTTGCTTAAGGTTGGAACTAAACTCTGTAGGACACCGGCCCTTCAGGACCGAGTGTGGTGACCCCTGCTATAGTGGCTAATGAACCGAAAGTCTCACCCATAGGCTTACTTCCATGTTAAAGACTAAGGTGGATAAACAACCAACCGAAGTGCAACGTATTTGGAAGATGTAGAATTGTAAACAATATAATGACATTTAAAATAATTGGTGATTTAACAAAGTCACTCTCATTAAATATCACTAATACACTTGCTCTGATTTCCAGTGATATGAAGATCCTTGATGGAAGAGGTCACACTGCTCTGTGGTATGTCTCTCAGGTCAAAGGCACCAAGAAAGAAGAACTCTTCAGTATAATAGATTCTTCAATGCATACAGGTAACATGCTACATATTCCCCTTATTTTGCAATGTGGAAGCAAGCTATTTGTTGTGAAAGTGCAGCAAACAGTAACATTTTCTATATAAATAGTGTTTTCACGAAAGGTCACCACTCAGCCATATTGGCAGCACAGAATGTAAACAATGCCATTGAACTGAATGGAACTTGCAAATTTTGCTGATTATTTCTGCTGAAAATGGTCAACTATTGTCATGTTTTGGCCGGAACTAACCGGTTAGACTGGGAAAACATTTGGAGTACTATAGACTGCCAAAAGTTATAACAAATCAAGGAGAAGAGTGAGAAAGAAGGCGTTTGTGGTTGGCCAAACTGAACCAGGACTTCCAGGACAAGAATCTTAACAATATTTGTGTGTGTTTTTATCATTTCTGGTCAGGCCGGTGAAATATTAGGCTAATATCCTAATTAATACTACTCGTATGTATCTTAACCACTTGCTGTCAAAATATTGTGCCCTTTCCTGCTTACTAAGTCCTTCTTTATATAATTCAGCAGCTTCCACATGTTTTTTTTTGTGGTTAAGACAGCATAAATGAGCAGAACAACTTATTCAGTAGTACATTAACCGTGCAATCAATGCTGTTGTTTACATCTGAGTATCTCCAATATGGCCACACATCTGGGTAACTGACCAAACCGTGATGTAAAACCCTCTATAACTTCTGTAATTCTCAAAACACTGTAATTCTCAATACAGTATTATAAGAATATTCATCCATTTATCTGTAATGCAATTCATTAAAAACCTGTTAATGTTCTCAATGTGATAATTTATGTTAGTATTTGTATTGTATTTTGGAGAACCAATAGGCACCTGTCTGGACACGTCTTATTGGCCAACGAGTCCTTCTGTACTCCCCAGCTGCTGTCCAACACGTGGTCGTTGCACATCAGATTCAGATGAGAAGAAGGTCAGGTGCTCTCACACTTCTTACAGCTGATGAATGATAAAATACAGACAGCTAATCAGACTTAAAATTTAAATTTGTTTTCAGGTTCAAATTTAAAGGGCTTGCGCATTTAAAAAATAGCAGATGCCATTGCGGAGAAGCTTTGCACAGCAAAAAACATAACATAAAACACAAAACCTCCTCAGGTATCCAGCGCTGGTTTCGACAACATTGTGCCTTCTTTGAAGTTGCAATAGAAAGACTATGTGTTGTTTTTTCCACTACATTGACGCCGTTAGCTAAATTCACTGATAGAAATGAGACAGCGTAGACTACACTCGTTATATTCACTGTTTAGGTGCGTTTAGGTACGCAGTCTACGGGTTCACGTCATGTGTAACAAGAACAACAAAAACAGAGTTATCGTTCGCTGGTGTGGACACAAATATAGTTATCGTTGTATTCATTGTATTTATAGTTATTGGTGTGAACGGGCCTTTATTCATTATACGCAGTGAATCTTCTGCAGCAATCCATTTTAACTGTGTGAACAAATGCGTACAAACATAATTTAGTGTAGTTTATACGCTCTGAAATGTCTTGATTAAGCCCTTTTTGGCGTTTCATTTGGTTGAGTCTTGGTCACAGGCATCACAGCTGGCTAATGATGGTGTTATTTGATTGAATAGACTGCCTCCAGATGGTCAGTAGACAACAGGTGAATTAGTCATGTGTTACTCTGTGAAAGGTTATTGTAAGGGACAGTCAAACCTCACAGCTTTTAAGCAGTTTTGTTTCTTGCTGCCTACCAGCTGTGTCATGGATAACCTTTCCTTCACTGCACTTTTTTTTTTTTTTTTTCAGCAGAAAGAATTAGCTGAGGTTATCATGACACAAAAGGATCATGCAGACTTCCACCAAGGTCAGTCAACAACTAGACTCAAATCATTCATTGTTAATCCTAGAAGACAGAATACAGTGTCAGAGGTACACCTGCAGGATCATTCCAGAATGACAGCAACTCTCTGTGTTCACCGGGCTTTCAAAAGCTTTGGCAACCTTTTCCACCAACCTGAAAAACACACACACACACACAGCAGTCTCTCTCTCTCTGCCTATCCCTCAGAGAATCCATGACAATAGGAGGGGTGTGTCTGACTCTGCTTTTTGGGCTCCTCTGTTTCAAATGAGTCAGACTGCACAGAGTCATCCACAGAAAACCTCTGACACACACAGATAAGGATTATGCAAGACTCAGAGGAACTGTAAACAATTTGGTTTCACTGAAGCTTGCGCTAATTTAGAGAGGACTGACTTTGTGAAAGGTACTTTTTGTATATATTGCATATTTAGTTTGCAAGTTGTATGTGTATATGCACAGAAGTTTTTGAAAGAAAATTTACAATTTACAATAGCATTTTCTTTTTAATTTATTTAAAAATGTAAATTATTCCTGTGATGACAAAGTTAACTTCAGGTAGGCATTACTCCAAACCTTTATTATTATAAATGTTGATAAGTGTTCGACCTAATGTTTTTTTAATAGATAACAGTGTAAAAGTACTGTCACTTTTGAGAAATTGTATACATTTCTTCCAAGAAATACTCTCTCTCTCTCTCTCTCTCTATACAAATTTGACATTTATTTGACATTTTACGTATATGTATATATGTATATATAGAGAGAAAGAGAGTAAGAGAGAAATTTGACATTTATTCCAGTAGATAATTCTCATTTAATTTCATCTCATTCTCCTTGAGTATTACAGGTGTTGTGAATTTTTATATTGGCTCTGTAGAATAACCATGGGGCCCATTTTACATGACCCTTTTCACCCTGAGTGTATCTGGCTGCGTGTCTGCAGATAACAGGATTTGCTTTGAGGGTTGGATGGAGCCAAAGATAGACATCAGACAAGATGGCAGAGATGAGAAACGAAGCAGGTTAGCCAGCTGACCACATACAAACCCATTCATCACTTCCTGATTAAATTAAATTAGCATTCAGATAAACAAGAGAGCCAATCACAAATCAACAAATCACACTTAAACACCAACAGCAGCAGCTGTGTAAACGTAAAATGCACAAACAAACTGTCCTCACAAATAATTTGCCTGCTCACAAACCTCATGTGCATTCAGTGGCTCTTTCTCATTTCTACACAAAGACCGTACAGAGGAGTACAGTTACAGGATCAAGCGTTGTCAGCATAAGACTATGGTTCCAGGGTGTACCATTATCCACAGAGAGAGAGAGGGGAGAACTTGTCTAAGGAAGATTTAACTCTGCCGTTACTGCTAAGAAACATTCAGCATGTTTCTAAACAGCTAATTTGTAAATGCTAATGTAAATTTGTAATGTAATTTTTACTCAGTCGGACTTCATCCTTGCCCAGCCTATGGAATAACAGAAAAGACTGGGGTGAAATAAGATCCTTGCATCCATCACTCAGTTTGACTTCTTCCTCAATACCTGTTCTTCCTGCTGCTCATGTCACTCAGTTCAGCAAATCTGCTCCGATGCTAATGGACCCTCTACTTGATGCAAGTGTGCTGCTGCAAGCGCGGGCTAACATTCAAAACAGTAAGTATATACAATTGTTTGTTGTGAAAAAAATGTGCTTGTATTTTAGAAAAATACAGACACTGATAATTAGATTCATGAGCATTATTACACTTGTAGACGTGAGATATGGCTGTATATCGGTACACTGTGATTACCTACGGCCATATCAGCCATGCCGATATACAGCCATATCGCACATCTACGAGTGTGATATTGCGTTTATACAACAGTAAGAAACAACAATGGAGTGTTTTAAAAACCCTATTTTGTGTCGCGCCGATAGCCTCGTGGGCAGTGTGTCGACATGCAGCACCGCTGCACTTTGGGCGTCCCATGTTTGAGTCCTGCCTCACTGACCTTTCCCGATCCTGCCCCCTCCCCCCTTTCTCCCACTTAATTTCCTGTCTCACTACTGTCCTATCAATTAAAGGCAAAATTGCCAAAAATAAACCTTGAAAAAAAAAAAACTCTTTTGCACAGAACTACTTCCTTCCGCCATGGATTCAAATCTCAGTTTGACAGTTTAACAGCTGAGCCCAAGCCTCTGTTACTAATTCGAAAACGTCACTTTAGAGCTAGTAATGAAGGACTTTGAATTGCTTCATTAAAAGCTTATTGTATTACGGTATTAAAAGCAGTGTATTATGTGCAGTAGAGTATTAAGAGTGAGAGATGGACTGGGCAAGTGTGATTACCTGCATTTGATACAGCATTCCTCAGCTTAATCTAATATTCACAATAAAGCATTATGTCTACTGAGGAAAGCTTTATCTTTATCATAACATTAATATTCTTTCATCTGTTAAGGGTGATTCCCAATGACAGCGCTACTCTGTGCATTTGGTAGCTGTGTCAAGCTGTTGTTGAAAGTAAAAATAACTTCTGTTTAAAACAACGTTTATTTTTCAGTAAAAAAAGACGTAAAAACAGCCTCATCACCACTAAAAGCACCATCACCAACACATGCGCAAAGTTGCTAGGCAATTAAGTCAAAAGTACACAGGCAGCTCTGATACACAGCATTGAATTTACAAAAAAAAATGATAAGATTTTGCCAAAACTGTTGGAACAAATAATAGATTAATTAGACCAAAGACTACACGTTAGATTTACCCAAAACAAATTAGAGCTCATGTTTAACCACTATAGAGACATGAGAGCCAGCTTTAAATTCCAGAAGATCTGGCCAAGGTCTGGCTGCTCTAGGCAGGATCATGAATGCTAAACTGCCGCTGATGGTCCTGGAGCTCACGTCTCTGAAAATGTTGATACAAATTTTCAAATAGATAGTTATCTTTATTAACAAACTGCATATTTGAACTATTATGTACAAGTTATATGTACAAGTACATTCTCATCTGAAAACCTCTTAAAAATACATGCTGTGACACAAAAACAGTAATATTTTTTAAAATTATAGTAGATTTGGGCATCCGCCATGACACTCACTGTGAGAAGTATCGCAAACGGAGTGATACAGTTACAAATGGTGAAATGGCTGTTTGGCTCTAATATCGCACTCCTATTAAACAATCAGATTCGAGGACCAGAAAGAACTGTTGTATAAATTGTGATACATAACGTGGTTTGTCAGGTTTCGTCTGATCAATGTGTTACCCCTGTTGGTGTCTGTTGCTGTTGGTCACTGTTTGTTTTCACTGACTGAACATGTTCAATTAGCATTTGTCAAAGAATGCCTAAGCAGTGACATAATGTGGTGGTTGGCATCTGCTGGTCCAGTGTAAACTAGCCTTTAGGAAAGTTGCACGCAGTCCAGACTGGCTGTGTGAGGATGTACAAAAGTGTTTGTGAATTCATATCCACAATCACTAATGTTCCTCCCCAAACAGACCAGATAATCTTGAGTGTTGCCTAGTCTTAGTGGTTTCCAGTGCTCAAAAAAATCCACCATTAACTTCTCTTGAGACTGGAGGAGTTTCCAAAGACCATCTACAAGTAACACAGAAAGCAAGAACAAAACGAAGTAGTGCCAGTGTTGATCATTTTTGTGGTCCAGAGTCTGTCATTAGGTAATCTGTGATTGAGGACACATCTGCTTGTGCCAGGAGCTTCCACTACAGTTAGAAAAACAGAATGGATTAAAAGAGAGTGAAGAAATCACCATCCTAAAGAACATTATCCTGACAGAGATACATTTACCCCAGAATCTTAGCTGTGGAGGGTTTCCCCATCTGTGTCATCTCACCTGATCAGCTGTAGAGATAGTCTGAGAAGAATGAGTGCGGGAACTTAGGGTGTTTTGTCATCAGAAGACTAAGTATTAGAGCAGACCTTCACTAATACATTGTACAACCCTACAGGGCTTAGAGGTGCTCACACAGGGGATGTTGACAGACAAAAGGTGAGGAAAAGCTTTCTTTAAAACATTTCAATAAATGCAAAAACTCTAGCCTGTAATACCATTTTGATAGTTTTGTTGTGATTTCCAGACACTACCTACTCTATGTTCAAAGACACCCAAACATCTTGCTCCACTGGACAATATATACTCTGCACGTTCAAGTCTTGAGCACCCTCTGCTCTTAAAACAAAGTAGCATCTTGCCTGTCTCATCACAGTCCAGACGAAGACTGGAAAGGATCTCCAGGCCGTCTTCGAGAAGATCCAGAGGCACCAGAGCAGGCAGTGAAGAGAGCAACTCCTGCAGCAGTAGTAGCCAAGAAGAGGATGATACTATGCCTCAAGATATACAGAAGATACATGTGGGCTTAGATAAGTCACTAAATCTGGAACTGGGGACCTATTTGGATTTTCAGGAGTTACTCAGTTCAGCAATACATAATACTGCAACAGATTATGTAATTTCAGACAAGAAAGGCTATACATCTATCAAATCATTGACTGTCAAGGAAGTCGAGGATGAAATAAGATGCAAGTCTTCCAAGACAACTGAAAACTCTGAGGATTTTCAGAGGAAGTCTCCAACTATGGACAGCTGCTCTGTCTCTGAAGGACCCAAGAGCATAGTCAGACAAATACAACCTACAGTCAGAGGATCCTGTTTCATTGCAAGTGAGAAGCACCTCACCACTGTGGATGCTGGTGTAGTAGAACAAACTTCACAAGAAAAGAACAAACCAGTTAAGACGATCAAAAGAAATGACAATAAAGGCAAAACATCAATTCAGACAAATCAGTCATTCAACGTTCTGGCACACAGAAATCAAAGTACTGTCAAAACCACAAGGAATAGGATAAATTCACCACTTCATGCAAAAGTGCAGCTCAGAGAAAGTAAACCCACCACCCTAGTTATTTCAGGAGAGTCTACTAACAAATATTTGCCAAGGGCACCTATAACGGCTTGTAAAAAAACTGCACGTGAAGCCCCAACAACAAGGGGGGTCTCTGGAGCTTTTCAACAAATGAAGTTGAGTGATGACAAGAAAGTAAGCAATAACAATCAAAACCAACTTCATAGAGATCTGAGAAGTGCAAGAGCATCCAAAAAGCCAGCAACAGGAGCAGTACAGCGAGCAAGGTCTGCTGTGGATTATGTCACGTACAATGACATGTTTCTGAAGATCAGCCAGGGAGATGAAGGTCCAGCAATCTACGAAATGTTCGCGACTCCAGTTTATGAGAATCTTAGAGTAGACAATTCTACAGAGAGAACCAGACAAGTCCATACTGCACTTCAAGTAAAAAGACAGATCAATGGAAAAGTGAGGGGGCAAAAAAAAGAAGAGGTTAACCGAAAGAAACAAGCTCAGTCTGAGAGATCCAGTCGAGCTAAATGCAGACAACTCAAGCGGAGGGATAATGTTAACAAAGGGATGAGGAAATGCCCATCTTCCTCCGAGAATCAATGCCATGTCATTGTAGCTTCTGCTTGTGGAAATGTCCAGCAAAAGAAATCTGAAATGCAAACTGAGGGTGATGGGAGGGAAATTTCAAATGCAGGAAGACAATGTAGTTCCATACTATCAGTGATTGAAGAAGTACTTTCCAACACTCTGTCCAAGACAAGTATCATTAAGAAAATAATACATCAAGAACAAACTCCAATTGATCCCAAAACTGAACCTGAAATATCACACGAGACCAAACTGCCATCGCAGCCCCTTATTAATACCTGGACAAGTGACGGAACGGGATCACCTGTGTACCAAAGGTTTCTAGATGAGATTGGTGATGGGCCTCTAACAGATGACCTGCTAAGGTCTTTGGCAGAGGAGCTGATTTCAATTGAGAGAAGAGACGAAGAAACACTCAAGACTGAAAAAGAAGACAGCACAGAGTTCAAACATAACTTGCCTTCAAAATTTAAGAAGCTTTTAAATGAGGTAACATTCTAACATATCTTAAGCTGCCTTTACGCCATGCCGTAATTGACATTCTGACATTCTACTCAAGCTGAATTATGGCAAAACTATGAACGCCAAAGCCCTCACATGCTCCTGAACTCGTAATTACAACTTGTAAACTCGGAATATTCTGAGAGTTACGACTTGGACCAGTGACAGCTGTACCACCTGACCGCCGCCAGGCTCTTTTTGGCGCTAACTCCGAGTCCGAGAACATGGAAAGCTGTGAGTAAAATGTCACGTGTTGTCATCTCAGAATTACGGTAATTACGACATGGTGTGAACGCAGCATTACTTGTAGATAGTGTCAACCAAACCTGCTTCTGTATCCCATTTCCACCAAGGCTGCTTTAGTGCTGGTTCGGAGCCAGATCCTAGTTTCAAATCGGTTCTTTGTCTTCGACACCTAAAGCGCCAGCTCAGAACCAGGAAAAGTGATTCGTAAGTAACACCAAAACATTGCTGGTCTAAAAGTAAGAACCGCTTGCGTCAGGGGCCGGGGATGGGGTTACCGTGACCAACAAGAGAAACAGAAAATTCTAACCAGGCTATTTTTTTTTTTAAACAGCCATGTTTGGATGCCGACGTAGGTTCACAAAGCCTTTGTTAATATTATGCTTGTTCGGGATGTGTCTGCGCTGCACGGACCGGTTGTCATGTGGTGTCGAAGTACCGCAAGAGCAATTTAAAAGCTTAGAGTCGTCTGCTCTCCAATTGCTCACATGCTGCTTTGGTATTTTGCGTCGATGCATTTCGAGCAAGCCTGATGTGTTTGGCGCTGCCACACTAGCGTTGATGGGAAAGATGAGACATATTCAGTGATGTAAGACCTGGTTCTGTGGTTCTTCTCTATCCCATGGAAAAGCAAACCGGTTCTTATAAGGCTCACCAGTTTAACCAACTCCAAACCGGCAATAGCACTAGCTCTAAACTAGCACTCGGTTCCTGCTGGTGGAAAAGGGGCCCTGGAGAGATACCTTCCTGCAGACTTCAGACTCTAACCCTGCTTCAACTGCTTGACCTTTAACCCTGCTTGCTTAGCTAGTTCAGGCGTTTGATTACTCTGCAGGATGGCAGCTCTCCAGGAGCAGGGTTGGCTACCCCTGCAATATTTTATGGGCCATTACACTGAGTCTCTGTTGTCCATCAGGGTGCATCCTCAGGTGAACTGCATTACACTAATGGATCTTACTCAGATGAAGCTATCACATGGACAAAAGGAGAGGTTCTAGGTAAAGGAGCTTACGGAACGGTAGGTGTTTAAATGCATCGTTTTAAAGCACTCTTCTTAGCATTAATGTATGATTTTCAAAATGTTCTGCATAATCAAACGTAAAGCTTTTGCCATGTTTCACATTTTTATTCATAGGTGTATTGTGGGCTAACCAGCCAAGGTCAGCTGATTGCAGTAAAACAGGTGGCACTGGATGCTTCAACTTCAGAGATGGCAGAAAAAGAGTATGAACGCCTGGAGAGAGAGGTGGACCTTCTCAAAACCCTTCATCACACCAACATAGTTGGTTTCTTGGGCACAGCTCTCTGTGAGAATACCGTAAGCATCTTCATGGAGTATGTTCCAGGTGGCTCCATCTCAAATATCCTGAGTCGGTTCGGACCCCTGCCAGAGAAGGTCTTCGTTTTATACACTCGACAAATTTTGGAAGGTGTTGCCTATCTTCATGCAAACAGGGTCATCCATAGAGATCTGAAGGGGAACAACATCATGCTTATGCCCAACGGAGTGGTCAAGCTAATTGACTTCGGATGTGCTCGCCGCCTTCAGACTTCAACTGGAAGTAAGAGTGACCTTATGAAGTCTGTACATGGTACCCCATACTGGATGGCACCAGAGGTGATAAGCGAGACAGGTCATGGACGAAAATCAGACATCTGGAGCATCGGGTGCACTGTGTATGAAATGGCCACAGGAAAGCCACCCCTTGCACACATGAACAAGATGGCAGCCCTCTTTTACATTGGGGCTCAAAAGGGCTTAATGCCATCTCTGTCTGATGACTTCTCTACACATGCAAAGTCTTTTGTCACAGCTTGCCTAACCAGGTAATTTTCTCTTTTACTCAGAAATTAAATATTTGCTCTGGTTATTTTATGCCAAGTTTTTTTTTAATGTATATTAGTAGTCTAAGTTCACCACATATTATTTTAGACACGTTTTGTAAGTGGAACAATTTTCCTCTTTGCAGAGATCCAAAGCAACGACCTACAGCAGATGAACTGTTAAGACATCCATTCATCTTTCATCACAGCCATGCCTGCAATAGGCCAATGAACTTGAAAACTTGATTTACCAAATCAAAAAGTGGGCATGTTTCCATTACAAATTTGCACAAACCTTTGCACAAACCTTATTTAATAAATGTTGATTAAAAAAGCGTTTCCATTAACCAATAGTACTAAAATGTAATTTTTTTTTCTCTCGTGATAACAAATGGCAACGGATTTTGGTTATAGTTAATCAAAGGAGGCATATGCGTGTATCTTTACGGAAGCAGTGTGGAGAGCCGCTTCTGAAACATGCACGGCTGATATTTATATAAGCATTGAAAAGAGTGGCCGCGATCAGTTCCGGTGGCCGATTCAAAACCGCAATGTGCCGCAGACGTGTGCAGTGTAAATTGTCACAGAATATTTCACAGAATTGCAAGGGAAACCTTTTTTTTGCATTTACAGGTCATATGGCACATGTAAAAAGTCATATGAGAATTCTTCAATATACTATAACCTGCAAGAAACATTTCATACGTGGCCATTCTCAAGTATAAAGAGCTTCTTGCCATTAATGCATATATACATCATTTATAATGCACATGTCTGCATGGTTACAATGCAGCCACCGGAGCTGATTGTGGGCACTGTAATCAATGCTTATGTTTATACCAGCTGTGCTGCACTCGTTTCTGAAGTGGCTCTCTACACTGCTTCTGTAAAGATACCCACAAACGCCTCTTTTGATTAAATAAAGCCAAAATTTGTTCAAAATCCATTGCCATGACTCATTGTGAGGGGAAAAAAAATGATGTTTTAGTCACATAACATTGGTTAATGGAAACTGTTACTTCCCAAAACTTTGGTAATATTTACAAAGTTTTGCACGAATCTGTAATGGAAATATACCTGTTTTGACCCAACATAATTCACTTTTAAAATAACTTATAAAAACTTATAAAATAACACAGTGAATATCTGTAAATAGTTATTTGACAAATGTGCCAATAAGTTTTTAACACAATAAATGATCACATAAAGACTGAGGTTAAGGTAGTGGAAACCATGGAATTTATTATTAAATCTAAATAAAATTAGGAAAAGACCAAAAAAAAAAAAAAAAGTGCCAGGGTTTGCACTTGCCTTATCCAACTGCAATTCAGAGATCCAAAGTAAAATGTTGTACAATGCTGGCCTCATTTTCCAATAAATTCACACTAAAAAGAATCAAAACCAAAAAAAATCAAAAGCATTCATCCGTATTCAGAAATAATGTTGAGGGCCTGTGAAAGCCCAGATCTCTTTGGGTCAGCACTGTGATAATGAACTCAATCTTCTTTTACCCATGTACGTTTCTGGTCATTTGTTACTGACTTACAGAGTTGCACAAATAGGCTACTGCTTCAAGCCAAGAAATATATAAAATGCACTTCACAGCGAAGGTTATGTAAACTTTATAGAACTATACTTTTTGAGGCACAGCCTTTGGCATCCAGCTTAAGGTCATCTTGAAGGTCAAAAAAAGGTACAAATTGCATGGCCTCTGACAACATGCCAGGTAATTGGCAGGGTGTGTGGACTGCCTGCTAGTACACCCTCTCCTGATAGCAACGTGGATCACCAGTTCTAGAGCACATCACTGGAAGGCTGCGCTAGAAATGCCAATGACAGATTCTAACACTGAGTCACAAAATCCCCCCCACCCCCATATATTTATATATATATATATATATATATATTTATATATTTTACAAGCAGCTCCAAACCTGAGAAGTTATGGTACAGCTTTTAACATACGAGAATGTATGTAAATTTTTCTTCACAATCTGTAAACAACGATCTTGTCCCTTTCATTATAAACATGCAGCTCATATAGAAGGTATCAGATGAGGGGAAAGGAAATAAAGAAACATTCAAAGAACTATGGAACTAAAATCTTGATTCTGCATTCCTTCTTTGTTTAACAAATGTGAGGAGCATCAGTCATCTTAGAGGGTGTTTCAGTCCTATAAATTTCCACTGTGGCAAAAATTGATCACTCATTATGCTTTTATCAAAAATTATGCTTTTTTTTTTGTTTGTTTGTTTACTATAATGGCCCTGACATTCGTATACTGGCTCACACATACATACAGACTGCTCGTGAGGGAATACTGAGGAAAAGCAGCAGTTATACAGAGATGGCGAGACTGAACCGAACTGCCAGAAGATCGGGAAGCATTTTATTTTCTTTCTCTTACTCTTCACAATCCTGTTTGTTTTCCTCTCCTAATAATGAAATCTATGCTTGATTTTCTTTTATATTTTATCCTTTTTCCTATCAGTTCAAGAGTCCATTCCTCGGGCACTTAACAGCGAATCAAGCGTGTCAAAAGTGTCTTTGTAGTCTGTGTGTCGGCCATTAGCCAGGCCGGTGCTCTCAGGGCCATGGCTCTCCACTGGTTTCCTGTCCAGTTTCACTAGGGTGCTGAGATGTCCGTAGCCCACCTGGTATGTGACAGGGGGAGGGGGGAAGGGAAGGTTAAGAACAGAGCTGTGAGAGGACACACACTGCTGAACAGAGGAACAATGAGAGGAACTACCTGCACCGCCTTTGGAGCTTTTGTTCTTTTTGGAGTGGTGATTGTGGCTGGATTCGGGGTTCACCCTCTTGCGTGAGGAGCTGGAAGCTGAGCTTGTGCCATCGCCACCGGAACTTAGTGGGCTTCGAAGGGCCGAACCAGATGCGGGTGCCTCGAGGCCGCTCCTGCCGTTGCCGCTATGTGTGTGCGTGTGTGAGTGGCCGTGTTTGTGATGGTGACGATGGGCTGAGTGGTCTCTGTGTTTCTCCTTGCTCACAAGCGGGCTGGAATGTTTGCTCTTTGCGGCACCCTCGTCAGAGGAGCTGTGCCGCTCAGAGGAGACCTTTATTTTCATTTTTAGCTCCTCCTTACTTGATCCCCCCTTTTCGCTCTGGGAGGGGACGGGAAGACGCAGTTTTAAAGAGCTCCCTTTCTCGCGTTTGTCCTGGAGCTTGTCCTGCCCGGGAACGGGCAGCTTCATCTTCAGGGGCGAGGCAGTGGTGGCTCCTGCTCCCTGCTGCCCGTGAGGCAGCTGGGGCAGGTGTTTGCGGTGATCCGTCTGTGTTGGAGCACCATAGACCTCCGCCTCCATGTTCTGCTGCTCTTGCCTGCGTTTCTGCACAGCCATCTCAGCAGCGTGTTTCTCCCTGTACTTGTCTAGAGACATTTTCTGCGTGGGTGCCGCAGGTGGAGGATAGGCCGTGGCCTGGTGCTTTGCCCCACCACTGGCTTTGTGTTCGTGTTTGGCAGGGTTGAACTCTGCGCTTTTGTCAGGCCGATGTGGGTGCATAGAACTGTGTGGGGGAAGCTGTTTGACAGAATACTGGTCTGAGCGCACTTGGTCCTGAGGCCAGTCACTGGGGGCGGTGTAAGTGTATGAGGTTCCCTGCATGTTGGCAATGGAATCAAGAGAAAGACTGCTGCTTGAGTTGCTCGGCAGGGTTACTGGGAAAGACGTAGAGGCTTTGGAGAATGCTGTATTTGTAGAAACCCCAGGAAGGGCATCCATTAAGGACATATCCTGGGTTAATGAAGGTCCCGCTAAGGAGCTGCTGTCTGAGGCCTGACCATCTGATTTGGGCTTCTTAGCAGCTTGTGTAGCCTAAAATTAAATATAACAACTATGTGTTATCAAAATTAAACAATGTAAAGACAAAAGCATTACTTACAGATGAGGTCAAAAATTTACATACACCTTGCAGCATCTGCTAAATGTTAATTGTTTTACCAAAATAAGAGGGACCATACAAAATGCATGTTATTTTTAATTTAGTACAGACCTGAATAAGTTACACAAACTACACTAAACAAACACTATATACTAAACAAAAAAACAGCTGTGGATCATTCAGGTAACAACACAGTATTAAGAATCAAGTGGATTCTTAAACTAATTCTAAACTTTTAGCATGCATTTTGTATTCTCCCTCCTATTTTGGTAAAATAAATGAACATTTTACAGATTCTGAAAGGGGTATGTAAACTTTTAAGCTTAACTGCATCTATTCTAATCACTTACTCTCCAGTTACGAATCCTTTTCAACCTACTGGGTGTCTTCTCTAATATTTGCAGAAACTCATGGGTCAGTTCTACAACAAAATATGAATGAATATAAATCATGGGTGACAACAAATAGCGCAAAATGAGTCATACATGGTAATTTAGGGGAATGTCCATTTACCATCGAGAAGTTCAAGTGTAACTGAGCTGTCCACATACTCCCACCAGTGCTTTCCATCGGTGGAAACAGGGATCTCCCAGTTGGACCATTTGCAGGCCAGGTGAATACAGACGCAGGCGATGACTGTGGGCTTGTACTGCAAGCAGAAGGTGGTGAGGTGCAGACTGCAAGAGCAGCACGTTATGGAGGAAGAAAAAAAAGACAACAAAGAAAGAGCACAAAACGATCAGTCACTGAGCAGACAGAAGGCAGTGTTGAACATCTAGACAATATTATTAAGGAAGCACTGAAGCCACTAACATATTCCCCAATTGTGAGTAACATACTTTCAAAATTTACCTGCACAGTTCAGAAACTGACTTGGCACCATGAAACGCATTCACATTTTACAATTAAGACATTACACAAAATGTTTTTCCCCCGCCAACTCTACAGTTCATAATTTGTGCTCTAAAAAAAGGTAGACAGTAATTTACAAAGAGTACAAAATTAATGGCAAAAGACATAAGGGAAGCACCGATTAAGACATTTTTGATACTGCAGGATTACTAAACACGTTATCCATGTAAAGATACACAGATTTTCTGAAGAAAAAGTGGTAATATCAGTGTGCACTCAGCCAATTCTGATCAGCAGCTGATCAATTGCATCACCTCTACATTTTAAGTTTACAACAGCAGTAGCAAGTCTAAAGATTCTAAAAAGGACGTTTTACTCTGTGGAATTTAATCTGTGCAAGCAAAAAGAATAATAGGTTTGTTACTCATAATCAAGGTAAACACTATTGACATAATACTGTACATTCAACAACAGGTGTAAAAGCTTACAGTCAACAGAATCATAGGGAACAGTAAAGCAAACAAGCATATGGTTACCATCCATATTTACCACTTAAGAATTGCAAGCCCACGTTATAAAAAAACAAAGCAGGCCTGACAAATTGGTATGTGAAACCTGCGTATGAACTGAAACTAGTGCTCAAAGACCTGGCGAGAGCACGTCTGAAGACAGTGTCAACAGACGTGAGGGTGAGTAATTAATTATTTTCATTTTTGGGTGAACTAACCCTTTAAGAACAAATTCATATGCGTATGCACGTGTTGTGAATTAGGCAGAACGTTTTTGTGAGAAGTTCAAATGTGTGTATAAACACAAATAATCTACGTCAGTGGGTCTCAAAGTGTGGTATGAGAAGTACCACTGGTAGGCGAATTACTAAATTATATATAAATTAATGTTAAAACACAATACAATTTAATCTTTGAGTCAAGTCTTTATTTCTTTATTTTTTTTTACATTTACATGTACAGTACAGTTTTTATTTACCTATTAAGTACAACACATTTTAATGTAATTAATACTTTAAGTGTTAAATGTACCTGTTTGTAATCACTGCAGTGTTAAATGTTCAAACTGTGTATTTACAATGATAAAGTGGCTGACAAATATTCTTTTTAGGAATAAAACTGCCTCGCTTTTAAACTATGTCTAGCCTTCTACGCTACTGTATTTTAATGCTGGTCATTGTAGTGGTACTTGGTATAAAAAGTTTGAGAACCACTGATCTAGGCAATTATTAGTGAATGAGATCTTTTGGTGATCTCTTACCAATCTTACATTAAACAAAGTTGGGTTTTACTGACATTTGAGACAAATAATAAACTGAAGCCTCAGTCAAAGCTGGATGGTAACCCTGTGCTACAGAACAGAATTAATGTTTGGACATGGGGTAAGAGAAGCCTTTAAATCCTAATGCAACAAAGACAAACAAATGATAACTGCAACATTAATTAATCGCATTAGCTATAGGAGATGTACTTTTATTCAAAAGAATAAAAAAATTGCAAGGAAAAACACACAAGCAAATAAAAATTGAGAGATCACCCATCATCAGACACATTAGCCATACAAAACTGGGGCTAATATATCAATTAGCTTCAATTAATTGTTTCAAAACCTATAGTCATTGTCCTTTGGGTAACATGCTCTTGTTTGAGGGCAAAACAAAAGCCAAGAAATAAAAAAAATTAAACTCGATGGCCACATTATATGCAGACCATGTGTGGAGCGTATGCCGCTCTAGTCCCATGTTCAGACATCGCATACAATGCGGCAGTATCCCTATGCAAACAAGGGGGCAAACACTAATGACAACTAACCTGATTTAAAAATAATGAAGACAACAACTACACGATGAGGGACAACAAACACAAACAACAACAACAAAAAATCCTCTATTTGATTAAATTACAATGATGACTACACCCTTTAAGGACCTTTTGTTACACACCTGATAAAAACAATTTTGAAAGATTATAACGTGTATAAAAATACATAGTCAATGAAACAACTATTTCAATTTAGAAAAAAAAATCTAACAGGTCCTTAATGGGTTTATTTGCATTAAAACATATGTATATCACAACGGAAGCACAACAGATGTCTGTATCTCAAAATCAATTCAGGCATTGAATGACAAAAACAAATGAAAGTAAATAAAAAAGTACTTCTAAATAGTCTGAATACGAAAGACCAAAACAAAGGTTCAATTATCACTTTGAGAATAACAAAATCATAGGAAAAAACAAAGGGGTCTGGGTACTTACCGTGAGGACTTCTATGTAATGTTTACATCTGTGTAATCTTTAGCTGCTATTCAGGCTACCAAAGTGTCTTTTTTAGACAAATGCACTTCTGTAACCGAGCAAACGTGAGGTTCAAGAGCACCACTACACTTCACATTGTGCATTCAACCCCTCTGTGCCAACAATGATCCCCCGTACAATACACCGCACTGCAACCGGGGCCGGTGCCACCGAACCCCCTCCCCACCCTCCTCTGAGGGCATGTTTGAGAGGGGGGGCGTCCCAGTAGCCACCGGTGCAAGGAGGGTGTTGGACACTGGTAGGGTAACCTGCAGTAAAGGAAGCTATAGTGTGCAGTCACAGTGCAACAAATGAGGTTCTGGATAACAACCTGTTGGTAGCCATGAAATAGGAAGTCTGTGCCAGATCCTTGCTTGCTGTGAAAGGAAACAAAGAGAGAGAACGGCAAAAGAATGAGAGCGAGTCAGACCGTGCGTGTGAGTAAGAATGAGACCCAGTTAACCTCAATACAGCGAGGTTTACCTCTCCATGAACTGCATGCTTAGCCATAATTCAAAAGCCAATAGTTTGATTCAAAGATTAAGTAAGCATTGTTTTATATCTTATATAGTTGATTGCAGAGAACATATGAAGGAAAGTCTATACCTCGCACTAGCTGGGAACATTTCACCACATCAGTGTGTGGATGTTCAATTGTAATTTCAAAGCCTGCAATATAAAGCACATGAATTTATTCACAGCTGAACTGCAGTGATATCAACACCTGTGGATCATGAGAGATAATCATGCATTAGTTAGAACAAAGCCTTTAAAACAATGTGCAATTGTTGAGATGATACCCATGTTGAAAGATTAACTGAAAATCAATTTGGTTTCTTTGCAACAAGATTTAAAATCACCAACTTTTCAGGCAAATACTCTTTTTTTTTTTTTTTCTTTTCAGAAGTGAACCACTGTCAGCACTCTACGTTCACTCTAATATTCAGTTGAAAGAAACCTCCTTCCATAGACTTACCTAAAGTCTGCAGCACTATGGTTTCAAGTATCACCAGCTCTTGAGCTTGCTGGAGGTATGCCTGAAGTTCAATAGACAATCATTACATGAGGCTTGTAATGTGTCTTTCTGTATCTTCAACCCATAAACTCAATTCTCTGCACTCTTCCAATTACAGGCAACATTATTTGTTTGCCACACAATTATTTTCTATTTGTCTTTTTCAAGACAATTTTTTTT